>NC_082626.1:4578834-4878834 GCF_030936135.1 Gavia stellata
CTGCCTGTCAGGAGCCCGCAGTTCAGAAGTGGTTTTTGTAACAAGCCCTCCCAGCCTCGCTAGAAACCTGATGTGTTCTCTCGGCACATCAAGACAGCTGATGCAGGGATCTGCCAAGTGACCTCATTCAGGGAGGAGGAAGAGGAGGAGGAGGGGAGGTTCTCAGCTAACAGCTTACCGCTGGCTCAACGGTGAAGATATCATCGGAGAAAAGCATGGAGTCTCCTTGCACCTTTGCCCTCTGGTTCCGGAAGGTGCGGGAGAGAAGGGAAAGGCGTTCTCGGAGAGTGGGGTCCACCGTGCACTCCTTGAGGATGCAATCCGTCTTGTCCTCTTCCTGCCTCTGCAGCCTGCGACACAGCCTGCGGCCACGGGGAGAGACAAACCAAACAGATAATTCAATAAGCAACATATTTGCAGAGACTGCCGGGTAAGTGCAGGGGCAGCAACGCACTCAGGGAGGAACAGCAGCAGCTCAGCAAGGGGCTGACCCCGAGCCATGGGGTCCCAAATGGATCAGATGATCCCTTGTTGCTCGCTGGCGTGGCAGGTAGTTTTACTCCACACTCACAAGTTAAGAAGAGGTTTTGGAAAGCTAGCAGCCCTCAAGAGAGCCTCCCGGCTCAAAGGCGCTGCCGCAACTGATGGAGAATCCACCAACCTCAACCGCCTTTTCCAACCATAGAGCTGCTCAGAGGAGGCAGATAAAGATGAAGGAGCACCCGCTGCAGGGCTTCACCAGCAAGGGGAGAAGCAGCTGGGGTACAGCTGCAGGTTACCAGCATCACTCTTTTCCCTTCCTTTTTGGACCTGCGACGATAAGGAAACAATCTCTGCTCTCTGTTCCCTATAGGGCCTTCCACCAGAGGAGCCCAGAGCACTTGACAAGCAAACTAATGAATTCAGGCATCACACCCCCTCGGTGAAATTAATGGGTTGATATGCATGCAAACAGAGGCCCTAGGAAAGGAAGGGACTTTGCCCAGCATCACCCCATAAAGAAGTCAGGACCAGCACCTCTGAATCCAAACCCTTCAGTCGAGCCTTGAACCACCTTATTTTTTCCCTTTTTGGCCTTCTCTCCAGAGCTGTGACACCGTTACTCTCTCCCTTACTTGGCAGTTGTAGCAGAAATCATTCTAGTGTTTCAAGATCGCAACCAAGAGATGAGAAGGCAGCACTGCTACAGAGCCGTTGCTTCCGAGCTGGCATATTCCTGTCCCCCCTTCACGCTCCAGTCCCCTGGCCATCAGGAACCAGCAGATGACAACACGGGGGGGGATGAGCAAAAGGCTCCCTATGCAACAAATCGAGGCAGTGTGGTATAAACAGGAGAGCGATCATCACCCAGCTAAATTCAAACACAATTAGAAAGGAAATACAGTCATGGATGTTACTAGCTGCACACAGACAGAGCCTCGGGCAAATGCCGTCACCAGAGCCAAAAATACGTGCTTTGGCTAGCTCCCTGTGGAGGGCGATGGAAATGGTTCTCCGTGGCTGACCTGCAATGCCGCATATTCGGGGGGCTTCCAGCCACTGAGATGAGCAACCCTCAACTCAACCTCAAGGGACAATAATTCCACTGTTACATCCCAGAAAGTCCTGCAGGAAGGAGACGATCCAGGTCTTTTTGGGTCACATCCCAGTGCAGGGTCCTGCCTTCTCCCGTGAAAAAGTCCTCCCTGCTCCAAGACCTCAAAAGCTTCTCTGACACCAGGACAGCGGCCTTAGAGCTATGACCATCCCTATGACTTCCAAGTAAGGCAGAACAAAATGTCCTGCTCAGACTTTAAGACACAAACTGGCATAGAGATCAAATGTAATTGGGAAGAAAAAATAAAAATGATCAGGTTGAAGTCTACTGGGGGGAAACCTGGATGCTTCTGAGGGGAAAGAGGATCACTCAGGGTCCAGGCTGAGACAGGCAGCTGGGAGTTATGGTGAAGGAATGGGCCAGGGAAGTACCAAGAGAAGGTCACGAGATTTTCTTTCAACACACTGAGCTTGCACAGAAGTCACACACTGTGTCATTAAAAAGAGAGAACAGTGGAAAACTAGTTTTGCCCTTCAAGGCATTTCTGACCTAATTACGTTGAACTTTATTTGCTCAGAAGCCCTTAAAAATCGCTCCACTTTAAGGCAGTTTCCTGATCAGCTATGGGTTCAGACTAACTCCAATATATCCACATCCACCCAAGTCTGAAAAGTCACACAGGGATTCCCTAAATCACCCAAGCTTTGAAGTGTCATTTCCAATTCACACCCCCGCCCCGGGTTGTGTGTGCTGCCCGAAATGGGAATTTCAAAGCCTGAGCACAGACACGCTTTCAAGAACCTGCCCCATCTCTCACCACCATGAAGACACAGGTGACTGAAGCCCAAATGCACTTCCAGGTCCTGTGCAGCCCTACCTTCCCTGCAGAACCCTCCACCTCCAAGCTCTCCCCAGCCTCGAAGGAAGGGCACAAATAGCTCCTTGTGCTGGAAACCAGGGCAGCGCGAGGCAATTAACACCCGACAGCAGGGTGGTCTCAACTTCCACCCTACCCTGCACATCGCTGGAAAAGGAGCCTGCCACCTTATCAAAACTGGAGGGGAAGAAACTGCAGTGACTATCGTAATAGTTATGTTATCTGCAGCTACATTACGTCCCAGGTAATGAGTGCTGACACTTTCCTCAGCCTCATGGACCCTCTGTAGCCCAGGGATGTCTGGACCTCAGTGCTTTGTGCTCCCACAAACCACCAATTTGCTATCCAGTCATTGCAACCAACCTTCCCTCCCTTAAACATCATCCTCAGCTGGAATATTGGTGGAACTGGAAAGGGAAGTGCTGAGCTCCAGTACCCTGAAGCTCAGTGACACATACCCTGACACTGGGGATGGTTTACTTGTCCTAAACCGTTCAAAAGCACCAACATCCTTGAGGCCACACGTCAGTTTTACCCTTGGGCAGCATATGTTATGGAAACGAATCTTTCAAACGAACCTCAGCTTCCGCTGATCCTCCTCTTCCTGCGTAGCAAAAGCCTTCCACTGGAAGTGGGCTATGATTTCACTCTGATTGTGGATGATGATGGATCCGTGGTTTGACAGCGAGAGGTAAGTCTTCTCAACTGCCAAGGAGTTCCTGTCTAGCCTGATGTTGACATCTCCAGCTGCTCCATAAAGGCTTGTGTGAACATCTTCACCTGCAACAAAGCAAAAGGCAGTCTTTGCTCATCTCACTTGCCGACAGAAGTACAAGGAACAGAGCAAACCACAAGTAACAGAAGAAAGCGTTACAGCTTTTAGCTGTATTAGCAGTTCCACGGATCAGTACGTTTATCACATCCTGATAGATACATGTGTACAGCACAAGGATGTCCTGGACACCACCTTAAGCACTTAATTTCTGGGTGTGTTTGTAGAGGTTTATCCCCAACGTGACAGCATTTACAGTGAGATTTTTCGGATGTGCCCAGGTGCCCTTTGGGTTGCCATCTCACTCAGGTCACAGGGAATTCTGCAAAGTCATTCAGGTGACTCTGAGGAGTCCCACCACAGTCACAGCTTGACCAGGGTCTCCTGCAGGCACACCACCAGTGGTGGGTCTCTCCTGAGGACCCCTTGTAACTGACAAGCAAAGATGCCTGGGGGCATGTGGACAGAAAAGGGAGGTTCAGAGGAACAAGTCAAGTGACAGCCCACCGCAGGATGACACGCAGAAGACAACCTCACTGTGTTGTAGAAGCAGTGCCCTCACTTGCTGTGGGTTTGTGAAGATATGGCAAAACGAGACTGGTGGGGCACAGCCCACACCAACCCGCCCATTGCAGACCTGCAAGCCCATTTTTTCAGCCTGGATCCTGTTGCCTATGCCCGAGGGCGCAAGTCTACGCTGAATATTCCCAAGCTGTTCAACAACCAGAGCGAGGACATCTTTGCTTTCCAACTCACACCAAGCTGAAGAGGAGCGAGCCCCTGGCTGTGCACATCAACTGATTAATGACCGGAGTCTTGCTGGGGTACCTGCCAGCATCGCACCCTCCAGAACAGACTCCCACCAAAGGCTCCCTCATTCCCAGAGCCTTCAAACCTTCATTCTTCCCAACCAAGGAACTCCTGGGAGTCAACTGAGCTCAAACTTCACTACCAAGCCCACTCTTCCTGTTGTGGGTGAGTGTTTCCCAGGTGAGATGCAAACAGCAAACATCAGACATGCTCTCCAGAAACAGCATTTCTAGGGAGTGGTGCTTCAAGCCTCCGAGCCAGCCCCAACTGACAAGCGCAACAACCCGGCCATGGCCTGGAGGGCATCCCTCTGCAAAGGCACAGCCTCGTCCTCACTGCAGGGGTTCCAGCAAGGCAGCCAGTGGATGGACCTGCCTTTAAAAGGCTGCCATGCAACAACACAAGGGGAGAGCTGGATGGACTCCTTCAATCCTAAGCCAGGCAACACAGCAGAATCACATTCGCTTTGGGAGCGGGGAATGAGGCAAGACTCACCCTTAAAATAGCAGATCTCTACAGTCATTCATTCATCTCCACACATGGAGAATTCAGCCTTCGTGCCTGTATAAGCCTCAATTTCTTTGCTCTTAAGGGAGTTTGGAGTGGCAGCGATTTGTGGCCAGAGCTGAGTTATGTTGGGAGAAAACCAGCAATGTTTCCAAGGACTGGACAATCCGCCTCCCATAAGGGACAATTTAGCATATAAAAATAACTGAAGTTCAGAAGAGTTAGAGGCAGGTATGCTTTATAAGCATTACCTTTCCCCTGCACTGAATCCTCGGCATACACTGGCAAGCAGATGAGCCAGGACCCAAGAAATGGGAGACAGGCACAGTGCTTCGAGCGTGCACAACGCCGGTTTCTGGAAACACAAGCTAATCCTCCACAACGATCAAGACAAACTACTACAAAAGAAACACCATGAAAACTATCATTTCAATGTCTAAACCCATGCCCACATGGGTCTTGAAGTATTGGGTATAGTTCTGATCTCAAAAAACGTTTGAAATTAAATAGAGAAGGGCAGAAAGTACAATTAAAAGTATGGAGCAGCTTCTGCATGAAGACTGCATAGGATTCCTCAACCTAGCAATCATATGGGAGATAGATGGGAGAGGTTTGTAAAAGCATGAATGGCCTGGGAAATGTGAATGAGGAAAGATTTGTCAGGATTTGTCGTAAGACAGGAACCTCAGGGCCTGAAATCATGTTATTAGTCAGAAATGACACAGAAGTAGTAGTACTTTTCCAGCGAATATTCCTTCCTTTGCAACATATTGCCATAGGATGCTGTAGAGGCTAACAGCTATAAATCCAGACAGCAACCGGACAAATTCTCGGGAGATAAAACCATCAGAAGCTCTTAAACAAAGATGAGAATGAAGCCTCCAGCACAGAAAACTGCTAACTCCAGAGCCCACGGGGGAGAAAGCATATGCACTGCCTGTTTCTACACGCTTTGCTGAGCATCCCCCGTGACTGCTCTTCTGGAGATGAGCTGGGGACGCAGCCACCCTTACACTCCTGGCTGCAGGCACCGAGGACTCTTTTGAAGGCTGGAGGGCTTGCCGGAGCACCTTCTACCGCAAGGAGAAGTATTTGACATCGTGCTGAAGACATAAACCCAGACATGGCTCGGTACAGTACAGCGTGCACAGATGCCGGTGAGTCAGGAGGAAGCCGCAGCTCTGTCTGCCAGACAGAGCGGAGCTGCCACGGTTGGCCAAGGGCGGCTGCAGACTTCATGTCTGGGGTGCCAAATTAGATGTGACATGTCATTTAAGACTCTTGGTTGTCTAATACATAAGTTTAAAAAAAAAAAAATCTCTCTACTGTAACAGTGATGTAGCACTAGGCATTGCACTTGACAAGGTAATGTCCATGGTGTGTAGTCTGGGATGCTTTGCTGCCGTGAAAGCACATTTACTGAATCTAGATGTATCTGCCCTACCATTATTTACACAACACAATCGTACTACAGGCTGTCAATTCTTTCCTCCTTACATGCTTTTGACACATTTCCTACAGGCGGCAGGACACAGCGCTCACTCTGCAACCCAAACAAAGCAAGGCCTAAACTTGAAATTAAAAGCTAGACTTTTTACACAGCAGTAGGGCAGACGCTTTGGGTTGTGCTCTTTGACACAGCAGAACCACCACTATGTTTTATTCCACCATCCATCTGCATGACTATGGATGCAGGTGTCTTAGCACATCATTACTTTTTACTATGTTGAATCAAGAAATCTAGTATTGGGTCATCCTTCCTGGGGCCTATTCTGCAGGAAAAAATGTTAAAAAGGGGGAATTTACAGGACAGCTAAAACATGTCTCTGATTTCTTCTAATGCTACATGATCATCCTGGTGCAAGAGGAAATAGTTTTCAGAGCAGTACAAATTGCTCTTAAATAGAAAGACAAATTTGGTTTAGCCTGAAAGTACAGCTCAATGAATGGATGAGCAAACCCTTGAACAAGATTTCAAAACAAATTTTGGGATTTACGAAGAATGCTTTCCTAATATTCAAGAGTAGTACTTTCCTTCATTGATCACTGCTCTAAATACTAGAAAGCTGGCAGCCAGATTGATTAGACCGAATAGAAACAAAACAGCACCCTGCTGCACCTCGCCTTCACTGAGATGATTCTTCCTTTATCCCTGTCACTCCTCACATCGATCTGCAATAAGTAATTCTTTTGCTCCCGCTACTATCATACCCAACTGCCTCACCGCTGCCGGCACACTCTTGTTTTTCAAACAGCATGCAAAGGACAGCTATTACCACTCCACCAGGCTAAGCCATCTCTGGGAAGCTAGAGAAGTCACCTACAGCTGGAGCCAGCCCTCCCCAACAGATGCTTTTTGCTGCACCTCCCGCAGAGCTACTGCTAGATCAGAGTCAGGAGCACTGCTCTGAGCCCTTTCGCTGTCGGGAAGCTAATGGCATCACCTATGAGGTGCGTTGGGTCTCCACCGGCCTGAGGAAGGCAATCTGTCAGCCCCCACGCTTGAACTGCCAGCACTAGAGCAAAATGCAGAGCAGCGACAGTCATTTTTAAGTGTTTCTCCAAGGCAGTGTTCATGAGCCACCTTCAGACTCTTAAATCATCACGTTATTTACTCCAGCCCTAGGAGCAGCTTGTTTAAAAACCTCACCACTAAATAACGGCTGCTGCTAACACGGGTGTTTCCGAAGAATCATTCCCAGGCTACAACAAAACTCAGAGCATCCTAATCATTACCATTGCCACAGTTATCGCTGTTAACGGCCAGAAGTCCCCGGCATGGCCCAGGCCTCAGCAAAGCACCCGCTGAGCCCATGCGGCACATCGACAGAAGAGGGTCTCTACCCCAAAGGCATTGCAAGGAACCGTAAGACAACAGATGGGGAGGAAGAGGGAGATGGAGAGCAACGACAAGCCGGCAGTGGTCTACGGGACAGGCTGCAGGCTCTTCAGACAGCTCTCTTCCACATTAAAAGTCATTTCATTGTCCATCAGGCTCTTTGTTGTGCATCCATCTGTAATGGAGCACCCAAAGTATTCCCCATTAGCTCCTCTGCCCCACGCTTAGGAAGAGCTCTTTGCCTCGTTATAGGATGAAATACTCCGGCACGGGAATAGGGAGGCTTCGTTCTGCCCTGCGTGAAGGAGCCTCACAGAATGTATTGAAAAGGACAATAAAACTATCGGATGATGAAAGACAGCGCTGCCACGGACTATTTTTAATCATTATTGCTACTACAGTAACGATACGCTGGGGTACCTGACTGGCTGAAACATTGCTCTTGGCCCACGGGGAAAATAGTGCAGGAACTTTCATTCTGATTGCCTGGCAGAGACATGCCCAATACACCACTTAATAAATCAATCACCCTTCAAGCTGCTCTTCTGCTTCTCAGCAGATACTGATTGATCCACAAGGAAAGGAGGTTAATGAATGGTCAGTTCTGCCCTGAAACCCATCCAGAGCCAATGACACTTAAGAACGTATTACTGATTTCCACTGATGATAGGGTAGACAAGCTGCGCTCAAGGGTGACCTGCAACGAGATGAAAACCACCTTCTTCCAGAAATTTGTCATGCGCTAAAAATGGGATCTGCAGTGTCACACGAAAGTCTGTTTCTGTGCATACCTGGGGATGAACAAAAACTGCCAAAAGGAGATATTTAACTTCCTAATGACCCTCCAAGTACACCCCCCCCCCCAGTCTGTGCTCATGCAGCCAACTCCATGGGTTGCTTTAGCAGGGTTTTTGTCAGGACGGGTGTTAGGTAGTTGTGGAGCTATAAAGCCGTGCAAAAAAACCTCAAGCACAAATGAAGCAAAAACCTGATTCCCCTTCATCTACCCTCAAAACAATGGACCATCTGTCTTGAAACACGAGGCCCTGGAGAGGGGGCAGAGGCCATACTCTGTTTGCAAGAAGCATAACAACCTTACTTAAAACAGTATAAAAAAATCATTCTTGCAAGCAGCGCTAGAAAAGGGGAACAAAGACAGGGAACAGTTGTGACCTATTAGCTGTTTTGACATAAACAAACACTTTGGAGACCAATTAGACTCACCCATCAATCTAATTGATTTGGACTATAAAAGCCTATAACCAATCCGTTGGATAAAGTATTAGTTACCAATCCTCCATCTGTTGCAACGCCGCTACTGTTAAGATGCAAAGTCAACATATAATTGCACAAACTCCTATTTACACCTTTTTTTCACCTACAATATGCGCCTCCCTCCACCCACCTAGTTCCCACTCCCTTTGAAGCAGGCATACAAGAACATAAGTCAGTCAGAAACCAGCCGTACTGCTGGGAATTCGCGCAAGCAAAGGAAGAAAAGCCCAACCCGCACTCACCACCTGCCACAAGCAGAATGAAAAATCCCTTTGCAAAGCTGTTAAATGCCTGATGGCCCAAGAAAAAGCTAGAGAAGCCTCTTGTAACAGCTACAGCATCAGTCTGACTTACACCTTACGATAACGTGGGAAACAAGGTCTTTATAAACTCACGGAATAAAGTAAGTTTCTAAACATCTCCCAGCACTAAACACAAACAAAAGAAACTGTGTCAGTGCACTACAACAAAGCTTCGGAGTCAAAAGAGGCTGCTGCTTAGGAAGCAGATTTCCCCAACTCTTAGCACTTGTAAGGAGCTACTATAAATCTGTCTGGTGTTGAAGGAACAGAGAATTGCACGAAGACGAACAACTACAGAGGTGAATAGCAACAGCACACAGCGGGGGCAATCAGAAGCTCAGGGTCTGTTGCCGTGAATTTAGCTCAATAGTAGCTTAACGCCACTCACAGCAACATCCGAGCCCCCGTAAACACTCACACAAGACTAAGATTAAAGCCAGAAAACGGTTTTGGTATTCCCACCCTGGTATCCTCCACAACACAGGGACGACTCAGATAAATATCTAAAGAGGTAGCAAGTTTGCTCAGGCAAGAGTTGAGCCTCCTCCATTCTGGCTGCGGTCAGTACAAATTGAGAGCACTCAGCAACCTCTTTGAGTGATCTCAGGAAGGGAACATGCAACACGACAAGGGCTAAACCTCAGCGAAACCCTGCTGCCTACCCACATCCATCAGCGGATTTGCAAAGAAGAACAAAAGAGAAAGGAAAAGGCTTGATCTACAGACTAAATCAATAGGATTTTCATTTCATTTCCAAACAAGTTCCTGGAAGCCACTCATTGCAATGCCGGCCTTGCAAGACAGATGACAAGACCCTTGGTAGAAAAGAGGTTCTTAAAGGAGAGAGAACAGAGCTATGCAAAGGTGCTTGTGTTCTCCAAAGTCTACACACCAACACACATGAATAGCACAGCAAGGCAGCGCTTTTCTCAGATGCTTTAGCCTTGTGGGTAGCTGAGATGTTCGGAGGTGCTGGCACACCCGTGCTACAGTCACTTGTTCAGCCTCAAACAGCGAGAAACAACCAGGGCTGGGATTTAATGAGTTTCCTGAACGCGCACAGTGGTCACTAACACACCACCAAGCCCTCGCACGGGTGGCCTCATTTACCAAAGTAAGCCAATTCAGCTAAACCCAGCATCGATTTTACCTGAAGAAAGGGATTCAGCATCCCGACACGTTTACATTCCCAGCTGGCAACCCCATGCTGATCCACGTAGGAGCTGAACGGTCACTAACACGGTTGACAATTCCCCTTGGCCCATTTGCCATACGACGTAGCCCTACTACAATTCAGCACCGTGGCCAAGACGCACAGGCTTTCCTTCCTCCGCTGCCAGACAAGCACACCCGGTTCTGTAGTTACCCATCATCTTCACCAAACCCAAATGGATCTAACACATCACGTCAAACTCGCTGTCATTCCACGGGTGACTAAAGAGCTCCACATCAGCTCTCTGCCTACTCAGTTTTTAATATGCCTTAATTTTTCCTGTGATCTCATGCCTCGTTCTCCCCATTTGAGATGAAATGTCAGTGTTTTCTCAAGCTGGCAGTTTTTACTCATGGCTCCAGAGAATGCTGCAGCACAGAAAAACTGTCTGTGCTTAGACCAAGAAGGGCAGAGGCGTCTCAGGGTGTCCTACGTAGAGTAGAAGACCTAGAATCATCTCTGATAGCCCCCTGGAACCCTGAGCATTGCTGCCACACTCAGTACAGCCATTCCCATTCAGTTCTTTGAATCACAGAATCACTAAGGTTGGAAAAGACCTGTAAGATCATCAAGCCCAACCATCAACCCAACACCACCATGCCCACTAAACCACGTCCTGCAGTGCCATGTCCACACGTTCCTTGAACACCTCCAGGGATAGTCACTCCACCACTTCCCTGGGCAGCTTATTGAGATCCACCCAGGAAAGTTTTTACTATTTTTTTCCTTCTTACATTGCCCCAAGGAAGTCGTATCTAGCCTACGAACATTCGTGCTGGCTCAGAGGAAGGGGATGATCACAGATCTGCTAAGCACGCTCGCTCCAGACACCCGTAGGGCTAGCAGCTGTAGAGGCAGTCCATGCAGGCAGATCCTGGCCAACCCAAACTGCACATCGTCTTGGCTCTCTGGTGCTCAGTACAAAAATCCCCTGCAGTGATTCCCCTCAGCGCAGACAGCCTAAGCGCCTCGCTGTTGGACAGCTTTCAGGACTGGAAAGGACCCCAGGAGAGACTAGAGGGGCACTGCCAGGGAGGAGACATCTCAGGCCAGGGCTTGCTTCTCCACCCTGCAGCCTAGTGCTACGTAACACAAGGCTGATGTCTTGCCTTCCATCTAAAAGCGAGCAGCAATGGGGAGGAAACGATGCTGGGGACCCCATACTTCCAGGGCCAGCCAGCAAAGCCCAGAAGCAGGGGAACAAGGCAGCCAGACCCTTCCCTGACCCAGGGCTGGGCAAGCTCAGCTCCACATGGTGTCCAGCACTGGAGAAATAGTTAGCTGCTCTCTCTTTCTCCCATACAGGAATAACCTGAATTTGGTAGAGGGCAAGTTTTGCTTCCCCAGGGCTCAGGAAGGAAGGCATTACTTCATCCGCTTCCTACAGGGACAGTAACTAACCCAGTGCAGGAAAACTCCATCTCATTGACAACTACGGAGCCAGAGGCAGACGCTGCCCGCATCTTCTACCTGCTCTTGAAGTAATTAATCAAGGAGCTGAGGCTGAGCTCTCCCTTCCTTGCCCTGGCTGTGCAGAGCCACAAAGGATGCTCTGAGCCTGGGTCTGGCATCCACATCAAACAAGCTGATATTTGCTTTAGGAGACCTCCTGCTCAGGAACTGTCAAGCCCTCCCGTAAGTTCTGTAGGAAGTGGAGGGAAAACGGGGTATTAATCTGCCAAATACCCAGATGGTTCCTCAGCAGGCTTTTAGCACGAGACTGGAGGCTTCCAGCAGGACTAAAACCACTGAGAACTATTCCTGAGCCACACGTTCCCTTTTCTTCTGGGGAAGCTGCTTTCTGGGGCTGTACACCAAGGGCAGACAGGACAGTAATGGAGTAGACACTCCTGCCTGAGGGCTGGCTCTTCTCGCATGTGCCATCTCCGAAAATTCACATATGAGTACTGGCTCTGATCTCTCCCCCTCGAAGAGGACGAGATCCTGCCCCCAGGCTTTTGCTTCTGTGTTACAGTCTCACAGAGCCACCGAAGGAAAATGCTCTGCAGGATTACACTTATTTCTGACAGCAATAAAGGCATCTCAATATATAGTGTCTGTCAGCCACGCACAAGCTCAGTGAGGCTTTGCTAATTACTGACGTTTCCTGTGCTGACAAAGGCATCCCAAGGGATGCAGTCACTGATGGGGAAAAAAACCTCTACAGAGGACTTTCAGCACCGCACAACAGATCTCCTAGACTAGAAGCACGTTGTAGCACCTTGCCACAGGGTGCCGGGGGCACTGCAGGCACCCACCTACAAGCACAGAATCTGGTCTTACACCTTGAAGGCCACCCATCATACCAGAGTAGGTACTTCTTGGAGACAGGAGTCTAATGTGAGTCAGGATTTAGGGAGCTCCGAGCAGAGAAGTGATTCTCCTTCCACAATTCCCACCATCTCTCCAGCACCTCCTGTCTCTGGCAGCCTCCTTTACTTGCGTCGAGGATTGCCATAGACATTCTTGTTTCTGGGTGCCATGGGACTGGTGAGTTTGTTTGCAGCTCCGGCACAGCTCTGGGAAGCTGCCACGCATCTCCTTAACCACGCGTCCCTGAGCAAAGCTCACCCTCCCGCCCCAAGCTTGTGCTATGCCGTCAGGTTGCAATGAACGCTCTGATTGCAGCAGACTGGGTTTGATGTACAAACACAGCAGCACGCAGGGCAAACAGCTTGGGTAGCTCACTTGAGAACTGCTTGACAGCTACAAGAATATCTAAGCTTTATGAATAATGACTTGGTTGAAACTAGAGACTTAACTCCATAAACTTATTTTCCCACAACCACATGGGGTGGGCTAAGTGTCACCTGGGAAGGGCCAAGCCACCGACCAACCTTCAAGCCGTCCTGAGGGCAGAACACTTTCCAAACCTGTACATCTGCTTGGCATGCAGGCTTCAGAAACCCCTTCTGATACCATCATGAAGATGATGAATAGAGAGGACCACTAGATGATCTTGGAGGTCCCTTCCAATCCAAACCATTCTATGATTTATGAGGAGGAGCCCCGAACATCCCAAGTCACCTTCATTTCAGGATGGGCAGGGATTTTTCGCACCCACACACAGGTGCATGGGGCAATTTAGAGGAGTTTGGACATGTAAAGCACCGAAGATCAATTTTTCATTGGAAATCATTATGCTTTTAGCAGCAAAGACACTTCCTTCACACTCATCTGTAAAGTCTGTAGCAACAGGACTATCAATATACGTACTGTCTATCGAGGGGACAGTACCTACATTCCTAGCCAGGGCAGTCTAAAGGATGCACAATTTAAATCAACCAAGTAATAGGCAAAGGGAAAATTGTGACTTACTGACATTGAAGAGCTCCACATTTGCTTAAGCAATGCTAGCGACAGATTTGACCCAATTTCAGCAAAAATTAAATCAAGGCAACATGCACCTGATCCTGCGTAAGTCACACTCACAACAGCATGATTTATTGAGAACTACTGCCACTTGTGAGCTGAGCAAGTCAATACCCATATGCAGCAAAGCAAGGAAAATGCCTCCCAACATCCTAAACCGCTGTGATGCTCTTAGCACTTCTGTTTCGTAATAAACAGTCGGTTGGTGGCTCTGATAGAGCAACAAAGCAGCTTTTTGTATGTGAGTCACACGGAGTCTGACTTAGTGCAGGACAAATTAGCCAGGGCTTGCCATGCGAGGTTGGGTAACATTGTCTGGTGCTCTGCACTACACCTGCAATAAGCAGCTTTTAAGAAGGATTGATTAAATGTTTGCGTTTCACTTTAGCAATTAATCACAGCAGCCTTTTACTTGTATGCTTCAACGCTAGAGAGATAATCCCTTCATTATTCCCTTGCTCTCCTCCTTATTCCGTGGTTTATTTAAAAATAACTGCACTGTTGTACTGACAGGCGGGAATGAAATCCTAGGTTTATCTCCCAGGTAGCTGCACGTGTTCCTGCGAGGTCGCCCATCTCAGAGCCAGCAGATAGTTTGATCTCCATGGTCTAGCCATGCAAATTGCTTCGGCAAAGATTAACCACGAAGGAACCAGGTGTTTCAGTAAGAACCAGACTCAGGTTTTCAAAGCAAGCCATGAAGATCCTGGCCCTAATTATTCACTCAGTCTTCTCAGTCACAAAGTAGAAACCCTACAGCCCTAACCTCTAGCGTTACTACTGATTTACCCCAGAGAAAGATCTAGCCCTCTGAATTTTATCCTATAGATTCTCTATTTGCATACAAATGAGGCACTTTTTGTGCTCCTTTCAGTAGTTCTTTCAAGAAAGTCTTACCCAAACCCATGAGCTTCCCAGAGTGAGCATAAACCATTCTCTGGGAATACGTCACTAACTGACAAATATTGAACAAAGCTGTGATAACTCAAAGCCACAAAGAGCATCTGGAAGATAAAGGAGCCTTTTTATAACTTCTACAAACTCAAAACAACTAAGATGTTCACTGCTGGGCTAAAGCATCACAGCATCACCTAGATGAGGACATGATGCTTCCCAGGACCAACAGTCAGGAATAGGGACAAACCAAACCTCTCTTTCCAGCAAGAGAAAACGCACACCAAATGCATTCATGCAACGGAGAAAGCGTCTCCTTCAGCATCACAAGATACCTCTCCTGAACCAAGGCCGACAGAAGCACTTTAACATGTCGCACCTTCTTCTTGAGTTTTCCCCACTCACTCCTAAAGCGACTTATAAAGCTGACGGTATTTCTGTGGCCTGATCTTGGCTTCTCGTACCCTAGCATACATTTTACACCTATCTCGGGAGGCACTGAGCACTTTCTGCCAAATCCCAAGAGCCCTCAAGTCCTGGCTACTTTAGTCCTGATCTTGGGAACCATGGGCTGTAGATGGGTAGAGGGCAATACGGAAAAAAAGGTCTGTGGCAAGACGATGGAGAAGCAGTACATGGGACAGAGGTGTGTAAGAGACAGCGGGCACTGGAGAGAGTCTAACAGAGATGTGTGTTCCCTGGGTTACGCTTCAAACATAGCATTGTCTAGGAATAAAACCTCACGCATACATATGCAGGCTGCAATGGTGAGTCAAGGTTTCTCCTTCCTCCGCTCAGCAACTCCCAGAAAAACAGCATTCCAGAATCTCATTCCCATTTGAGGGGCATCTACTTTAACAACCCCCTCAACACCAACTATTCTTCACTTTTATCCGAGGTAAAGCTGGGGCAGGTCAGGTACCCCTGGAGAGGGAATTGAGGTGGCTGGGACAACGGGGAATGATGGTGGAAGACTGTCACGAGAAGGTGCTGGGTGCAGAACACCATGCTGACACCAGGGTCCCCCAGGGACGGACCAGCGCACAGGACATACAGAACAAGGACAGGCTCAGCCTTTGACCCTTATCCGCTCACTTCTAAGCACTGAAACATACAGAGCTTTTGGAAGAAAAGCTTTTAGAAGTTGCCCACAAAGCAAACTTAACATTATTCTGCTTAGAAAGGGCTCTGCTTTGAAGGATGCAGAGAGCGTGCACCACGCAGCGCCCAGCACTTACCTGTGTCGTAGTGAACTACCAAGGACCTGGAATGGTGCCCGGTCTTCAGTGGGTGAAACTCCACTGTCACTTGCATGGCATCACCAATCCCAAGAGTCCCGACGGAGGGATCGACAGAGAAAGGGCTGCAAGGCAAAGACAGCTATCAGGACTATTGCGGGACATTTGGGGACTGTATTCCTTTGGCAGTCTAGTTCCCTTCAGCTCACTTGGGCAAGCAAGGAGCAAACAAACCACAGCCAGCAGAAGACAAACACAACATACAGGATCAGAAACAGAGCAACTGACTCCCGCTTCTGCAGAGATCCAGCCCTCAGATCCCATCGCATAAAATGACCTCATCTCCCCCATGCTCTGCGTCCAGTTCTCTGCAGCCTCAGGAGTCCGACTGCTAGCACTACGATCAGAGAATGGCTTATGAAGAACACAGAAATGGTAACAGCTATTTGCACACACAACCTGATGCTGATTTCCTCAGGAATCTGTCTTTTCCTGCTACCCAGAAACCTCACCTCAAGAGATGCAATACCTGTTCCAATGAGATTACAGCCTAGAAATCAGACAACAAAAGTCTTTTCTAAAGACCAGAGACTAATTATGGTTTAATTTGCAGAATTCATTTTTTTCTTTTTACCTTGGAAACATTCTGGTTTAGCCTAAGAAAGGGCACGTTTTATCAGCATTTCAATGAAAGCTGCTCCAAAAAAAGGAACCATCAGAAAAATCTGAGTGCAAATGCAGATCGGAGCGATCCCATGGCATGGAAACAAGACACAAAAGGAGTATCCCATTTACAGCCTGAACAATTAAATCTCTAGCTAAATGAAGCGCCATTAACAGGAGCATATCAAGGCGAGTTTAACAGGAGGTTTTCTCTCTGTTCACAAGCAACGCAATCTGGGACTCTGGGTTGTAATCCAAGCTCGGTAACTGTTTGCCTGGCCCACCAGACAAAGTCTGTGCAATGTGTTGGAAATAATTATGAAAATGCGTTGGCCTACTTTGGATTTAGTATGAGTTATTATGATTTGTCACCAGGTAAACAGCTCTTGGCTGGTAGACACAAAACTCAGTGCTTTAACGCTTAGGGCTAAGTCAGATGAAACATGCTTCTGCACAACGGCAGCTGGGCTCCGTGGCTCTTGTGCAGCCCCACTTAGAAAACAAAAGTTACTGGGTTTAGTGCTTTGCTGGTGGTCAATTTGTCACCGTAAAAACACGTTCTGGAGAGTTTTACCGTGATCAGAGAACGCAATGCGCACACAAAAATAATGAGAACAACCGGAGCCGTGCGCAAGCTGAACTTTGTTCACGTAAGTAGTGACAGCAATGAAATTGCTGGAGTTTCTGCTCGTTAAGGAGATATTACTGTGATTAGGGGCCTGACCTCTTCCCATTACAACTAGTGAGAACATTACTGCTGACTAATGGAGAAGCATTGGGCCTGCAACGTTTACGTGCTGGACTTGAGACTTCTGAGAGAGAGGAGGAGGAGGAAAGACAAGGCACCACCAGCCTCAGAACCGGATTGCTCTACATGCTGCTGCACCTCCACTGGTGGTTACGCCAGGACTGCTGCAGGTCTCTGCTGGCGCGTGGGGGGGATCATGGCCTGCTGTGGGAAAGGCACGGATTTTTTTTTCCCCCCCTTCTTTTTTTGCCAGAAGCGTTGCCAGAAAAGCTGCTAGCTAAGGAAGGGGACTCCTGGCAACACTTCAGCACTGCCTCCCATCCCATCATCTTCCTACTCCTTCCCCATGTCTAGGTACTCCTGCCCTCACATGGCTGGGATGGGAATAACACTCCTGCGGGTGACTTCAGGGGACCCCTGAGAAAGAAGTATCTTCCTATTTTCAAATTCTCAGAAGAGGACCTAGCCAAGTTCAGGACTCTGTTCTCAGGACTGAGAAACCGAGCACAAATCAGACACTGCATCTCCTACACCCCACCCCATGCTGTACCCACAAGACAACTCTGTTACTGCTGTAGCAAGAGCTCATTATCCCTCACATAGACCAGGTTCTCCAAGACCCAAAGATGCAAGCTCCATGGCTAAACTTAACTCCTCCAAATTGCAGTCAACATCACTAAGCTGTTCCCTGCAGCCTACAGATAAGAAGAGATGCTACGGAAACATCCCTGACGCATTGTAAAAGCCAAATGAAGACCACTGCCAAGAGATGAAGCTGGCAAGGTAAACTTCGGCCTTTTATCCATTCATTGTGAGCTGCTCTTTAAGATAATCCCGGTCCCGTTCAATCTACCCTTTTAATGAATCACTACCGCTCCCAAAAAACAGGAATGACAAGGCTTGCAGGTTTTTTTAATAGCTTGTTTTCTTCCAACTTGCTTCTTAACTATGTCCACTTGGACGTTTGCGTTGTTGTATGACATCTAAACTTTCACAGGCCCAGATCTCCCAACGGTACCTTGCAATCCCCAGCTTGTATAAACTCATCTAGCCACAGCAGTTTAGGAGAGACCTTCCCACCAGCACCTGCTGAGATCTTGCCTATTACTGTCCTTTAGAAAGAGATCAACGCTAGATTGGTAAGCAATTTCATAATGATATATTTTAGCATTTACATCTTGCTTACTTTCTCCAGGCATCAGCCCCCCGTCTTTACAGAGCTGGGCAAAAGTTATGGCCCATGAGGATACCAAGGGCCAAATACTCCTGACGTTATTTAGAAACACAACTGACGAGTGAACAAAGCTGGCAATTCAGGCTCTCAAGCCACCATGCCACCTTTTCTCCTGCAACCACGCAGTTAGCAAATGCAGTGTGCAGGGAGGCTGCAACATCCTTTCCTCAAGTCCCATGCTATGTTTACCTTCTACGACCAAACTTCCTTTGGTCTACTGACCCCTTAATTTGCATTATAAAATTATCTGAGTTTGGGAGAATCAATTTCATCCAAAGCTACCTCCAACCCCATGGAAGGCAGAAAAATCTACTGGTGATTGAATTGCCTCATCTGTCCACTAAGATCTACTGCAGGAAAAACCCAAAGATCATTTAATCTCAGTATACATTACTTTTAGTAATGGTAGAGCAGCCAAAGTCAAGCAGTGTCACTATTCCAGTAAACCCAGTCGGTTAGGTCAAAGCATCCAAGACTCCATCCCTGTGCTGAAAAAGCCTGTGTAGAGTCAGCATCCCACAGCTCTATCTTTCCCTCTTTCACTGCACCTAGGCTCTATTTTCGTATTCTTGGATGGTCTTTGTCCGTCTTATTGTAACTTTTCAATCCCATGCCTCCATGTAGTCTGTGGGTACTACAGGGAGGGATGCAAGGGGGCTCCAAGCACTGTGCCTCGTAGGATAATCGTGCCCCTGTACTCAGCACTGCTGAGGCCACACCTCGAATACTGTGTTCAGTTTTGGGCCCCTCACTCCAAGAAGGACCTGGAGGTGCTGCAGCGTGTCCAGAGAAGGGCGACGGAGCTGGTGAGGGGTCTGGAGCACAAGTCTGATGAGGAGCGGCTGAGGGAGCTGGGGTTGTTCAGGCTGGAGAAGAGGAGGCTGAGGGGAGACCTCATCGCTCTCTACAACGACCTGAAAGGGGGTTGCAGAGAGGTGGGTGTTGGTCTCTTCTCCCAAGTGACAAGTGACAGGACAAGAGGAAATGGCCTCAAGTTGCGCCAGGGGAGGTTCAGGATGGATATTAGGAACCATGTTTTTCCTGAGAGAGTGGCGAAGCACTGGAACAGGCTGCCCAGGGAGGTGGTGGAATCACCATCACTGGAGGTGTTCAAGGAACGTGTGGACGTGGCACTGCGGGTTTAGTTTAGTGGGCATGGGGGGGTTGGGTTGATGGTTGGACTTGATGATCTTACAGGTCTTTTCCAACCTTAATGATTCTGTGTGATTTGTGATAATTACCTGGGCTTTCAGAGCTTGGTGGGGACATTCCTAAATGGATCTTATCTCAGACTGATCCTCTCTAGACCTATAGCATGGCATAGTACAGTGTCTGTAACGTCAGAAAAAGCCAGTGCTGCCCTGAGATCTTCTAGACACCATTTTCAACTCAAATGTACTGGAATGACATTTATCTCCCTGAATGTCATGGAGAAGAAACTCATTATCCTGCCTTAACAGTGAGAACGACAGGAAGAGACTTTCTATATTTATACTATTATTATTATTACTAAGCTATGCAGTTAAGAGCTGGGTATGGACGTGCAGAGAGAGGACAGGCACAAAGCCAGACTGCATGATGAGTGCTTTTAGTGGGTTTTTTTTTTCCTTTTTCAAAAAGTGGTTAAAATGTGGCCATGTTTTCTGGTAGACACCATGGCAAGGGAGAGCTCTGAACAAGGAGCAGCAGAAGGATGCTCTATTGGCCCCACGGATTCACTTAAGAGGTCTTCCTTGGAGGGAAATGCACAACAGAAAACAAAGTCCTTAGATAAATGAATAACAGGCAGGGAACATCATGAACTGACCAGATGTAAGAGCCAAGCTGTCCATACTGACAGCGGGAAGGTTAGGATGGGAGATGGGCTGAAAAATGCACCGAAGGTGAAAGCAGATAGGTAACGCTTGATGCTATAGAGAAGGGAATCCAGAGAAAGGAGGCCAAGAGAAGCGATATGAGCAGTGCAAGGGACTAGGAAAGGGTGGCATCTGCAGCTGGCTTGCGAATGTGCAAGACCCTGAATTTGCTCAGGCCAGAAAACAAAAGTTGGGGCAACTAAGACAGAAGCTTCAATTGTGCAGAGAGAGAGTAAAGGACAGAGGGCAGCTGATGGGTCTAGAAACTTACACAGATCTCTCATTCCCTTCTACTCCACTAATCCTCCTCCCTCTCTCGTATGCATGCATGTGCTTGTACGTATCAACACACACCAAAGCTATTATGGGATATTAAGAGTGCCTTTAACACAACACCGCATCCTTACTCAGCAGAAGTCAAGCATACATTCAACTTAAGCTGCTTAAATTCTCCACTAAATAAGAAAGACTAAAACAGTCCTGAAATTCAGTCTGGAAGGCTGGCACTCTTTTCCCTAACTCTTGATTATGCATTTCATTTACACTATAAGCTCTCCAGGACAGGGAACATAACTCATTCATTTCCAAAGCACAGTTTTAAGTGTTCTGTGATAATAATCAATCACCACGTTATTAGGAGAGTCATTCAAAAGAATTAGTGACATTAAACCTTCACTACCTCTGTTGTTAATAATGATGCAGCCTTTGTCATAGCCTCTACAACAGGGAAATTATTCCCCTAACGTTAGTAGGAAAATGGCCTCTCTTGTGAAAGCCTCTGTAAATATATTTGTTCAAAGACAATTGCCAGCTAATAATCTACTAGCCTGTGGAGCGGTGTATCAGTCTGATTCTCAAGCCAGCTTGTCACGCCACCTGGGAGGCCAATTCTTGTCTGCTGGGGTTGCTAGAACCCCAGGGCTCACCTGGGAGCTCAGTGGTAGGTATCTGAGCAACTTCTCATAGCACAGGCAGCAAGGAATCAACCATTGATCACTGCTATCAAGAGACTCAGTCAATAATGGGAAAGTTTACAGCTACGGTAGAGGGTCCAGAGGCACTCAGACAGCAAGAAAAGAGTTGGTGCAATGCAGTGATGACATGTCACACGGTACAGTCGCCAGCACTGGCTGCAATGACCACTCCTGGCACACCACAGCCTCATCGCAGAGAGACAACATGGTTGTTCTGGTCTTGGGCTGCAAGGGGACATCCTGACCTGGTCAACAGCAGGGAACACTCCAAATGTGCTGGAGGATATCACGCTTTGGGGAGTGGTCGACACACTGGAGGGCTGGGCTGCTCTGAGGAACCACAACAGGCTGGAGAAACAGGACGATGGGAACTTCATGCAGTTCAGGGATGGAAAAAGGCAAAATCCTGGACTTGGGATGGAATAACCTCCAGCAGTACACGCTGAGCACTGATGGCACAGAAAACATTTCTACAGAAGAGGACCTTAGGGGCTGGAGCACAGGACAGGCTGAGATAAATGGGTTTGTACAGTCCTGAGAAGGAAAGATGAAGCGTGATCTTAGTGCTGTTCACAACCACGTAAAGGGAAGGTGTAAAGAAGATGGAGCCGGGCTCTTCTTGGAGATGTACAGTGTAGAATAAGGGAAAATGAGCATAAGTTGCAGTAATGGGAAATCGGAGCAGATATTAAGAAAAAAAAATTGTCACCATGAGGGTGGTCAAACACTAGAACAGAGACCCAGAGAAGCGAGGGAACCTTGAAGACATTCAAAGCTCAATACAAAAAGGTCCCGAGTAGCAAGCTGTGTTGCTTGCAAACTTGATCAAACTTTGACGCTGCTCTTGCTTTGAGCAGGGTGCTTGCTCAGATGACCTCCAGCGGTCCCTTCTGAAGGTACTCTACGATTTTATCTTCTAAATCAGCCCAATCCCATTTCACATACTCCTCAAATTTCTCATTATTATTTCCTATACATCTGTGCATGTCTGTATAGGCAGATGGTAGACAGACAGGCATTAGAGGAACTCAACCTTTAAGAAAATTCCCAATGAAGAATTCATTATGACATTTTGCTGAACACTTAAAGCAAAAATAAAAAAGAGAGAGCAGAAACACAGGAACTTCAGAGTATTTAAAAAGAAATCTGAATAAAAGTAGGACCGACTTAATTAGAATAAAATGCTGATTATATTCAAAGATTTAAATCATCTGTTTGAAATTTCAAACTGCCTGTCAAAAGTTCATAATGAAATGGAAGAGATGACTGCTGCCCTCAGCAAACAAGGGAAATCATATTAGCTTTTGAGCTCTGTAAACATGCAATCCGGTTATTCAGAATTCTACTTTTTTGTGGAGTTTGAAGTAAAATTTTCATAATGCTTCCCATCGCTTTATTGCAAATCAGGACTGAAATACCTAATTGCTGAAGTTCAGAAAAGTCTTAAAATCTGTATCAAGCAGGATTCAACATACGCTGCATCACGCAATAGAATAGTTGGCAAGTACACTGCAAAAAGATGCTAGACTTTACTGGGGATTTATTTTAGTTGTGACAACCAGATCTGGAAATCCCAGAGGAAAACTGTACACTGATTTGCAAGTTCCTGCCTATGCATTCTCCATGGTGAAAAGCAGCAGCCTGCTTAAAGAGCATCCTCGAAGCCTGCTTAAATGGCTTTGCCAGGCTGTGGTGGAAGCTCCTCTTGGACCCTCACGTTTCACAGGACAAAAGTAAGAAGTCTTCTTTCGAGCCCTGTTTTCCTGGGGAAGAAATTGAGGCAATGCAGGTGCACCAAGTCAGACAGCGGGTCTTTGCTGCATTCTTGACCTCAGCTCCTACACCGAGACCTCTGGGACCAAGCCACTCTCAACTCATTACCAGCCAACTGAACTGGTTTCCTTGCAGATGCGGTGTCAAAAAACTCATTACCCTCTCCAATTCAGCCAACTGGAAAACCAGTGACTGCCTTCTGAGACCAAAAGGAACAGCACAGGCTGTCCGCAACACAATTCCCATCAGGCATTTGATCAGGGGACCACCGGAATACCCTGTGCTTGTGGCCTCCCAGAGAACGGGTGTATCTGGCTGACAGTGGTATGCAACCGTTTCAGAAGGTACTTACCATCAGCAGGTTGCAAGCTAGCTACTAACATTCTAGCACTCTCCAGGAAACCTAGGGGAGATAAAGCTCCAGGAGAAAACGCTCCCAATCCATGCACCAGATTTTTGCCGCATCTTTTGCCTGTGCCCTCAGTAGCATTCTGCTTTGGGGCTGTAGGGCAATCTTGAAGCCAGTGTCTGCTCATCTCCACCTAAGAGCTCATTCTACTTAAGAATATTTTGGTCCCAAGGACCAGAAGAAACCTACTGGAAAACAAAGTTCCTGGACCACACGGTGTTACTCTCAGGGCCTCAGTACCCTCAGCTTTCATCTACTCATCTCCAATTGCTCAGAATGACTTGCTAACATAGACACAGCTGCTGATCAACTCTTAAATGTCTCTTCCACCAGCTCATAGCCAGCCATTTCCTAACACTGCGTTTGGTCTACATAACTGAGCTCCCTAGACCTGTCATCTGCCACACACTATCCCATACAGCCCAAGAGCGGTCAGGTTGCCTTCCTTTATTTGTTCTTTCAAGCTAACAGAATTCATCTAGTGAGATGCTGTGCTGGAGACACCACTGCAGTGTAAAACTTTGCTGCAGCTTGCAGAGTTTTATCAAAGGTTGTATCATGCTTAAGACACCGTAAGCAACTGCCAAACCCACATGTCCTGCCCGTTTCCAGCTACGGCTGCAATACAGCAGCTCAGATGCTCTCATTCCTTTTTGTTACCGTTTACCAGCTATATTATCACGCAACAGTATTTTGCACAAGATGTTGAGTTCCTTTACCTCTGAGTGCTCATGCGGTAGCGGGCCTCCCGGTTCCCGATGTTACGAACCAGCAGTGTTTTCTGGGTGCTGTACTTGACGGGACAGACACCGAAGCTCAGCTGGTCAGGGAAGTCCAGGATGGCTCGGGCACCTATAGCTCGGATCGGCACAATGAACTTTTCCCTTTCCGTAATGCAGGTGACCTGGTGGAAGTAATCCTGCAGGGAAAGAAACAATCTCAGCACAGTGCGTTTAGTACCATCCCCACAGCAGAAGGAAAGCTGCTGTTTTCTAGGACTCCAACAGACGCATTCAATAATGTAATAGTCCTTTTTGCCTTAATGACCTTTCAGTCCAGTAGCATGACTTGAACAGGGCTGCTAACTCGCAAAGAAGGAACAACCCCCTTGAGTCACCTGCTTTCCCAGCAAGCTGGCAGAACCAGACAAAATCATCTGACACTTGGATTCTGAGGCACCAAAATAGAGTCATTTCATGTACGGGATTACAGCAGTAACAAGAACCTGCCTTGATCACCACTGCAGACTATTAAAGGCACCACTAAGAACCCAGTTGTGCCACAGGGCCAGCTCCAATCCCAGCAATGCAGTGACCTCCTTGAAGCTTGGCAGGAGATGCTCAGGTACATTTTCAGAAGGACTTCGCCACATGCACAATCAAGAGTCAGTCTGGTGAAATACTTAACAAGCTGGACACAATACTTTTTTTCTATCAGCTGAGTGTAGGGTACAGGTGTATTTCCCACCCCTTCCCATAGCATTATGGAGACAAAGCTGGGGACACACACCCTTAAAAGGTTATCTGATCCATCTCCCCACCCCAGAACTGGCTCAGCTCTGTACCCACACTACTCAAGAGATGTTTGACAAGTACTTGAAAGCACTAACAACTCCACCCCTGCCCTCAGCAGCCTGTTCCAGCTCTGCCCTAGGCTTAAAGAGAGCTCTTTCTGTGTCTAATCTCAATTTCCCTTTACATCTCCTCCTAGCCTCAGCGGAGGCAGCAAACAGCTTTGCTTCCTCTCCGCTGCATGACTGATGTCTTCATCACCTCCTTTTTCTACAGTCTCCAGAATGCTGCCTTGCTAGCATGCCTCCCTGAGGCAGGTCAGACATCCCGACCAGAGCAAACTCAGCTCTGCTATTCCCAGTCATTGGCTTGCTCAGAAAAGAGACAGACAGACCCCCCCTCCCCTCAAGCTGTCTGGCATTTAGCAGTAGGGAGGTGAATCAAATCACCAAAATCATGCTGCTGTAGGGTTGAGCAGATCGATCTCCAGATCTACAGTGTGGCATAGCTGGGCTGGAAGTATCACCTTGCCCCCCGCTGAAATCAGTGGTAAAACTGTTTAGTAGGGCCAGGAGCCATTACCTCCAGCAGCTCTTATTGACCAGTTGATAAAAGCTCTGCCTCTGATCACTCACTCACTGTCCTGATCTTTTTTCCCCTCAGTGCTTTTATCTCGTTTGGTATTTTTGTAATTGTTGAAGCAGCAAGCAGGTGATTTAGGAATTGCACGCAGCAGCAAACCCCCTCAACCAGACAAGATTCGCATTCCTCTGCCCTTGGGATTTCCTGCTCCCATACCCACCCTCTCCAAGCCTGCAAGGGACCTACAGCAGCCAGAGGAGGCACAGACACAGAGCTACAGCTTTAGCACAGCAGTTAACACCCAGCGCCTACCAACCGCCTGCTCGGCTGGGGTTTAAGGTTGCACTAACAGACGCTGTCACATCCAAGGTGGAAAAAGAATAAAGAAGGATCTTTTATTCTGGGTATCTCAAATATTCACACTGGATATTGCAGAAGGGCTTTTCCTTCTCATATCTGGAAGGTAAAATACCAGGAAAGGAACTGCAGCAAACGACCTACAGACTGGAAGATCACATTTCAGGAATGCATTTCATCTTCAGCAAGTCCTTCTGAATTAGCAATTTTGTACTCAACCTTGCAGCCTAAGCCCTCTAAAATAAAAGCTATGGGCAGCCCATGTGAATTTAAAGCACCTATTAGCTGGGTACTTCACATCCTGGACTGTTTAGATCCTCAGAAACTGCATTAGCAAATAAAGAAACCTATTTACTTTTTTTTTTTGTTATTTTGGCCACACTACTGTAACAAAGGCATTGTAAATCCAATTGAAATCTGCGTGCCTTATTAAGTCTGGGCATGCCATACTGACTTATCTCTCCCTTCCAGAAGCCAGGTAGACAGAGGAGGACGCAAGGAGTTCAGATCAGCAGGGGGATAAAGAAAAAAGAAAACTTCAACAATTGGAGGCATTTGAGGGAAGTAAAAGGAAATAATTTTCAAGTCATTGTCATCGCTAAGGAGCAGATCAGCAGCAATGTAAATAAGAGCCCAAGGAATCAATCCCCCCCAAAAGCAAGCACAGGCAGCCTTCCCAGCTCTGCTGCCGGTGAGGGGCACTGGGACTGCCTGCACAGCAGCACCTGGGGAAGGGACTTCTCCAGGCGTGCAAAGACAAAGCTAAAGCAACAAGGATTTGGCCTCGCAGAGACAACCGCAACCTTTGAGAGAGAAAGCTGCCTCTTGCCATTCACCTACACACATGTTGTGTGCTGAGCCCCTTCTCCAGGGACACCCTGGGACAGTGCATCCTCTACAAAGCTTGACTCAAAGCACTTCAGCACGTGCTGACCCTTCAACCATGCTCTAGGACCCCAAAGTGGGACCTCGCAGCAAAGTTGAATGCAGCGTCAGGCCAAACAGGGGGGGAAAAAGCAAGGAAAGAGGGGTGCTAGGCAGAAGCTGGCTGCTCACGCTGCTGTGAATCCATGGTGGCTTTACAGAACCATTTCCCAGAGCCTGCCTCTTCGCTAAGGGGTTTTCAAGGTGCTGGGCACCTCCTGACCATGCTACTGATGCATTTCTAGCTGAGCTACAGCACTCAGGTACTTCGCTGACTCACGCTCCACCAAGGACGAGACAAATCATTCCATTTGTACAAAATTCTGATTCGGCTGTATAAACCCCTACGTGCTCCTCACCGAGCAGCACGCACCCCTCTCCCGATGCCCTGCACAACCCCTGCAAGGGGCACAAAACCCAGTTCAGCAGAAACCCGCCGGGCTGTCACCGAAGCTGTGCAGAGGACCTCTCGCTGGCAGAGCTCCCTACTCCAGATGCTCGCCAGTTCAAGGGCAAGACAAGGGACAAAGTATTGGACATCAGTGCTCTTGGGGTTTATCTCACCCTACTTCTACTTGGGGTGATGTTCACGTGTTGCTCTGCTGCCTCTCGAAACTTGAAGAGCAGCACTTTGCCGCCCTTCATGGGCACCCATTTACCTCTTCCACCCCAAAGATGAACACTAATTTATACTAATAAATCACATTTTAAAGGCACCAGTGTACTTTTCAAGGCCTACCTCAGTGACATTAAGCTCTCGTGTCACTTGAGTAGCATGGAGAACTGCCCTAGGCCAACATAATTTTTACCCTAAATATTAATGATGTTAAATAATTTCTCAGTCCCTCCAAAGGAACAGATTCTTTCACACGCATGGGGAGCCAGGCACCACAGGGCATTTCCTCTTTAGTTTTCTATATCCGTACTGTTTGAGGACAGGACAAAGTGTTAAACTGAATCTAAGCTGCAAATGGAAGATGAGAAAACAGCTATGCCCAAAGAGATCTTGCACCTCTGGCCTGCTGCAGAAACACCAGCTGGCTCAGAGCTATCCCCTAACCTTGCCTCTCCAACAAAGTCATGCGAAAAACAGTGCTAACGGGTGGCGGGGGGCTGGCGGAAGGAGTCAGCCTGCCTGTCTTTGTATGCCTGCAATGCTTCCTCCCTTCCGTGCCATGGACTAAACCCTCTGTATTAACAAGTCTCCAGGTAACAGCACTGACCCTTCGCATCACAGCACTGAGAATCAGACTTGCCAGGGCCACGGCACTGGTGTTCAAACCTCCAAGCAAAAGTATGTGTGGCACGGAGTAGGCGCCAGGTGACAAAGCAACCACAATAACACGCATGAAGACACAGCCACACCAGTATTTCTGCCCACAGGCTCTGGGGTAAGGTGTCTGCCTGCAGACTGTACGTGCCCCTTTAGTCCTATACGTGCTCTGCCAGGCAGATGTCTCACTGTCATCTGCAGCACATAAACCTCTCGCTGAGTTAAGAACATCTAGAGCTCAGTGGCCCTGCACCAGGCTGGCTCCCTGCCATGGGCACAGCACTCCTTCTCCCCTAGACTTGCAGCTGGATCACAGGCGGGCAAGTATCCTCAGAAACAGCACGGCTGCAAGGCTTGGAAACACAGGGGATGAAAAAGCATCATCTTTGCTCCAGTCCGGAGCCAGGCAGGGAAGTGGCTGCCAGATGAGACAGAGAAAAGCTCTCTGGATCTACTCATGCCTCTAGGATTTTCCGTAATAATTACACCCCTGCCACTGAGATGGCTAAACATCTTATGAACACCCCTCCCTGACACTTTCCTACTCTTCCACATGCACCTTCCCTCACGAACGCTCAAGAAAGCACACCGAGGGAAAGCACAGCCTGCGAGTCCCTGCTGCAGCGCCTAGCAGCACCCTGCAATGCCAAGATGTGACCAGCTGCAGCCTGGAGCAGACCTCACAGCAGGGTGTCGACTAGAACCGGCATGCAAAAAAAGCGATTACTTTAGACACAACGTTCAGCTGTGTCACTACTGTGTCCAACGTGATATACATTAAGGTGACTGCAGTTTTCAAAGGTGGTGGTCCTCACTCTGATCAGGCTTACTTCGGGTCCCCCAAATAACACGTCACTTCTAAACAGACCTTTGTATTTATAATTAGTGGAGCAAACCCATAATTATGCAGCAATGGACAGATACTAGAAACCAACACCTTGAGAGGCTGCCCCACCACAGACAGTAGACTCTCTTATCCCTGAAGCCAATACACATTACGTTAAATGTGCCCGCGCTGAAGGATAAAAACAGTCTGAAACACACAAGAGCCTCCAGCCTGTGAGAGCATAATCTTCACCATGGGCAAAGAGTTTCCCCCAGTTCTAGATCCAGTGCAACCCCACCAAAACCAGGACAGTTCCACAAAACCCACACCAGATGCCCTGGTCTGCATCCGGCCCTGCAGGTGCAGCTTCCCCTGAAGGCACCAACCTCTTGGCACCTCCACTCTCACCTTGTTCTCCTCAGGGGTGAAAAGGATGCGGAAAGTGGAACGCATGCCAGGTGCTACCTTACGGTACACATCCTTGGGGCCGATCAACTTGAAATAAGGTGAGCTCTCCAGGACGACCTTCACCAGACGAGGAACCTGCAGGAAAGACATGAAACTATGACTTTGCCAGTTGTGGAAACACGAGGAGAAGAGACCTAGCCATGCCCTGGTGACATCCTGCCTCAACCACCTTTCCAAAGCACTTTTACCTCTCGAGGTACATACACATAATACACAAGGGTGGACCTGAATCCCTGCTGCTGGGGGAAAATAGCTCCAGGCCAGAGGCAGTAGGGCAATGCCCTGCTGTGAAGGAAGTGTCAAGCAGATAAGACACCAGCAGCATGGCAATAGGATACCAGAATCAAGTCATCCACATAGTCAACAAACCCAGAGAACCTGCTTGCTTCTGCCTGCGCACATCCATGCCATCGCACCTCTAAAGGGGGAATGTATTATCTGAAGGCAAAACAGGACGTGTTATACTGGGGCAAGGAAGAAATTCACTTCTAACATACCGGGTTTGAGCAGGGCAGTCAAGCTGCGATGCTACAGAGTCATGCAGGCAGACCAACAAGAGAAGGAGACCACAGACATTGTGGCCTTGCTGGGAATAAAAGCAAGCTGAGGAGCAAAAGGAGGAACATAGGAAAACAAAGGGACAGCCCCAGAAACAAGGAGATGGCTAAGAGAATTTAAAGGGGGCTGTAGAGAAGCAAGGAAGAAGCATGATACTCTACAAGGAAAGGCTGATGCAGAAGATCAGAGCAGTCAACTTACCACAATAATGGCAAGCCAGACGACCCCCCAGGCTGTGCCTATCAATTATGGGCTTCAAAGGCATTTTCTGCCCTGAGATACATGACCAGCACTGACTCACACTGTGGTTTCATTACTAAAAGCCAATCTCAGCTCTCTGGAGGCTCTTGCTGCCTGCTGATTGTAGCCAGGCAGCTGCCAGTGCAGGCAAGGCAGATCTCTGGGCATTCCTCCCCACACCCGCGAGTCCCTGCAGGCACCCTGCTGCAAGTTTCTGCCCTCTGGGATGCCACAAACACAGAGACTGCACACAGGCATTTTCTAGCACGTGGATATCAACCCCTGAGCACCAAACCTCATCTCAGAAAGTCTAAAACAAGTGATTTTGACTGACAGGCAGCTTCATGGGGAAACAACTAACCCACATGAGGCTTGGCAAAAGTGGACATTCATTCTGCACCACCCACCCGAGCCTGATAACCCACGGCCCAGGCAGTCCTGAACCCTCCAAACACCCTTTGCTCCCAGCAATCCCCTGGGGCAGCGAGCTCCCAGAGCCAATTTCACACTGCAGACAAACATTTTGGTCACCAAGTCCCTTGGGAGATGAGTTAAGACCTTCAGCAAAAGCCACCCAGAAGACGTGAGGAGCAGCCTGAAGACAGAAAAGCACTTGTACAAAACACAGGTACAAACAGGAAGTATGTAGCAAAGCACTTCTGTATTTGAATGATTACAGAGCCTCTCTTTGGAATACACTTTGCTGTCAGCTGGATTTTGATGGAGCAGACAGCACCAGGCTACCATGCAGTATAAGTCAGTATGACTCAGAAGAATCTGCGAAACTGGTGAGAAAACTGAGACAGAGCACATGTTGCTTTTCTCTAGGACATTATCAAAAGCCAACAAAATTAAAATATGATAACCTCTCTTAGGACTATCATCATCTCTAACTTTGTGTACTTAAATATGCCAAGGATTTTCCTTAGAGCCGATCTTACTTTCACACCAGCACTATCCAATGGTTGAGGTCTTACTAGCTTCAAAACTAACTCATTTCGGGAAAAAATCAACAGTTCACACATTGCCTCCTCTTTACAGGGCATACAAATCCCAAGGTGCAGCTGTACAAGTTTATTATTTTTTACTGGGAAAGGCAGAAATGTTGATGCAGTTCTTCTTTTCCACTTGAGGAAGCATGAATAGAGCAAATTAACTGTTTGCCTGTTGGCTGGTACTTGGCAAAGACAAACATTTGAAGTGCCAAATGGATAACGGAGCAGCTGAAGCCAAAACACTTAGTGGGAATGAAGCAGAGCTATAGGGAAAGAGAAACGGAGGCACACTTTAATCAGGAAAGGATACCTACAGCAAAGAGTGCCCAGAATCACTGTGGACCACACAAGTGGTATCCCTGGGGCATGGGCATCCACGCTGCATCTTTCCAATATCCCCGAGCTGAACGCCAGACCAGGAATGGCGCAGCACTCTCCAGGAATAACTGAGGGACCACGCCTGCATCCTCCCTTGCCAAAGGGTCTCCTTTTCAACCGTGTCCCTGTCAAAACCTGTCATCTCCAAATATACTTTGACTTCTCTTGCTGTTCCTCCACCTGCCATATGCCCCAACAGCGCTTTTTTGTCCACCTGTTTGTTTCCCCCAACAGGGAGATTTGGAGAGGTGGTTAATTCACCCGCTCTCGTGCACACTTCCATCTTCCCATCCTGCCGCCCTCCTCTCAGGGATACGTCTTACTCTTCAGTACAGAAGACTGTCTTTAATTACACCTTTCTTTTTCTGACCCTTCTCTGCTGCCAGCACACTTACTGCTAGGTGTCAAGAGAAACCCTTGCCTGTACAATGTTCTCTCCCAGAGCACCTTCTAACTCAGCTCCTTTCCTCGCTCCTCTCTTTTCCCACCAGCTTGCTCTTGGCACATGCCTCACTCCAGCAAATATCTCCCCTGCTGAAATTCAAAAGGTCTCAATTCTCCTCTTTACAGTGGAACAAAATTGCTGACGTTTTTCAACTTTTCCCTTCTCAACTTCCTTGGGAAATCTCAAAACAATCACAATTTTTTCAAGGAAAGGTGGAGACCTTCAAGAGCATGTTACTGTGGATGGGCTGTGGTTCTCCAAAGGGAAAGCAGAGAGCCACGTTGCCTTAGAAAAACCTGGGCAGAACTGAATTAAACTTACCAGGAGCCTAAAGTGGCCCCTAAAGGCCTCCCACTGCTCCTGCTAAATCAGTCCGCTTCCACTGCTGTTTCAAAACGCCCTTTCTGGAGTGCTAACACCACTAATTGTAACTTATTCCAACATAAAGCGGAGAAGACTCAACCCTTGTGCTCTGACAGTGAGCTGCAGAGGCAGCTAAACAGGTTGTGAGAGGCAGAGATGCCCTGCCAGAAACCAAGGTTAACCAAGGAGCCACCAGAACGTGATACACACTCGAGGTAAAGCATGAGGGCAGATACGGACTGTACAGCCCTCGACATTCCCCTCAGTCCGGGGCTTTCGAGAGGAAGGATGCTGACTAGAAAAGCTCCTTTGGGCTAGATACCACCAACGCATGGCCAAAATCAGGGGGAGAATCTCCAGCATGGGAAGATTTCCACCAGCTCGCAAAATAAAGGTGTTGAGACATTTGATTCTGACGTGCTGCGCTGCAGCAGATAACTTGCTATGCTGTATACCACGTGAATTACACTGCTCTCCTCTTCCAGCACAGCGTTAAACCTCCACGTCCCAGCACTTACCTTGTCGGTGTTCCTCAGAATCAGCGGCGCTTCATAGACCTCGCAGGGGACGTAGCTCTGAAACACCACCTCTGATGGAAAAGGCTGAAACAAGCTCTGGTCCAGGTCAACTGAGGAGAACTGGAGATGCAAGAGAGAGCAGTGAGAGGTTCAGCTGCTGGGAAGAAGATTCATGAATGAGATTCCTACATTGATCTCCCGTGAAGTACAGTCTCTTGGTGACTATGTCTGCCCAGCTCACACTAGGGAAACAGGAGCTCACCCACCTGTGTTCTGAGCTCAGCAAAAGTTTCTGGGCCACGCTGAGCGGGCTCAAGCTAAGAAGCTCTTTTGGGAGGTGTTTCTCCAGGTTTCCTTCTCCAAAATGCAAGGCAGCGCTTACCTCCAGCAGAGCCCTGTGCTAACGGGGTCACACAGCTCCAGAGCACTTACTGAAAGAGCCATGAGCGCTCATGGAGCAAGCGAAACCCAAGAATTTACGTGAGACTCCGTGGGAAACCATTTCGCGATGATCTTTACTCTGAGACAGAGAGACCAAGTCCCACACATCCCCAGATATCATTTTTTGATACAGAGCCTAGAAATCCGTAAGAAGAGAACAGTACCAGAGGAGGTAAGGCCAACAAGAAAGTAACAGTAGTTAGGAAAAAGACATGTGAGGTGAACATTGGATGGTGATAAGGTTCAGCTCTTTTCTCAGCATTACTGGGCAACTTGAGTAAGACTGGACTTGAGATCTCCTTTTGCCATGAGCTTTAAAAGGGATGCTTTATTGTATTCTATTATTGCTCTTAATTAACACCACTGCAGAAGCATGGCTGAAAACATACACAAACAGCAAATGCTTACAGAGCAGAGGCATTATTTTGAGGAAATTCCTCCCTGCTTTGTCTCCCCTCTTCCAGCTGCACTGTTCCCCCTCGAAAGACATGGGCAGGTCTCCACGTGTGGCTGCGGCACACTGCCAGTTATTTGTGCACTTGTCTGACGCATTCCCAACCTCCCGTGCTGTCTAGGGCAATCCTTAACCAATTCGTTACAGGTCTCTGGCTGGCAATTTTCCACTCAACAGCCTACCTCAGTAATCTACCCATTTGGACTGCGTGTTGTACTGAGCAGTCCTGTAAGAAAAGCAGCTTTAAAGTAAACGTTGATCCAGGTAAAGCACCTCCACATCGCCTCTGCCCGGCGTGATTCCCCTGTATATCTGGCAGCCTGCAATTTCTAACACCCTGCAAGGGTCCCACACATTGTTCCAACCCAAAGCATTAATGCAATTGGTTTTGTTAAATCTTGAATAATTACCGTAGGCCCTCAGCTTTCAAAGGCCAATGCTGCCACCGTTGAGGGAGTCCGATGACCCCAAGCATTTGACAGCAACTGTACCGAAGCGAGATGCGACTATTTCAGCAGGAGGATGGAAAATGGCAAGCTCCTGCCCTGGTGCCCTGCCCCAGCCTTCCCCCAGTATCGGGCTTTAGCACTGGTAGCTAAATTCCAGCAACATCCACCAAGTTCAGCAGAGGTTATTCGTATTGGCTACTAAGCATATCAGGACTTCAATGTCTCACTGGGGAAAAATGTTTTACTTTTCCCCCAGCAGAAGGAACTCCACCACCACCAGCAGTTCACTAAGGTTGGAAAAGACCTGTAAGATCATCAAGTCCAACCATCAACCCAACACCACCATGCCCACTAAACCATGTCCCGCAGTGCCACGTCCACACGTTCCTTGAACACCTCCGGGGATGGTGACTCCACCACCTCCCTGGGCAGCCTCTTCCAATGCTTCACTGCTCTCTCCGGAAAGACATTTTTCCTAACAACCAACCTAAACCTCCCCTGGTGCAACTTGAGGTCATTTCTTCTTGTCCTATCGCTAGTCACTCGGGAGTTTGAAAGGACAACAGGACCTAGTCACCGAGGTATTCAGAGAAGCTGGAGGCAGGCCTGTCACAAGCACGCACCCTCTTCAAATGTCACCAACAGCAAGGAAAAGGGCAGGAAAAGGCTACCTTTTGATGGGAGGTTTCACTCATGTCTAGAAGCTGGATAATTCGGGGCCGCCTCATCTCCCGAGTGCTGGCCAGCCTCTGCTCCGTGGTGAGAGACATCTCCTTCAGGAAGGCGGAGGGAGTCAGCTGAAATGCAAAACACCAGCAAGAGTTACACAGATGCCTTTCTTCAGAAAGGCTTTTCTTCTTCAACTGCCACTGATGAATAATTTGTGATCACAGCCACTAGGATAGTCCTGGAAGTCCCCTAAGTTACCTGCTGAAATATTTAACATCAGTAAATTAATGATACAGAGCGGAAGACACACGCTCTAACCAAGTGGCTCTGCCCCGCCATTAGCTTCTCCTTCATGATTTCATGTGACATGTTTGGGGATTTCTGCTCTTCGGGCATTTGTTTTCTCTTTAGTTTTGCTGCATTGAGCCAGTGACCTTTGAAGACAGTGGCGAGGAGTTATCAGAAATCCCCAAACTCTATCCTTGCACAATGCTCACAACCAACACGTGTGTGATGTCACAGCTGGGTGAGTCAGAGGAAAGCAGAAAAGCAGCGTTGTGCCAAGGCTGACGTGGAGAGGAATGGCTCCAAGTTTTAGTTATTTCTTTTTAATTAGCACTTGTTTTCTCTCTGTTCTGGCCTCACAGACCCCTCTGCAGAAGTACACAGAGATATCTCATTCACAGAGCCTGAGCACTAGGTCATCTCCAGTCAAGTGAGCTCCAGTCAGCAAAGGGGACGTCTGTGGATGGGAAGGAGGAATCGCCCTGACTCCACTGCTGTTTGCAGGGCTGGATCCGTGCTCCACACAGGATACGAGATACAATTACTGTTTTGCAACCTGTTCTGTCTGGGACCAGCCACGTCTTCAGGCAGAGTTCAAGCAGCCCACCACATGCCCGGCTGCCTGGAGGGCAGGTACAGTCAGAGCAGCACTGGCAAGTATGCCTACGTGACAGAAGATATTACTGCCCACACAAAGAGGATGGAACGAAGCACACACTCACGCTTCAGCTATGCCAGTGCAATGCCCAGGACATTCATTTAACTTGGCATCCAGGCAAGACTCTGGACCTTCCCTGAAGCAGCGCGCACTCCATTCCCCACTGCACCATGACAGCCACCTCCGGCAGAAGCCGGGCAGCAAAGCGATGGGGAGGTGGGGTCCAGCTTCACAGTGCTGCTAGACAACAGGAGGGGAAGGCGCAGGAGGGACACAGGGGGAGTTTCCAGCCTTAACACAGGTCCTGCCCAGCCACAGCAGGTACTTACAGTTACAGACTCCTCTGTCTCTCTGACTAGCTTTGGAAAACGAGGTGCTACCACTTTCCTCTGGAATCCACCAGCCATTTTGGAGGACCCCATGGACAGATGCATCTTGCCAGTGGCCATCTCTCAGCTCACCTGCAAGGAGCAACAACGGAACTTTGAAACTCTAGAATCCCATTCATGGCAGAGCCAGAGGACACACCCACGTCTCCAGGCTGCGGCATCCTTCCGAAGTGGAGAACTTAAGGCCTCCCCACCCTGTTCCGTGATTAGACCATATTTAAGTGGCACAGTCAACATTCATAGCAGTAAAACCCCAGAACAAACATTCCCTGAGCCAAAACAGCCTTTTGCTGTGGGTGCTGTCCCACGAGCCACAAACACACACCAGGGCCTGCTGCCATTTCTCACCTTCCCCCGCTTCCATTGCTTTTGGAATCCCATTTACTGGAATTATTAACCCAATCTCTAGTAGTAGCCAAACTGTCCTTTATTCCTCTTTACAAGTTTTCCGGGGGGAACAGAAGGAAGGGAAATGTCACTTAGCTGCTTCATTTTGCCAGGGCAGCTGACCTGATGTGACTGTGTGCCTGACCCTACTAAGTGCTCAGAGTACTATGAACAACCTTAAACCCAGGGATCGCTGCTGCCCCCAGCGTTAATAAAATCAGACTACTTGCCGACTTTGCAAACCCAATGTCCACCCTTTGTGCAAGGAGCCTGGTGATGCTTCCAACTAATGGAGCGTAGAGTTCAATACTCTGATTAAGAACTATAGTTTCTCAAGGCTAATTTGGTTGGTTTAAGTTACAAAAATTATCCAGCAAATACGACTCCTTCCAGGCATGAAATTACCACACTGCCCAAGAACATTTCTCCATGGCGAATGAGGGCCCTCATTTTCACTTATTAACACCCAAACTTAAGGCTCCCTACAGGCATTAGAGGCTGTAACAGCAGAAATAAAAGCATGAAACCATTAAAGGAACATGAGCAATTAGCTCAAATAGAAATGCAAATATGTGACAGCCGGGCCACTGAAGAAATTATCCTAATGGCAGTTCTTCTCCAGCATCCTTATCCTACAAGTAGCAGGGGTTAACAGGTCCATGGGCTATTCTTCTTCCAACCACCAGCCTGCCGACCACCTCTCTCCGTCTGCGTCACACAAAGTGGGGGTGCAAGAAAGGGCAAGAAGAGACAACAACCCCAGAAAGTGGTCTCGAACACAAACAAAGAGAAACACGTACAGTATTTGCTAAGCACTACTTTGGAGTAGAAAGAATTTCCCCTCCCTTTCTGGCTAACTGGACCAAGGAACAGATAGGTTTGCCTGCTTCTTATTTTCTGGCACTTGAAAGGCCAGTGCTCTCAAACCCAGCTCTACTCTGACTTTTTTTTTCTTCATTCTGACATTATCTGACAAAAATCACAGCTCACATTCCCTCCTGCTTCCTTCTGTTCCACATCACCTTTTTTGTGTGGATGATGTCTTGCTGTATACAGCAAGTCATCATCTATACAAAGATGACCATTCCCTCCCCCTCAAGGTTTACCCTCATCCTGCAAGCAAGGCAATAACTTCATTCCGTTACTCCCCAAACAGCTACAGCATTGCACATGTTCATGGTACTGGGCCCTTTACAGTGTTAGGAAACAACAACGTTGCTGTCTCCTTTTGTTCTTGCAAGAAACATGAGACAGCACAGCACAGCACTATGGACATGAGGACATACTGTAGCAAGAGCTAGGATTTAAAGCTGGAAATAACTCTTTTTCCAAGACAGAAATCTAATGGGGATGATACAACATTAATCTGGATTTCCACGTTTTGTTATTAGGTCTTGAGAATAACTGGATTATTTGTTCCAATTTTCTGCCTGTAATTTCACGTTGCTTGAAATTAATCCCGTTCATCATGCCCACAATGCTTATTCCCAGAGGGCTTCCAACCTCCACAGCCCTGACCCTGTCTTACAGCTTCCCCTGCTCTCCACTGAGGCACTATCACAGCCCTGCGGCTCCACTTCCCTAGAGCCCGCGGGGATCAGCCTCCCAGATTCAGAGGAAAAGAGCAGAATTAAGGAATCAGCCACATCTCCCTGTAGGGGCAAGACAAAACACCAACCACACCACAGCACGCCTCCAGCCCACCACCCCTGGCTGGTGGGGGGAGATCTCCATCTTCCCCACCTCAGACAGCCCTCTACCCATCCCGGAAACATAAGGAAGGGTTGCAATTCCCCCTCTGCTCCAGGCTCAGGGCACAGACAGCGCTGCCACCTCAGCTTTAGGTTCAGAGCACAAATGCCCTGAGCCTGGGCAGAGGAATCAGGACACAACAGCTAAGACCACCTAGAAAAGCAATGAAGAAATATGCCCAGGGCTGGGGTAGAAATTCCTGACGTGTCTCAGGAAACCAAGATGTATCGGAGCAGGGCACCAAGCTGAAGATCCCCAAGGACATCCAAGCTTCAGTCTCCTCCCCAAGGCTCCCTTTTACCCTGGTATCTACAGCTAAGCTAGAAGTGTCCACCATCGCTGCAAGTTGCACAACAATTTTAGAACCCATTAAAAAAACCTTTACCTCCCCAGACTTGCTCTTAGACCAGGTATATAATTCAATCCTACTGAGTATCACGTAGCTGCTGCATCCCTGCTGTTGGCCCTCCTGCCAACAAAACTGCCTCCTTCCTGCCCGCTGCCCAGACACTCCCTTAGGACAGGGAATTCACGCTTCTCCTGGAGGATTCACTTTGCGTAACGCCTACTCTTGCTTCATGAATCACCATGGGCTACTCGGTGGCTGTGGACAGCCTGGAGAGACAGGAGATGGCCAGGGAGCCATTGGTGTGACCATGCTCCCACCGGCGCAGCAATATCCGACACAGTGCCGGCAACTTCCAAGAACCCAGCGGAACCCCCAAGGCAACTGACAGGACTTGGGAATTGGGCTGCCCGGCGTCCCCTCTCCTCAGCTGCTACAGCCTTGCCAGGCAGAGCAGGAGGATTTTACCAGGACCTCAAGGAAGCAGAAGGTTCAGAGCTTGACATTAGCTAAAAGTATGCTCGTTTCTCTGCTGCTCAGCTCCCCCTGCTCTAACGTGGGGAGATACTGCACTGGGCAGTGCTCAAGGTGCTCTCAAAACAGCAGCATCTCATCCTGCAAGTAGCACGACAGGAAAGGGCCACTAACCCACTAAAGACTGGGGGTTTACCACCTTAACCAGTTCCACACCAAGGGAACAGATGCCTGTTCAAGCATTTGCGGCTTTGGGATTTCTTCAGATCTAGGCTGGAGTGGAAACGATGCTTTCTGCCTTGAACTTTCTCAGCATCACAACTGGTCGACTCGGTCTCATCTCTGGTGGTTTACAATGCCACTGAAATGCCTTCACAAAGTTATAGCCCTGCAACTCACTGCAGCCCATCCATTTCCTAAACATCTCACTCCGCAGTGAATGATTGCAGCAGTATTCTAAAGTACGCCTTAGAGCAGCATTTGTTCATGTTCCACGAGCTTCAGATCAATTAATTTAGACATTGCAGACTAGCTAATCATTTCTTTAAGGAGTAAAGAAAAAGTTTCCACGCTGACTTACAAAACAAGAACTCAATTTCTATTTTGCTCGCCCAGGAAGGACCCCAATCACATCAATACAAAAGACAGCAGGCAAATCAGTGTTGCCACAGCTCCGACAATGCCTTTGGGGGTGTCCTCTGTTGTTGCACCTGGTGAATACCCATCTGATGAGCTCGTTCCAATTCACTGTGCACACATATACACACACACCAGCCAGGGACACCCAACCTACAAGAGCATCTCAGCTGCCAGGGAGCTTCACGCATTTTCAGCACAGCAGATGCTATAAACAAAAGCTTCTCATGAGACTCTCGGCCACAGGCAAACCAAATCATCGCATCTGCTTGGCTGGGAACAAGAAATCCTTGGTCTGAAAACCACCATTCATTATTTGGGGGTTTACAATTCAGTTAAGGAGGATCTTAGCCCTGAAAACAAACTGGCTCTCCAGCCACCTAGCCTGTGGAAACTCGCTCCAAAACATCTCCCACTTGGTGTCCAGCCACCGATTGAGTGGAAACTGGAGAGCTCAGGCAAAGAAACCTCAGATGTGACACCCTTGTGCGCTCAAGGCACCAAGACAGAAGTGCTGTAAGGAAAGGAACCTGCATGCTGGGTGATGCTTCCAATCTCAGAAGGCGGAACTTGGAGACAGATGTCAAGGTGAGACCCACCAAGTCCCTTGTGCTTGGCCGGAGATGCGCTCACAGGGCTGCCACCTCGTGCTCCTTCCCACAGCTCCAGCACCTTACAAGCAACATTAGAGCCTCCCCTGCTCAGCACAGAAGCAACTCCTGCCTGCTGCAGGCAAAGAGCACACCTGCAGCCAGCTTTCATGCTCAGAGGACTTGCCAGAGAAGCTTGGGTGCTTAGCAAGGGAAACCGCTGGCCACAAAGCACCTTCATGGAGCTGCATGGCAGGAGTGACACGGAACCCATACAAGGCTTGCAAGCACCTCAGCACCCCAATGCCAAACCCGACGCTGGTACCTCGACCTGCTCCCATCAGCCTCAACAACCCTGCTCCCATGCTTGGCTGTGCTCCCGCTAGCAAACTCACCGTCTCTTTTTCCAGCCCAAACCTTCCTGCCCTCCCAGATAGACGGAGGGGGACAAAGCCATTCCTTAGTCCTGCTTGTCAGCGCAGACAAGGTCCCTGCCACATCTCCTAGCACTGCTGCGTGGAGAAATCAAGTGAGAAAAAGCCTGACCTCCAAGCTAGCAGCTAGGATGCTTGAGAGCTAAAGAAAAGCCTTGGCTGGGGGGCTCTGCCCCCTGCATCACAAAGTCTTTTACCTAACGACTATTTAACATGCAACACATGAGCAGTCTCCAGAGGGGAAAAAAAAATAAGACACCAGGATCATCTTCAAAGTGAAGGAGGAAAAAGATTTGTTTCATGATGCGGGCTCACAGCTAGTATAGGCTCCCTGCCTCACGCCAGGCAGAAAAGGAGGGTCTGCACAGGACCGCTCTGCTCCCAGCTATTTTTGGCCCTGAGCTACATTAGGGGTGCAAAGAAGCACCTTCACCTTGTCTCTTTAGGGCTGCAACATTAACCTCTGAACACTCCCTGGCTCATGATATGGGCTAGGGTCATAAGGCCAAAGTGTCAGTAGGCACAAGGTAGGGCTTCACACAAGCTCAGTCGTGCCAGGACCTGGAAAATTCAGAAGGCTCAGCAGCACAAATACAGGCACAGAGGGGCCCTTCAGGGCCCCTGAGCTTGGCAAAAGCTGCGCTGAGGAAAAAGTTAATGTGAGCACTTAGATATGGCCCTAAAGCACCCAAAGCCCTTTGTGCATATGTCCAACAGCTTCCCTCAGTGAAATAAAACTGAACAGCTCTCTGATGACGCTGTGCTGAAAAAGACAGGAAATTAAGAATAAACAGCCAATTTCTTAATGGACATTAAGAAAAAAAATGGGAAGTTTCATGTAAAAGCACAGCTTCATGTCTATACAGATCCTGCGGCTGTCACTATGCCACGTGCCAGGGCTCTTATTTCAAGGGACTCCACGTCACTTGTGCTGAAGCAGCAGCACCAACCTCTGAGCTGGTCTGATACCAACCGATCGCCCTCCAAACTTAAAGGCTGGGGATGTATTGGCACGCTCTGCACTACAACACACTACACCCAGCTTTTCTTGTAGGAGCAGAGACTACTGACTGGCTCAATCTTGTTTCAGTATACACAAAAAATCCTCTTTCTTCTTCCTTCTGCAAAGATAAACCATCTCTCTCTGGACTAATTGGTTAATTTCCCTTTCTATTACACTTTGCTGGAAGAGTGAGACAGGAGATCTGTTCAAAGTGAGTATCAGGATGCTATTGAACAATTTTGTTCGGCTACATCTTCTTGCCCTCTTCAGGCTTAAGTAGCAAGATCACATTTTGTGACTAGAAATCACCTGCTTAGCTATCATTACCATAGAAACAGCATCTCAAGGAAGCCAGGAAAGGAGAAGCACAATTTCCAGGACTAATCTCTTGTCCCTCCAGCCCACTGCTAAGTGGCTGAGTGCTTTCTAAATCCACTCTTGCTACCCAGGAAGCCTCATCCGTCACCTTTATAGTCCAGTGCCTCTGTATTTTATCACTTCGGTACTGTCATCCTGCAATTTATTACAAAAGCTCTACCGTAGCCAAGATAATTAATAGGAGCCTAGTGTTACACCTTCCTGTTATTTCTTTTAATAAACTTCAACTCTCAGCTGACAGCGAGCTGGACCAAGGGTATGCTGGAGATTCCACAGCTCCACATGCTATAATTTACAACTGTGGCTCCTGCCTGAAATATCAACAGTACTATTGTCCCTTTCCCAACTGCCTCTCCCAGCACCTGATCTCTGCTCTCCTGGCTTTGCAACTTGCATCAACTCTCCCTTTTTATTTCCTCTTTTTCTGGCATCTGGACCACATTTCATTCCGGTTCGCAATACATCGGAGCTTCCACGCAGCTAGAGGCTTTGGAGTGGAAAAGCAGAAACCAAAGGACTACTAATGGATCCCCAGGTCAGGAGCAAGCGGCCGTACGCGGGGTCAGAGCTGACTCTGCAATGGTGAATTCAGAGCAGCAGGTTCGCTAAGCAGTACCTCTCTTTAGTAGCTACTGTCAAGACCTCATCCAAAGTTCATGGAAATCATAGGAAGACTCCTATGGATATCAGATTGTTTCCCCATGTGATCCCTTACTCTGCAGCAAATGCTTGGACACGTCACATCCACTAGCCTGCTAAGGAGAGCTAAGATGAAAGCAACAATTCTGTACTCCCTGGGGGCTTAAAGCATATGAACCTCCGCTCTGCTGACATGCAATCATTTGTTAATCTACCATTTCACTGCACACCCAAGCTGGAACAAGGGGCACTGCCAGCATCCCGAAAAACCACCCTCCCTCCCTTTCTGAGCCATCTCTCAGCTTCCGCAGTATCCATTTGCAGTGCGCAGCACAGGCGGCACGATGTTCACATCCTGACCAGCTGCCTTCCCCAACCAGGACCCCGAGAGGTCAGGCATCAGCCGAGTTCTCGGACAAGCTCCTGTGAACCTCAAGCCAAGCCAAGTGTTTTAATCTCAATTTTCAAAACCTTCCAAGTGAAATACTTCTGCGTATTCACGCCCAGTTCTCAAACGAGTTTTAAGCTCTGGAAAAACATCAACATTAATTGAATTCAAAGATGCTAAACTGCAGACAGGTAAGCGGAGGCAGGAGTACCACCCCGCAACCTCACCTTGGCTGGCTCCAGCCTCATACCCAATTATCCAGCACACACACGGTCTGGCTGCCAGAATAGCAAATATTCCCTATTGACTGGATTACTCCTCTAACACTACAGCACTGGCTGTAACCCCGAGGTGCTACAGAGCAGGCTTTGGCTTCACCGAGTTATTTCCCACCCTTCAGCCAAGGGGCAAGGCTGGACAACCTGTTAGGAGCAAGCTGCACCCTCCTGGAGTAGTCCAGCCTTTGGCTTTTCCCTCGACGTAGACAGGAATTGCTTCTCAGGAAATCACCTACGGATTTAGAAGGCAAGGAAAGGACAGTCAGGGTGAGTTGGCTGCGCAGTCGCTCTGAGCTAGGCCATTTGTTGCATTTTGCATCACAATCCTTCACGGCATTTTATAGACAGAGCGAGAACAAATCATCTCGTCCCTCATTTACAGACGGGGCCACACAAAGATTTAAGGCCAAAACATCCGAAAGCCCACGTGCGAGACGAGACGAGGGGGGCGAGACCAGCAGCGGCGAGGCAGGCAGCCTCCATCCCCCTCCACATTTGACCCACAGCCCGCGTGCAGTCACATCGGCATCCCATGGGGAAAAAAGGGAGCAGTTTGGGAAGGCTCTCCTTCAGGGAGCAAAGCTCGCTCCCCGTCCAGCCCTGGGGGGAAGAAGGGGCCCCAACTCCCCCTCCCCACACAGAGAAAGGGCTGCAGCCTCCGGGGGCACCTCACCCCACACCACAGCCCCACTCTGCTCCACCCGCAACCTCACCCCTACAGCCTCCCCAAAAAAGCACCCTGGGCGCGCCGGCACCGCCTCCCGCTTTCCTCCGGGGAGGGGACACAGCCACCACCACCCCAGCACGGGGGGTCACCAGCGTCCCCCCACCTCTCCCCCCCGCGGGGCACACGGGGCACACTCACAGCCCCGGTCCCCGCTGCCAGACGGGCTGTTGCCCTCCTGCCGAAGGCAACCGGGACTCCGGGCGGGCCCCACACCGCCATGGCAACGGCCAACGGCCGGGCGCCGGCAGGGGAGGGGGGCGCCGCCTTCGGGACAGGAGGGCGGACACGGACACGGACACGGCGGCGGAGGGGCCCGCGGCGCTCAGCGCCCGGACGGCCCCGCTGAGGAGCCGCGGCCGCCTGCGGTCCCCCTGCGTCTGCCGGCTGGCTGGAGGGGACAGCCAGAGAGCACGGAGAGAGCCCAGGCCTGCCAAAGGCTTCACGAGCTCACACGGCTTCGGCAGGGAGCCTCTGCCCCAGCACCACAGAGACCAGCTGCGCTTCCCTCATCTCCGGGGGCACGGGCACTGCAGAGGCCCGGCTAGCAGGGCCTCATCCCAGAGCAGGAACAGCCGCGCAGGGACAGCCTGCAATGGCCACGGCAAGCACGCGCGGGAATTGCCTCCAACGCACCCTCCTCCCAGCTCCAGCACGGCCACATCCCTGCGGGGGTCACCCTGAAACAGAGCAGCCATTGGAGACACTCAGGGCAGAGCCCAAAGGGTTTCTCCCCGGGCACAGCACTGACCACGAGAAGAGCCACACGCCACCTGGACACAGCCCGTGTGCCAACAGAGCCCAAAATCAACTCACGCCCCACGGAGGTGCCAGCGCTGCCCTCAGAAGGGACCATCTGCTCTTCTCCTGCTCTCTGGGCGATAACTCGCACCCCAGTCCCACCCGCTCACCTGCTCGGCTGCCACCTCCCACCTCCCAGTCTGCCTGTGGTACGGCGCTCGGCACAGGTGACACCGGTGCACAAACCGGCACAGCCAACCTCGTCATTTCTCAGGGAAGCGCTGTAATAAGTGCACCCCGACAAGCACAGCCCAACAGACACAGCTCTACACTCTTCGCTGAAGCCAGGCTCCCCCTCACTCCCTCACTGAGGAGCTCCAGATGGGCTCTGAGCTCCATCACTGGGCACACCGCTGGTCCACTCAAACAGATGCATTTCACCCGAGTGCCTCTGCCCAGCACTCCTGTGCAGGGTCTGACACAGGGCTGAAGGGAGCCCAGGGCTTGCAGAGTTCTCCTCAAATCCCTCATGCCCATTTCAAGGCCAGAGATGCTTCTGCGACTAGGAAAACGGAACCGGCTGTTTCCATCATGGTGGAAAACTCAAGTTGCCTAAGATGGCAAACAAGAGCACTTCCAAAGCAGATATCTGGAGGTTAATTCCTGCTTCACAGTCAGCATCACTGGTGTTTCATTAAGAAGCCATCCAGGACACTTCCAAACTCTCAGCCTTGGGCAAATGCCACAGGACTGCAAAGTGTGAAATCATTATCTAAAAGAACATGTCACCCGTTCCTCTTCCCCACACTGCCTCTCCAGCAGAAAGGCTCCTGCCTAAACAACTAGACCTGAGAAGACCCACAGCCATTAACGCACTTCACCTGGGAGCACGTGCATTGTGCTCCTGGGGAACAGCAAGCCTTCAGGCAGGGCTCACCCAGTGCCACAGGACAGGCACGTAGCAGAACATCTGCCTCTCAGCGTACAGTCTCTTCCAAGGACTGAGCGACAAAATACAAATGCACGCAATAAAGTGTCACCCCTGGTATGCAGCACATCACCCTCTGGTGCCTTCAGCATGAGCACAACCTGGGCTCATCCTCCTCCCACCATGCGTCGACCTTGGAGCTACATGCTACGGGCAGATTCATTTTTGCCCTATGTTCCGTTCACTGCCACAGAGACGAGCCAGTCATTAACTGACGGAAACGCAGGGCTCTGAAGTCAGGTAACCAGGGCAAGATGTGACCTGCAGTTCTTCCCAGCCACTGCTTTCCTTCCATCCGCCTCACAGCAGCAAAGGCCAGCTTATTCACCCCCACTCTACCAGGTGGACATTGGGATATGGGTCCCATAGCCTGGCTATTTCACTGCACTTTCTCATCTAGATTAAGACCCAGCGAGATCTTACAGATCTTGCACAAAGTTTAGGCAGGTTTTTTTTCCTAGAGAGGCTCAACCCAAAGTAAAGCAGAATTCACAGTACAAGAGAAGCCCGGGATGGGGGAGCACAAACATGCTGGCCAGGGAGAAACATATGCTGACATTTTTGTTATGCACACACCTTGACTCCAAAGCCTTTTTCTCCTTGGCTCCTCCTCCCACATCCCAACTCTCATACATAAATCCCTTATTTCAACTCCTGGCAAATCTCCATCTGCTCCTGCCAGACCCTGGGCTGGACGTACCCAAGCCCATCACCTGGAGGGCAACTACACCAGCACGCGCAGCAACACGGTTTATCACTGTGGAAATTCCAAATGACAGCCCTGAAGAGGTCACCACTTGGGAAGAGCACATCAAGACAGTCTGCAGGAGCTAATTTCAGCCACCCAGGCTACAGAAGCACAGCACCCAGAGGGCCCCAGCTCTATCCCTGCGCTCAGCCAGGCTCTTCAGCCTCCCTGCAGCACCCATCACTAGAGGGAGAGCCTGGGTAACCCTTGCAAAACCTGCTCCCAGCCCCGAGGGAGGTCAGCTCCCTTTGCCAGGGCCTTAAACACCCAGACAAAATCCTGGCAGGCAGCAGGCAATAGCTGATGCAGCCCCGTGAAAGGGGAGCCTCGGAGACCCTGCTGAGCAAGCAGAAGGGGACCAGTGCTTGGGACCCCTCTGCAAAAAGCAGCTTTCTTGGATTCTCTTGGCTGTTGCACACAAAGCCCTCGGGGGGCTCCGGCGTTTCCCAAAACACACATGTTCTGCCAAAGCTTCTTAATTTCCAATGGCAGAGAAGGTGAACACTGCAGATTATTACTTTTTCAAGCTAACGGGGGCTTTGAGGGGTAGGAATACACTGCATTCCCAGAGAGCACAGCAGGGAGGTGTCGCTGCAGCTGTACTCTACCAGCCAGAGTGCTGGCAGCTGAGCAGGGGGAGGCCACAGCCAGCTTGTCCAGTAGCTTCTTCACCATAACCTTGGCTCTTGATGGATACAGACACCAGGCAGCCCTGCCAAGCTGCCATTTTTGAACAGCAACGGACCTGAAATTAAAATCAACATGGGTGTACATACTTTGCAAGCCTACACACACGGTTCAGGACGTCCTGCAGGATGTAGAAGACTGCAGCCACCGCTTTCTGACCCAGTCCTGGGCTTCACCATGCTCGAGGGGGAAAAGTTGTAAGACAGACCATCCCTCTCACAGAGCTTGCTGCCAGAGACACAGGTGTAGCTGAGACAGGGAAGACCAAGTCTCTTCCAGGCTTCTTCCTCAGGACAGGGCTTATCAGTTCCAAGAACACTTGCAAGCTAGCCACAAAGTGAAGCATCAGCCATCTTCCCCAGGGGAGACCCACGCTTTCAAAAGGAGAGCCCAGAAGCTGAAATTCACACCACCACGGATGCTCAGGACCACCAACTCAGAGGAGGTACAGGGTTTACATCACTGCTCCTTCTCCATTCCTGGGGCTGTACATACAACCCCACAGGGACCAACAAGCCCCTCTTCCCTTGCCAACACCCTCTCTGTCCCATGAGCTCACCTCTGTTTTCCTTCACAATATCCAACTCTCACCATTAGGTTCACCTTGGAGCCACCATTCCCCATTCACACCTGGCTCTCAGTTGGCTGCCTGCGTTTCTGGCTCAAAGAACACATTTCAAGCAGCACAGACTGCAGCTAGTCCCAAGCAAGCAGAGAAGGGGGGATCACACTTGCACACAGCCCAGCACAGAAGCCCAGGGGATTTTCAAGGGGAATGTCTGACATAGAGGTTAGCAAGGCAGTAACTGGGGCTGTGATTGCCCGGAGACAATGCACAAGAAGATGGGGAGGCTCTGGATGGAGGTTCAGGCCTGACTCAGCAAGGTACAGCCACAGGGGCACCACAGGCTGGGGAGTACTGGGCTCTGGTGGTGCATTCCTTCCCCCTCCCACTTTTTTCCTGGGCTGCTCTATGATCTCAGGAATTCCAGCTGGGCCTCGGCTTTTGCGCAACGAGTTGGGCGGTTAAGCGTCCCTTGACTGTACCAGGAACTCTTGCATGGCTGAGGTGGGGAGCAGCACTGACTGTACCAAGCACTCCTGTTATCCAACTCAAGGTGGTAACGAGAGCGGGAATAACCAGCCATCCCCTGACAGCCTTGGAACATCCCTTACCTGGGCCGTAGCCCGAGTGAAACAGTACCAGTGTTGCTGGAATTCCAGTAACTTTCCAGTAACTTGCTGATGACTAAAGCCAATCATCTTACAAACCTACAAACAGCCGGCCCAAGTGAGCTCTCCTGGGCCGCAGCGGGCTGCCACCAGCATCCTCCTCGCAGTGGGACGCCTCTCAGAGTTTCATGAACTCTCCAGTTTGTGAAATGTGGAGGACTGCTGCCAAAAGCTGGCGACGTGACCTGGGCTGAAACCTTCTCCTCCTTGAGGCTCAACTTGCAATGGAGGGGTCTGCTCCATTGCTGTCCCCAGAGCATCCCCCTTGGGCTCCACCACAGAGACAGCCTTGCAACTCTCCCTTACTTATAAAGCAGCACGGGGACTCCCAGGACAACCGGGCCACAGAGAAGAAACCTTCCCCATTTTCTTAACCAACCCAAAACCTTTTCTCTTTCCTACAGATAGAAAAAAATCCCTCCCGTGCCACAGGCGGCACAGAAGATGCACCAAGGATGACACTGACGGTCGCAGATTCGCACTCATCTAATGACAGCTCTGCCAGGGACCAGGCAAGGTGTTTGATCTCACAGGGACTCAGCTTTCCTACCTGCGAGGCAAGTCCAGCAATACTTATTTGGGAAAAGGACAGTCACAAGAGCTAGCAAACAACTCACATTCAACACAGTGCTGTTACTACTATGGAGAGACTTGTCTAGCCTCTCTCTCTGTAATTAGCCCCTTTCTCTAATGTCTGAGCAGCCCAGTGTTTTTAGCAACATATAGAATCAGCTTTCTTAGTAGAAAATGGTATCTTTTACCAGTCTAACTTGGTGGGAAGAAAAAGTATCACTGAGAAACCTGATCTTATCCGTACCCTTACAGCATGCTGGCTAGATCAACATATCTTTAAAACACATGCCTGCAGCAATCCTGAAAGGCAGGGGAAAAAGCATCTCGGCTTTGTGGATAGAACTGCAATGCAGATGATACTGCACAGGAAAATTAAGGTATAAGTTTATCACGCATCAGCTGTTCTCCAGCAACTGCCTACAAGCAGGGTCTTGTCCCATAGCAGACAAAAGGTCTCATACTCCACATTTGCTATGGGGTTAGATGTCCGGCATATCTGCAGTCAGGTACAGCCGCCTGCCTGGAGAGTTTCACGAACTTTCCAGTTTGTGAAAAGTCCTTCCATGTCTCTCTTTTTTAATGCTTGCCTAGCTTTACCGTGCTCAGAGACAGAAGATGAAGCCCCATTCAGCCACGTGGCAATATGGGCTAGAATGAAATAGCACCCATTCATTCACAGATGACTTGCAGCTCAATTACTAACAGACGGAGAAGCAGCAAGGTGGAGAAAGGCTGTTCTGAACACACACAGACACAGACACACACAGACACACACACACACAGACACACACACAGACACAGACACACACAGACACACAGATACACACACACACACACAGACACAGACACAGACACAGACACACACACACACACAGACACACACAGACACACACAGACACACAGACACACACACAGACACAGACACACACACACACACACACACACACACACACAGACACAGACACAGACACAGACACAGACACAGACACACAGACACAGAGGCAGAAGGGCTGCTGCACTTGGGCAGCTCTTCCCATCCAGTTCTTTTCTGAGCAGAGCAGCCCCAAGTGAAAACTGCCCTTCTTCAGCCATTTCAGGAGAAAAAGGGGGTCCATTTGCTCACCATTAGAATGCAATTTGCATAACTCAACATTGCCTTATTCTTACTGACTACAGCCTTCAGGGCATTTTCATTAACTAATGGCGCTGAAAGCAGCAGTCACCAATTTAGGATCTCAGGGGAGGTTTTGAGTGCACATCTGTATTAGTTGCAAATCTGACCTAACTCCTATTTACTTCAGACACAAGCAGGAGCAACTGACACAATTTCCATCCGAATTGGGCGGTCTGGATCAGGTCTTGATGTTACAGAACATCTTGAAAAACAAGGTCAAAAACAAGTGTTAAAAACAAGCAAGAAGAATCAGAAGAATGTAAAGAAGATACTTCATAACAAATGCACCTGGCACTTAGTCATACTAAAGGTAACGACTGTCTTCACTAACTCTCTACTAACTAGCAATAACGATTAACACAAGGACGAATCTTAGAAAAATAGAATGGACTGCCAAAACAGTGCCCTAGAGTTAACCTGTCTCATTTGTAATCTCATTATAATGTTAAAGAACACACCTCCTAGCTAGAAAAGCCCCCAACCCAATTAAGCCCCCTACTCTCTCAGCAGGTGTGGTGAACTAAAAGAGAACTATAACTTTTAGATGAAGTAAGAAAAGCATTAACCAAGAGTTAATTAAGGGGTAGAACCAGTAGGCCTAACTAACTTTGGTAATTGGTTTAAATACCTGTCATGATTTTAACCTGGTATGCATGTTAGGAGGAGAAATCCCCCATGCACCCGGCACTGCAATAAACCAATGTCGGCTTTCTAAACTACCATTTGGTTTGGAGAGTTTTCTTCGTTACAATTTTCGGTAACAGAATTTGGCGACCCAGATGGGACCTGCTCTCCGGAATCTTGATGGACCAGACGAATTGTGAGGACTCCTGAGCGCACTGGAGCATTTTCGCGGAGGCCCTCCGATTCCCTGGTTGGGTGAGTTTCTGTGACAGCTCTCTGGGAGACTAACGACATTGGTAGTTGATATTAATATTGATATTGGTATTGGTTGCTTGCAAATAAGTCGTATCTGAATTCAGTACGTGTTGTTAAGTTGCTGGTATTGATATCGGGAGTACACTACTGTATAATCTTGTGTAATCTGTATGCTACTACAGGGACACCCGGAATCTGGATTTTGATTTGGACACATCTACGTGGTTGTTTTACATCATGGGTGCTGGACAATCTACTGAAGCGGGGATTCTTAAGTGTTCCCCTTTGGGGTGTATACTAAACCACTGGAGCAAGTTTGGGGGTGATCCCCTTACTCGGAAAAAACGGATAGAATATTGCAATCATTGGTGGCCTCTGTACACTCTGGATGATCAGGAGAAATGGCCTAAGAACGGAAGTATAAATTACAACATCGTGTTACAGTTAGCGCTGTTCTGTAGGCGTGAAGGAAAATGGGATGAGGTACCATACGTGAATTTGTTCTTTGCTTTGCGGGATCATTATAACATACGTAAGGAGTGTGGCTTGATTGCAAGTGAAAGTGGTGTATTAGCCCTAGAGGCAGAGAAAAAGAAAGCGCCTAAGTGGTGTTGTTCAGCATGCAGCATCAGCAAGCGATGCAATAAATATAAAGAAAGTGGTGAAGAAGAGCAACAGGAGGAGGTAGAGATGTTGGTTGTACCAAGGAGGAGTAGGAACAGAAGGAGAGAAGAGTGAGACAATGATTCTGACAGTTCCAGCGAAGACGATTTTAGTCTGGTGGCGGGGAGAACTAGGAGGGGAAATGCTCGGAATGTACAGGCCAACGTACAAGCCCCCCTCAGACAAGCCGTAGGACCAGATGGAGCACCAGTTTGGGTAAAAGTGCCATTTTCGGTATCGGATTTAAAGGCATGGAAGGAGATGGCAGGTGTATATAGGGAGGACCCCGAGCGGGTGGCAAAGGTTATGGAGACTATAATCAAAAATCAGGATCCGGACTGGAAAGATCTGCAAGTTGTCTTGAATAATTTAGTTTCTTATGATGAGAAAAGATTGATTTTTGGCTAAAGCTAAGGAGGACGCAGAGTGCGTGCATGTTCAAGCTGCAATAGCAGGATGGATATAGGATCATTTCCCTTCCAATAATCCCAACTGGAATCCTAACATCCAGGCTCAAAGGTTATTATTATCCAAGTACCAACGAGTGATTCTGTATGGTGTCTGGAATGCAATTCCAAAATCAAAGAATTGGTCTAAATTGTATCAGGTCGTTCAGGGAAAGAATGAGGACCCCTCTTCTTTCTTTGAAAGACTAATGGAGGCTGCAAGAAAATACACTGATTTGAATCCAGACAATGAAGCAGACGCTGTCTCGTTGGTCCACATCTTTATGGGACAGTCTACATAAAACAGAAATGCCAGAAACTAGAGGGGGCAGATGCCCGCTCATTGGACAAAGTGTTAGAGCATGCCTGGAAAGTGTACAACAACAGGGAAAAGGTGGAGGAAGTAAAGCAGAGAAAGGAGAGGCTTAAAGATAGTAAGATGCTGGCAGTAGCCATAGCCCAAGAAACTAGCAAGTTCAGAGTTCCCATAAAGCGAAAAGGATTTCCTGGTGGAGTACGGAGGGTCGGAATGCTGCTGGAGATAAATCAGTGTGCTTACTGCAAACAGAAAGGACACTGGAAAAGGGAGTGCCCGCAGTTAAGAAGACAAGGTCGTGAGGAGATGCCAAATCAGGCTGCTAACATGATGACAATAGCTTCAGACTGAGGGAGACCGGGGGAAGAATCGGAACCCTCCCCAACAGAACCCCTGGTTAGAGTAAAGTTGGGGAATGAAAAAGTACAATTTTTAGTAGGTACGGGGGCCACTTATTTGGTATTGAATACATGCAAGGCTAATTTGAGTAATCAGAGTACATCAGTTATTGGTGCCACGGGGCAGAAAGAAAATCGGCCATTTTTCCAGCCTTTCAGGTTTACAACTGGGAAAAGGGTGTTAACCCATCGATTTCTCTGATTGCCCTGTGCCGCTAATTAGGACGAGACATATGAAGTAAATTGAATGCACAAACTACTTTTGAAAAAGGAAAAATCCAAATCCATATTCCTGACAATAAAGCTTTGGATGCTCAAGTTTTTATGTTACAGAAGGAAGCCGAGTTACAGGAAATACCAGAAGCAGCTGAAAATCCTGTAACTCCTCTAGTATGGGCTTCAGGAGCACCAGGACGATCCCGAGCGGCAGAACCGGTAATCATTCAGTTGAAACCAGACACCAGACCGGTAAGACAAAAAGAGTACCCAATTAAATTAGAGGCAAGAAAAGGATTAGAACCATTAATAGAACGATTCATAAATTTTGGATTACTAAAAGAATGTCAATCAGAATACAACACCCTGATCTTGCCAATTAAAAAATCGCATTCAGAAGAGTATAGATTGGTCCAGGACTTAAGGGCTAGAAATGAAATTGTACAGGATGTTCACCCAGTAGTGGCAAACCCGTATACTCTCTTGACCATCCTGAAGGAAACAGACCAATGGTTTACTGTACTGGACTTGAAAGATGCTTTCTTTTGCCTTCCGCTAGCAGCCGAAAGTCAAGAACTGTTTGCTTTTGAGTGGGAAAGCCCTAAGACCGGAAGAAAAACTCAATTGTGTTGGACAGCATTACCACAAGGATTTAAAAATAGTCCTACGATCTTTGGAAATCAATTACCCAAAGAATTAGAAGACTGGCAAAAGATGCATAAAAATACCACCTTACTGCAATATGTAGATGACACACTGCTAGCAACAAATGACAAGAAGGATTCCATACAAATGACAACAGAACTCCTCAACTTTTTGGGGACAGCAGGGTACAAAGTATCCCGGGAAAAGGCACAGATCGCTCAGCAGGAGGTAATATATTTGGGGTACACAATTTCCCAGGCCCAGTGTAGTCTTGGAACTGAAAGAAAAGAGGCCATTGGCCAGATCCCCGAACCTAAATCGAAACAAGAGCTCAGAGCATTTCCCGGAATGGCTGGATGGTGTCGCCTGTGGATAATAAATTTTGGACTCACTCCCAAACCCCTATATGAAGCTGTACAAGGGGAAGGAAATCTCCTTTTCTGGACTCAGGAGTGCAGAGATGCATTTATGAAATTGAAACAAGCTTTAATGAATGCTCCAGCCCGAGGCCTTCCGCATTTGGAAAAAACATTTGAATTATTTGTGCATGAAAGACTGCATATTGTCTCAGGGATACTGGCCCAGAAGCTGGGATCCTGCAAAAGACCCCTGGGGTATTCTGCAAAACAACTAGACAATGTTAGCAAAGGATGGCCAGCATGTCTCCGAGCAGTGGCGGCTACAGTATTACTGATCCAAGAGGCCTGAGAATTGACGCTTGGGCAAAAATTAACTGTATTTGTACCCCATGCAGTTACAGCAGTGCTGGAACAAAAAGGAGGACACTGGTTGTCACCAAGCTGGATGCTGAAATATCAAGCCATTCTTCTGGAACAAGACAATGTGGAGCTGAAAGTAACCACGATCCTGAATCCAGCGACCTTCCTAACTACTGATCCTGCTGGACAAGAATTAGCACGCGACTGTTTGCAAACTGTAGAACAGATGCACTCCAGCAGACCAGACCTGAAAGACCTACCGATAGAAAATGCAGACTGGGACCTGTTCATAGATGGGAGCAGCTTTATGCGGAATGGAACACGAAAATCAGGTTATGCAGTAGTAACTGGTAAGGAAGTGATTGAGGCCAAAGCTCTGCCATCCAACACTTCAGCCCAGAAAGCAGAACTCATAGCCTTACTGAGAGCATTACAACTGTCAAAAGGTGAAATTGTTAATATATGGACAGATTCAAAATTTGCCTTTGGAGTGGTGCATGCTCATGCAGCCACTTGGAAAGAAAGGGGACTCCTCACATCTCAGGGATCCCCAATCAAATACGGGCCAATGATCCAACAATTACTACCGGCAATTAATCTACCCCGATTAGTGGCAATTATGCATTGCAAGGTACATCAAACTGGAAATAGCCCAATGCATATAGGGAACCGCATGGCAGATAGAGCTGCGAGAGAAGCAGCTGAAGGTCAAATATTGCTAGTTTTGCCAGAAAGGGTTCAGAGCTTGGGACCTGAGAATCCGCAGTATGCACCAGAAGACAATCCATTGGCTAACCTACTGAAAGCAAACAAAAATCAAGAAGGATGGTGGGTAACTCCTTCACACCAAGTAATAGTTACACAAGAAATCATGCGTGAAATAGCCAATAGGCAACACCAAGAAACTCACTGGGGAATTCAAACAATGGTGGAAGCATTAAAAACACAAGTGCTAAGTGTACAAATGACTGGAATAATTAAGAGCATAGTGAAGAAATGTGAGTTATGCCTGAAGAATAATCCTCACCTACCCTGAAGACCTTTACCAGGGGTGACAAAGAAAGGAAACAGGAGACTATTGGCAAATAGAGTTTTCCGAATTACCACGGCAAAATGGATACCGAGATCTTTTAGTAACGTTAGATACTTCCTCAGGTTGGCCAGAAGCTTTCCCTTGTCGCACCAACAAGGCAAAAGAAGTAGCAAAAGTGCTACCTAAGGAAATAATACCGAGATTTGGGGTACCCATAGGACTATCTTCAGATAGGGGCCCACACTTCATAGCAGAAGCTGTTCAAAGTTTGACTAAAGCATTAGGGATAAAATGGGATCTCCATACCCCACGGAGACGTCAATCAAGTGGAAAAGTGGAAAGAATGAACCAAAGCCTAAAAAGACAGAGAAGTAAAATTTGCCAGGAGGCTCAGATACAGTGGCTGGATGCTTTACCCTTAGCTTTGCTACAGATACGCACCCAGCCTAGAACCAAAGAAAAGGTTAGTCCTTTTGAGATCATATACGGTAAACCTTATCAGATGACTGAAACAGGAGTTAATCCTGAAATTCCAGGAAGACATTACCTAAAAGAATATGTTATCTCTCTGGGAAAGTTTTGTCCTCTCTCCACAGATACATCCCTGTGAGCACGCCACTATCTTTGGACGTGCCTGTGCATCACTACCAACCAGGGGACTGGGCGTATCCGAAGACATGGTCAGACGAGCTGTTGAAAGAGAAGTGGAAAGGACCTCGTCAAGTTTTACTCACCACCCATACTGCTTTCAAGCTGGAGGGAGTCGGTCCGTGGATACATCGCAGCAGCATCAAGCCAGCCGCGTCACCACAACGGACTGTCAAACAAGAGGGACCTTTACGTTTAAAATTAACGTGGGAATCATGAAGTTCTGGGTTATATCGCTTGCAGCGATGTCAGGAAGTGCGGAAGTTGATACAGATGGAGAGGTCAATACAGATTTGGATGAAAACCTAATTCTAACCTTGATACAAGGGTTTGGCAAAATGCATCGTCTTACCAGTGTTACAGCATGCGTCCCAGCCCCTCACTCGGCCAGTCAGCCCATCCCATGGGGCACTATACAGGTAAATTTATCTTTACTAGAGGAACACGACAACATCACAGGAGCCTTTAAGCAGGCCAATGTCTCTTACTATTTAGACAAAGACAATAAACGTAGACAGAGAGGAAGCGATGTTTTACAAGATGCTACTTTTTGGAGATCAGGGGACAACAGAGCAGTATTTGGGAGAGGCTCGGAAAAACAGTGTCCCAAGGGATCACATCCCTTACATGCCCAGTTTCTGCAAATAGCATTGGCAGCCTCTGGCGGACAGAACCATTGAAAGAAACATATGGAAGTAATAAAAATCTAACTACTTCAAAAGGGGGGATTGATACCAAAGAATTAAGGTAAAAACCAAAGTGGCCAAACCTAAACCGTGATCATATACGAGCAATTAATGACCCTAACTGCATCGCTGAACTCCTATAATGATAATCCCAGAACTTCAGACTGAACTAATATCCAAACCACTGAGAAGACTTGGTATCGACTATGCATAAGATAACTGATTTTTCCACAGAATTGCTTCAATAAGGCTCTTAGAAATTATTATTAATAATATTGGTAGTATTATAGTATTAATAGTATTATTGCGTGCATAATCAGGTTAGAATTGAAATATTTTCTATTCTATTTCTTTTTCCAGGTTGTAAGAGGACAGGTAGATTTGAGAATGTGTGACAAGGTTAATCACCTTCTGTTTAGTTGGTGAAATCCAGGTAAGAAGGATTGAGGCTTACGGAAATTATAAAATATATCCAGAAGTTTCAAAGGGGGGAAATGTTACAGAATATCTAGAAAAACAAGGTCAAAAACAAGTGTTAAAAACAAGTAAGAAGAATTAGAAGAATGTAAAGAAGATAGTTCATAACAACTGCACCTGGCACTTAGACATGTTACAGATAAAGACTGTCTTCACCAACTCTCTGCTAACTAGCAATAATGATTAGCACAAGGACGAACTGTAGAAAAAGAGAATGGACTGCCAAAATAGTGCCCTAGTTAACTTGTCTCATTATAATCTCATTATAATACTAAGGAACACACCTCCTAGCTAGAAAAGCCCCAACCCATTTAAGCCCCCTACTCTCTGAGCATGCGTGGTGAATTAAAAGAGAACTGTAACTTTAAGATGAAGTAAGAAAAGTATTAACCAAGAGTTAATTAAGGGGTAGAACCAGTAGGAATAACTAACGTTGTTAACTGTTTTAAATACCTGTCATGATTTTAACCCGGTGTGCATGTCAGGAGGAGAAATCCCCTTGCACCCGGCGCCGCAATAAACATGCCTGCTTTATAACTCTGTGTGAGTTGTGAAGTTTGTTTCCGCGTGTCAATACCTCTTTCCCAGGCTTTCAGTTTTATTATTTCCATTCTCAATCATTGTCAATACAAGCACAAGGGAGAGGAACATTTGAATATGCACAGGCATTCTACAATTAAAAAAAATAACTCTATAAATAAAGGGAATTATATACTTGGCTATGAGGTATAAAGGATAGAGGAAACCCACAGGACCAAGGGCTGTTGCTTAGCACATACATCACACCTGGCAGAGCCCACAAATAAGGGGTCTTGCTGCATATACTGCAATGGCACCAAAAGATCCAGGACCAATATGTCACTTGTCAGAAAAATCACTACCAACTTCAGTAGCGCTAAGGAGGTCTGCTACACACCTTGGACTTCTCCTCCTCCGCAGACATTTGCAGGGAATAATGTGCAGAGCATAGCCCATGCTGCTTGTAACTCACAAACTCACCATGTGGCTCCGTCTCTTTCCTCAAGGGTGGACCAAATTTTACTTGACCAACTAAAGAGGAGAAAAGGAGTAGCAGTTATTCCAGCTGCCCACAGATCACAGAGGTGCTTATAGCCACCTTTTCTTCCTACCGCAGCAACGCCTGGTGCCATCCTAAGGGGTAAAAGACAGTTTTAGATAAACTTCTCGCCACAAATCAAACATTCTTCTGTATGCAGTGGTTTACTACTCTTTTTCCTAAAGCTCTCAATCTATAAGCTCACAGCATATACACTTCCACATGTGGACATATACACAGGCGTGCTTGTGTGCGCGCACATGTGTGTAAAAAGTTAGGTAATGTATACATGAAGTTCTCCTCAATCACCTTCTAGTAACTAACAGGCAGTTTCCAAAACAGCTATTTAGCTGTTTTCAGTGGATGAAACCAATCTGCCTCAGGCTGTTCTGCAGGCACACAACAAACTACCCCTCCACAGCCAAAGAGCCTAAGGGGTAATTATTCAGCTACAGTAAACCCAATATACGTCTGGATCCGCGTCGCCTGAAAGGAAATGACTCCCCGCTAAAAGGCACAGAAGGGGTCCAGAACTGGACTCCAGTTTCAGGGGGGAGTGGGGTTTTTTTTGGGGGTGGTGGTGTTACACAAAGACGTACCTGTCCAGTGCCAGTGCCAGCAGAACACAAGCTGTCGAGATCTCCGTTTCAAACGTTTTTAAAGCCGTTTTCAGCACTAAACGAGCATCGCAAGCACACGTCGGTGAAGGATCCACAGCCGTCAGTAACTAAACGAAGTAAATCAGACACGAATTCCACACCTGGGACTTGAACTGGGGCTCCTCGCCCCGCGCACCCCCCCCGCGAGCAAACCCGAGGGGTGGCCCGAGGGAAGGAGGCCGGGCCGCCCTTCTCTCCAGCACCTCCAGCCGGGGCTTCTTCCGCAGCCGCCCCCCAGCCCCGCGTCTGCTCCGCCCCCCCCGCCCCGCTCCGTGCCGGAGAAGACCTTTCCCGACGCCGTCCCCCCGGGAAGAAGCGGAGCCGAACCCCCGCAGCCCCGCAGCCCCTCAGGCCCGCTCGCCCCGGGCAGGGCGGAGGGCAGCGCAGCCCTCGCCTCAGCGCGGGGGGCGAGGGGACGCGGGCAGGGACGTCTGCCGCTCGGCCCTGAGGGGTCCCTTCCGACCCGGGACCGGGCCCGGAGCGAAGCGACCGAGGCCGCGTTCCCCGCCGCGCCGCTCCGCTCCGCGCCGGGCCGCTCCGGGCCGCCCCGCCCCGGCCGGGCGCCGGCCCCCCCTCACCTCCGCGGCGCCGAGCCGCGCCCGCCCCTCCCGCGCCAGGGAGGGCTCCGGCAGCGCCCCGCCGCCCTCAGCGCGGGCCGGGGGGCCCGGCGGGACCGGCCCTCCGCGGCGGGGCCCCTCCTCGGGGGCGGCTCTCCCCCCTCGTCGGGGCCGGCGGGAGGCGCTCGGCAGCGCCCGGGCCGTGCGGGAGGGCAGTCTGCGGACCCCCCGCGAGGGGCTCCGCGGCCCGGGATGGCGCCAGAAGGTGCTGCGGTAGGAAGAAAAGGTGGCTATAAGCACCTCTGTGGTCTGTGGGCAGCTGGAATAACTGCTACAGAGCTCGCTGAGCTTCAGCCTCCAGTGTTTGACCTACATCCCGTGAGGTTAGCAAGGGGTTAAAGCGCGGTGTGTAAGTACAGCTTCCCAAATCGTCCATCTGGAGTAGGGGGTACATGTGTGCTTGTGGTGTTTGGGGGTACTGCGAGGGCTTTGGGTTGTAAGTGTTCTGGATGTACGTGGTAGAAATTGTGACAACTCCTTTTGGTGCATAAAGGCGTCATGCTGTCCTGGTGGCGTCTCTTAAACGGATGGACTTCTTCTGCCAACTAAACAATGTATTCAAAATTCATGGCAGATAATGTAGTGCCATGTCACCCACAGAAATACTGTTGGTTTTTTTTAGAGCGCTTTTGCTAATGATGAAAAGCAACTGCCAGCCTCCTGAATTAAGGGACAAAATGAAATGGCAAGTACTTTTCTGTTTCAGTAGATAATGATCATGTATTTCACTGGGCAATTGATTCTCATGTTTACCACTTCCTTTTACAGGTCCAGTAGTTTGAATCATTCTGTGAAAACGGTACTTAGAAAAAAAATCCTAAAAAAAGACCGACAGCTGAAAAGTTACTACAGGTATAAATTTATGTATGGGATTTTTTTTAAGTTCTAAAATTAAAATGTGCTTAATATGAGCGGTTGGAATTTTAATCTGTGTTTTTCCTTTTGTCTTTCCGCATCCTTTTTGTTACCCAGCGATTAAATCCAAGTCTTGCTATTGAACTTTTGGATAAAATGAATAATCCTGATCATTCCACTTACCGTGATTTTGATGACGATGATCCTGAGGTAGGAATACGTTTTAATCACAGGATCAGATTAAGTTTTCATTTGCCGACAAAACTAAATGCTTATGGTTCACTGAGGCACAGAATGTTTTGTGATCTGGGAACAGGCTGAAGGGTTGCTTTTACTTTTGGTTGTGCTGCTCTGTCACACGTCCAGGCCCTTAGCAAAATTCATTATATTTGGGGGAGAGACGCTCAAAGAGAAAGAGATGAAAACACTTTAAAATTTTGTTTGTGGTTGTCCTTCAACAATTTTGCAGCAGTATGTGTGGACTGCTTCTCCAGTCCCGAGTTCTGCCGTGCATTCTGCTTTCTGTTTCTTTGTGGAATTATGTTTCCATTCATCTGCAAAGCAAGCATTCGTAAAAATCATTTTCTACCTCTGTAGAACTTGTTCTTTTGTTCCTAATTTGCTTTCCTATGAGAAGAAGAGAATGATCCTGTAGTTGTTTTTGCCAAACGGTTTGGTATGTGTTTCTTGCAGATTCTATGCTCTGAAACTCCATTTCACCTACGGTTTTGTCAAAGACAAAATTTCTGATTTTCTGCTTTAACAGCTGGGAAAAACCAGCACGCTTATGTAAGATGATAAGCAGTGCAGGACTGAAGTGTTTCATAAACAAGAGAAAACAGATATTCTGTCACTGCATCCTGTCTTCATACTTAACTGTATGTTAGTGAAGACTTTCCAACTATCAATACCGTTAAACTGAGAGGCCAAAAAGGAAATGTTATCTGAGCAAAGACAAATGCTGGCCAGCATTGTCTTTACTTGCATTGTCTTTACTTGCTCAAATCCAGTGTTTTAAAAACCCTTGTCTTGAAGGTGAGGACACTCTACAGATAAAATGTCTCCAAATAATTCTAACTTTAGTGTGCAAAAACGTACATGCAATCTTTATTTTTAGCTTCCGCTTGATTTCTGTCTTCCTTTGTTGCTATTATGCTAAAGAAACCTGCTAAAAACCAGGTACACAATACTGGGTTTCAAGTGAATATGTTTTGGTATTGAAGTGTTTTATTGTTCACTTCTAGCCTCTGGCAGTGCCTCATAGGATTCACTCGAGAAGTAGAAATGGGAGAAGAGAAAAGACACGCTCTGAAATAAACTGTAAGCATGTGTAATATGACAACATTAAATATTCTTAAAATAATCATTGATATTCACATATTTCAACTAGTATTCTGCATAGCTGACGTATATAGAAACATTTTTAGTGATACAGAGGAGAAGAAAAACTTATGCTGTTTCACTTACGGATATAGGTTCTAGATGACTATGCCAAGGAAACATTAGTGTGAAACATTTGAATACACCTTTTGTCAGCACTTCAGCAAATCTCACTATTGCTTCATCTTAACTGAACAGGACGCAACCTGAGCTCTTCTGAGAGCTGGTTGGTATCGCTTCATACGCCACTGCAGGAGAGATATTCGGAGTGATGCCAGATTGTGCTAGGTAGCAGAATGGCAGAGGAAGATTTTTCTGCCTTAATTTAGTCTCTTGTTGTAGTTTGAACTGAAACAGTCCTGTAGAAATCAGGAAAAGAGGTGGTTGATCGCTGGCCATTACAAGCAGACTCCATCCCCCAAGCTGTAGTCATTCTTTTGTTTGAATTAAATCAGAGCAATCCTTGGCGCTTTAATTGTCTTTCCTGAAGCTAAAATTGAGGGAAGGAGTGTTAAAGAGCGTCTGCCAAAGAGCTTTCCCGGAAGATGCGATAAGCTCTCTCCAAACTTCATTCACGGCTCTTTAGTGCTCGTGAATCCCCCCAGAGAACAGACCCAAGAGCGAATTCCCACAATGGCTGTGTGTTTTATCTAAATTACATCTGTATTGCTGCTCTAAAGAGGGCACTTGACGGCTTGTTTGCTGAATGGTTTTCCTCATCTTTCTAATCGCAAGTGGCGATGGTGCTGCCTTTGTGACAGAAGAGTACTTTCTGTGCCCCTTAGCTTCCAGCAGGCACAAGTTGGGGGTGTGCCTGTGCCAGAAGTTTGCATCAGTGGGGCTGTGATGCACTCATTAAACGGGATTTGTCTTTTTTTGTTAGCCTTTGGAGCTGAATTGGGTCTAATTGCAGTCCAGCTTAGATTCTTGTTTTCCTTTTCTCCTCTTTAGTTGGTCAAGTAAAATTTGGTCCACCCTTGAGGAAAGAGACGGAGCCACATGGTGAGTTTGTGAGTTACAAGCAGCATGGGCTATGCTCTGCACATTATTCCCTGCAAATGTCTGCGGAGGAGGAGAAGTCCAAGGTGTGTAGCAGACCTCCTTAGCGCTACTGAAGTTGGTAGTGATTTTTCTGACAAGTGACATATTGGTCCTGGATCTTTTGGTGCCATTGCAGTATATGCAGCAAGACCCCTTATTTGTGGGCTCTGCCAGGTGTGATGTATGTGCTAAGCAACAGCCCTTGGTCCTGTGGGTTTCCTCTATCCTTTATACCTCATAGCCAAGTATATAATTCCCTTTATTTATAGAGTTATTTTTTTTAATTGTAGAATGCCTGTGCATATTCAAATATTCCTCTCCCTTGTGCTTGTATTGACAATGATTGAGAATGGAAATAATAAAACTGAGAGCCTGGGAAAGAGGTATTGACACGCGGAAACAAACTTCACAACTCACACAGAGTTATAAAGCAGGCATGTTTATTGCGGCGCCGGGTGCAAGGGGATTTCTCCTCCTGACATGCACACCGGGTTAAAATCATGACAGGTATTTAAAACAGTTAACAACGTTAGTTATTCCTACTGGTTCTACCCCTTAATTAACTCTTGGTTAATACTTTTCTTACTTCATCTTAAAGTTACAGTTCTCTTTTAATTCACCACGCATGCTCAGAGAGTAGGGGGCTTAAATGGGTTGGGGCTTTTCTAGCTAGGAGGTGTGTTCCTTAGTATTATAATGAGATTATAATGAGACAAGTTAACTAGGGCACTATTTTGGCAGTCCATTCTCTTTTTCTACAGTTCGTCCTTGTGCTAATCATTATTGCTAGTTAGCAGAGAGTTGGTGAAGACAGTCTTTATCTGTAACATGTCTAAGTGCCAGGTGCAGTTGTTATGAACTATCTTCTTTACATTCTTCTAATTCTTCTTACTTGTTTTTAACACTTGTTTTTGACCTTGTTTTTCTAGATATTCTGTAACATTTCCCCCCTTTGAAACTTCTGGATATATTTTATAATTTCCGTAAGCCTCAATCCTTCTTACCTGGATTTCACCAACTAAACAGAAGGTGATTAACCTTGTCACACATTCTCAAATCTACCTGTCCTCTTACAACCTGGAAAAAGAAATAGAATAGAAAATATTTCAATTCTAACCTGATTATGCACGCAATAATACTATTAATACTATAATACTACCAATATTATTAATAATAATTTCTAAGAGCCTTATTGAAGCAATTCTGTGGAAAAATCAGTTATCTTATGCATAGTCGATACCAAGTCTTCTCAGTGGTTTGGATATTAGTTCAGTCTGAAGTTCTGGGATTATCATTATAGGAGTTCAGCGATGCAGTTAGGGTCATTAATTGCTCGTATATGATCACGGTTTAGGTTTGGCCACTTTGGTTTTTACCTTAATTCTTTGGTATCAATCCCCCCTTTTGAAGTAGTTAGATTTTTATTACTTCCATATGTTTCTTTCAATGGTTCTGTCCGCCAGAGGCTGCCAATGCTATTTGCAGAAACTGGGCATGTAAGGGATGTGATCCCTTGGGACACTGTTTTTCCGAGCCTCTCCCAAATACTGCTCTGTTGTCCCCTGATCTCCAAAAAGTAGCATCTTGTAAAACATCGCTTCCTCTCTGTCTACGTTTATTGTCTTTGTCTAAATAGTAAGAGACATTGGCCTGCTTAAAGGCTCCTGTGATGTTGTCGTGTTCCTCTAGTAAAGATAAATTTACCTGTATAGTGCCCCATGGGATGGGCTGACTGGCCGAGTGAGGGGCTGGGACGCATGCTGTAACACTGGTAAGACGATGCATTTTGCCAAACCCTTGTATCAAGGTTAGAATTAGGTTTTCATCCAAATCTGTATTGACCTCTCCATCTGTATCAACTTCCGCACTTCCTGACATCGCTGCAAGCGATATAACCCAGAACTTCATGATTCCCACGTTAATTTTAAACGTAAAGGTCCCTCTTGTTTGACAGTCCGTTGTGGTGACGCGGCTGGCTTGATGCTGCTGCGATGTATCCACGGACCGACTCCCTCCAGCTTGAAAGCAGTATGGGTGGTGAGTAAAACTTGACGAGGTCCTTTCCACTTCTCTTTCAACAGCTCGTCTGACCATGTCTTCGGATACGCCCAGTCCCCTGGTTGGTAGTGATGCACAGGCACGTCCAAAGATAGTGGCGTGCTCACAGGGATGTATCTGTGGAGAGAGGACAAAACTTTCCCAGAGAGATAACATATTCTTTTAGGTAATGTCTTCCTGGAATTTCAGGATTAACTCCTGTTTCAGTCATCTGATAAGGTTTACCGTATATGATCTCAAAAGGACTAACCTTTTCTTTGGTTCTAGGCTGGGTGCGTATCTGTAGCAAAGCTAAGGGTAAAGCATCCAGCCACTGTATCTGAGCCTCCTGGCAAATTTTACTTCTCTGTCTTTTTAGGCTTTGGTTCATTCTTTCCACTTTTCCACTTGATTGACGTCTCCGTGGGGTATGGAGATCCCATTTTATCCCTAATGCTTTAGTCAAACTTTGAACAGCTTCTGCTATGAAGTGTGGGCCCCTATCTGAAGATAGTCCTATGGGTACCCCAAATCTCGGTATTATTTCCTTAGGTAGCACTTTTGCTACTTCTTTTGCCTTGTTGGTGCGACAAGGGAAAGCTTCTGGCCAACCTGAGGAAGTATCTAACGTTACTAAAAGATCTCGGTATCCATTTTGCCGTGGTAATTCGGAAAACTCTATTTGCCAATAGTCTCCTGTTTCCTTTCTTTGTCACCCCTGGTAAAGGTCTTCAGGGTAGGTGAGGATTATTCTTCAGGCATAACTCACATTTCTTCACTATGCTCTTAATTATTCCAGTCATTTGTACACTTAGCACTTGTGTTTTTAATGCTTCCACCATTGTTTGAATTCCCCAGTGAGTTTCTTGGTGTTGCCTATTGGCTATTTCACGCATGATTTCTTGTGTAACTATTACTTGGTGTGAAGGAGTTACCCACCATCCTTCTTGATTTTTGTTTGCTTTCAGTAGGTTAGCCAATGGATTGTCTTCTGGTGCATACTGCGGATTCTCAGGTCCCAAGCTCTGAACCCTTTCTGGCAAAACTAGCAATATTTGACCTTCAGCTGCTTCTCTCGCAGCTCTATCTGCCATGCGGTTCCCTATATGCATTGGGCTATTTCCAGTTTGATGTACCTTGCAATGCATAATTGCCACTAATCGGGGTAGATTAATTGCCGGTAGTAATTGTTGGATCATTGGCCCGTATTTGATTGGGGATCCCTGAGATGTGAGGAGTCCCCTTTCTTTCCAAGTGGCTGCATGAGCATGCACCACTCCAAAGGCAAATTTTGAATCTGTCCATATATTAACAATTTCACCTTTTGACAGTTGTAATGCTCTCAGTAAGGCTATGAGTTCTGCTTTCTGGGCTGAAGTGTTGGATGGCAGAGCTTTGGCCTCAATCACTTCCTTACCAGTTACTACTGCATAACCTGATTTTCGTGTTCCATTCCGCATAAAGCTGCTCCCATCTATGAACAGGTCCCAGTCTGCATTTTCTATCGGTAGGTCTTTCAGGTCTGGTCTGCTGGAGTGCATCTGTTCTACAGTTTGCAAACAGTCGCGTGCTAATTCTTGTCCAGCAGGATCAGTAGTTAGGAAGGTCGCTGGATTCAGGATCGTGGTTACTTTCAGCTCCACATTGTCTTGTTCCAGAAGAATGGCTTGATATTTCAGCATCCAGCTTGGTGACAACCAGTGTCCTCCTTTTTGTTCCAGCACTGCTGTAACTGCATGGGGTACAAATACAGTTAATTTTTGCCCAAGCGTCAATTCTCAGGCCTCTTGGATCAGTAATACTGTAGCCGCCACTGCTCGGAGACATGCTGGCCATCCTTTGCTAACATTGTCTAGTTGTTTTGCAGAATACCCCAGGGGTCTTTTGCAGGATCCCAGCTTCTGGGCCAGTATCCCTGAGACAATATGCAGTCTTTCATGCACAAATAATTCAAATGTTTTTTCCAAATGCGGAAGGCCTCGGGCTGGAGCATTCATTAAAGCTTGTTTCAATTTCATAAATGCATCTCTGCACTCCTGAGTCCAGAAAAGGAGATTTCCTTCCCCTTGTACAGCTTCATATAGGGGTTTGGGAGTGAGTCCAAAATTTATTATCCACAGGCGACACCATCCAGCCATTCCGGGAAATGCTCTGAGCTCTTGTTTCGATTTAGGTTCGGGGATCTGGCCAATGGCCTCTTTTCTTTCAGTTCCAAGACTACACTGGGCCTGGGAAATTGTGTACCCCAAATATATTACCTCCTGCTGAGCGATCTGTGCCTTTTCCCGGGATACTTTGTACCCTGCTGTCCCCAAAAAGTTGAGGAGTTCTGTTGTCATTTGTATGGAATCCTTCTTGTCATTTGTTGCTAGCAGTGTGTCATCTACATATTGCAGTAAGGTGGTATTTTTATGCATCTTTTGCCAGTCTTCTAATTCTTTGGGTAATTGATTTCCAAAGATCGTAGGACTATTTTTAAATCCTTGTGGTAATGCTGTCCAACACAATTGAGTTTTTCTTCCGGTCTTAGGGCTTTCCCACTCAAAAGCAAACAGTTCTTGACTTTCGGCTGCTAGCGGAAGGCAAAAGAAAGCATCTTTCAAGTCCAGTACAGTAAACCATTGGTCTGTTTCCTTCAGGATGGTCAAGAGAGTATACGGGTTTGCCACTACTGGGTGAACATCCTGTACAATTTCATTTCTAGCCCTTAAGTCCTGGACCAATCTATACTCTTCTGAATGCGATTTTTTAATTGGCAAGATCAGGGTGTTGTATTCTGATTGACATTCTTTTAGTAATCCAAAATTTATGAATCGTTCTATTAATGGTTCTAATCCTTTTCTTGCCTCTAATTTAATTGGGTACTCTTTTTGTCTTACCGGTCTGGTGTCTGGTTTCAACTGAATGATTACCGGTTCTGCCGCTCGGGATCGTCCTGGTGCTCCTGAAGCCCATACTAGAGGAGTTACAGGATTTTCAGCTGCTTCTGGTATTTCCTGTAACTCGGCTTCCTTCTGTAACATAAAAACTTGAGCATCCAAAGCTTTATTGTCAGGAATATGGATTTGGATTTTTCCTTTTTCAAAAGTAGTTTGTGCATTCAATTTACTTCATATGTCTCGTCCTAATTAGCGGCACAGGGCAATCAGAGAAATCGATGGGTTAACACCCTTTTCCCAGTTGTAAACCTGAAAGGCTGGAAAAATGGCCGATTTTCTTTCTGCCCCGTGGCACCAATAACTGATGTACTCTGATTACTCAAATTAGCCTTGCATGTATTCAATACCAAATAAGTGGCCCCCGTACCTACTAAAAATTGTACTTTTTCATTCCCCAACTTTACTCTAACCAGGGGTTCTGTTGGGGAGGGTTCCGATTCTTCCCCCGGTCTCCCTCAGTCTGAAGCTATTGTCATCATGTTAGCAGCCTGATTTGGCATCTCCTCACGACCTTGTCTTCTTAACTGCGGGCACTCCCTTTTCCAGTGTCCTTTCTGTTTGCAGTAAGCACACTGATTTATCTCCAGCAGCATTCCGACCCTCCGTACTCCACCAGGAAATCCTTTTCGCTTTATGGGAACTCTGAACTTGCTAGTTTCTTGGGCTATGGCTACTGCCAGCATCTTACTATCTTTAAGCCTCTCCTTTCTCTGCTTTACTTCCTCCACCTTTTCCCTGTTGTTGTACACTTTCCAGGCATGCTCTAACACTTTGTCCAATGAGCGGGCATCTGCCCCCTCTAGTTTCTGGCATTTCTGTTTTATGTAGACTGTCCCATAAAGATGTGGACCAACGAGACAGCGTCTGCTTCATTGTCTGGATTCAAATCAGTGTATTTTCTTGCAGCCTCCATTAGTCTTTCAAAGAAAGAAGAGGGGTCCTCATTCTTTCCCTGAACGACCTGATACAATTTAGACCAATTCTTTGATTTTGGAATTGCATTCCAGACACCATACAGAATCACTTGTTGGTACTTGGATAATAATAACCTTTGAGCCTGGATGTTAGGATTCCAATTGGGATTATTGGAAGGGAAATGATCCTATATCCATCCTGCTGTTGCAGCTTGAACATGCACGCACTCTGCGTCCTCCTTAGCTTTAGCCAAAAATCAATCTTTTCTCATCATAAGAAACTAAATTATTCAAGACAACTTGCAGATCTTTCCAGTCCGGATCCTGATTTTTGATTATAGTCTCCATAACCTTTGCCACCCGCTCGGGGTCCTCCCTATATACACCTGCCATCTCCTTCCATGCCTTTAAATCCGATACCGAAAATGGCACTTTTACCCAAACTGGTGCTCCATCTGGTCCTACGGCTTGTCTGAGGGGGGCTTGTACGTTGGCCTGTACATTCCGAGCATTTCCCCTCCTAGTTCTCCCCGCCACCAGACTAAAATCGTCTTCGCTGGAACTGTCAGAATCATTGTCTCACTCTTCTCTCCTTCTGTTCCTACCCTCCTTGGTACAACCAACATCTCTACCTCCTCCTGTTGCTCTTCTTCACCACTTTCTTTATATTTATTGCATCGCTTGCCGATGCTGCACGCTGAACACCACCACTTAGGCGCTTTCTTTTTCTCTGCCTCTAGGGCTAATACACCACTTTCACTTGCAATCAAGCCACACTCCTTACGTATGTTATAATGATCCCGCAAAGCAAAGAACAAATTCACGTATGGTACCTCATCCCATTTTCCTTCACGCCTACAGAACAGCACTAACTGTAACACAATGTTGTAATTTATACTTCCGTTCTTAGGCCATTTCTCCTGATCATCCAGAGTGTACAGAGGCCACCAATGATTGCAATATTCTATCCGTTTTTTCCGAGTAAGGGGATCACCCCCAAACTTGCTCCAGTGGTTTAGTATACACCCCAAAGGGGAACACTTAAGAATCCCCGCTTCAGTAGATTGTCCAGCACCCATGATGTAAAACAACCACGTAGATGTGTCCAAATCAAAATCCAGATTCCAGGCGTCCCTGTAGTAGCATACAGATTACACAAGATTATACAGTAGTGTACTCCCGATACCAATACCAGCAACTTAACAACACGTACTGAATTCAGATACGACTTATTTGCAAGCAACCAATACCAATACCAATATCAATATTAATATCAACTACCAATGTCGTTAGTCTCCCAGAGAGCTGTCACAGAAACTCACCCAACCAGGGAATCGGAGGGCCTCCGCGAAAATGCTCCAGTGCGCTCACGAGTCCTCACAATTCGTCTGGTCCATCAAGATTCCAGAGAGCAGGTCCCATCTGGGTCGCCAAATTCTGTTACCGAAAATTGTAACGAAGAAAACTCTCCAAACCAAATGATAGTTTAGAAAGCCGACATTGGTTTATTGCAGTGCCGGGTGCATGGGGGATTTCTCCTCCTAACATGCATACCAGGTTAAAATCATGACAGGTATTTAAACCAATTACCAAAGTTAGTTAGGCCTACTGGTTCTACCCCTTAATTAACTCTTGGTTAATGCTTTTCTTACTTCATCTTAAAGTTATAGTTCTCTTTTAGTTCACCACACCTGCTGAGAGAGTAGGGGGCTTAATTGGGTTGGGGGCTTTTCTAGCTAGGAGGTGTGTTCTTTAGCGTTAGAAGGAGATTATAATGAGACAGGTTAACTCTAGGGCACTGTTTTGGCAGTCCATTCTATTTTTCTAAGATTCGTCCTTGTGTTAATCGTTATTGCTAGTTAGTAGAGAGTTAGTGAAGACAGTCGTTATCTTTAGTATGACTTAAGTGCCAGGTGCATTTGTTATGAAGTATCTTCTTTACATTCTTCTGATTCTTCTTGCTTGTTTTTAACACTTGTTTTTGACCTTGTTTTTCAAGATGTTCTGTAACATCAAGACCTGATCCAGACTGCCCAATTCTGATAGAAATTGTGTCAGTTGCTCCTGCTTGTGTCTGAAGTAAATAGGAGTTAGGTCAGATTTGCAACTAATACAGATGTGCACTCAAAACCTCCCCTGAGATCCTAAATTGGTGACTGCTGCTTTCAGCGCCATTAGTTAATGAAAATGCCCTGAAGGCTGTAGTCAGTAAGAATAAGGCAATGTTGAGTTATGCAAATTGCATTCTAATGGTGAGCAAATGGACCCCCTTTTTCTCCTGAAATGGCTGAAGAGGGGCAGTTTTCACTTGGGGCTGCTCTGCTCAGAAAAGAACTGGATGGGAAGAGCTGCCCAAGTGCAGCAGCCCTTCTGCCTCTGTGTCTGTGTGTCTGTGTGTGTGTCTGTGTCTGTGTGTGTGTGTGTCTGTCTGTGTGTCTGTGTGTGTGTGTGTGTGTGTGTGTGTGTATGTATCTGTGTGTCTCTGTGTCTGTGTGTGTGTGCGCGTGTGTTTTTGTGTGTTTTTGTGTGTGCGTGCGCGCGCGTGCGTGTGTGTGTGTGTGTGTGTTCAGAACTGCCTTTCTCCACCTTGCTGCTTCTCGGTCTGTTAGTAATTGAGCTGCAAGTCATCTGTGAATGAATGGGTGCTATTTCATTCTAGCCCATGTTGCCACATGGCTGAATGGGGCTTCATCTTCTGTCTCTGAGCACGGTAAAGCTAGGCAAGCATTAAAAAAGAGAGACATGGAAGGACTTTTCACAGTGGAGAGTTCGTGAAACTCTCCAGGCAGGCGGCTGTACCTGACTGCAGATATGCCGGACATCTAACCCCACAGCAAATGTGGAGTGTGAGACCTTTTGTCTGCTATGGGACAAGACCCTGCTTGTAGGCAGTTGCTGGAGAACAGCTGATGCGTGATAAACTTATACCTTAATTTTCCTGTGCAGTATCATCTGCATTGCAGTTCTATCCACAAAGCCGAGATGCTTTTTCCCCTGCCTTTCAGGATTGCTGCAGGCATGTGTTTTAAAGATATGTTGATCTAGCCAGCATGCTGTAAGGGTACGGATAAGATCAGGTTTCTCAGTGATACTTTTTCTTCCCACCAAGTTAGACTGGTAAAAGATACCATTTTCTACTAAGAAAGCTGATTCTATATGTTGCTAAAAACACTGGGCTGCTCAGACATTAGAGAAAGGGGCTAATTACAGAGAGAGAGGCTAGACAAGTCTCTCCATAGTAGTAACAGCACTGTGTTGAATGTGAGTTGTTTGCTAGCTCTTGTGACTGTCCTTTTCCCAAATAAGTATTGCTGGACTTGCCTCGCAGGTAGGAAAGCTGAGTCCCTGTGAGATCAAACACCTTGCCTGGTCCCTGGCAGAGCTGTCATTAGATGAGTGCGAATCTGCGACCGTCAGTGTCATCCTTGGTGCATCTTCTGTGCCGCCTGTGGCACGGGAGGGATTTTTTTCTATCTGTAGGAAAGAGAAAAGGTTTTGGGTTGGTTAAGAAAATGGGGAAGGTTTCTTCTCTGTGGCCCGGTTGTCCTGGGAGTCCCCGTGCTGCTTTATAAGTAAGGGAGAGTTGCAAGGCTGTCTCTGTGGTGGAGCCCAAGGGGGATGCTCTGGGGACAGCAATGGAGCAGACCCCTCCATTGCAAGTTGAGCCTCAAGGAGGAGAAGGTTTCAGCCCAGGTCACGTCGCCAGCTTTTGGCAGCAGTCCTCCACATTTCACAAACTGGAGAGTTCATGAAACTCTGAGAGGCGTCCCACTGCGAGGAGGATGCTGGTGGCAGCCCGCTGCGGTCCAGGAGAGCTCACTTGGGCCGGCTGTTTGTAGGTTTGTAAGATGATTGGCTTTAGTCATCAGCAAGTTACTGGAAAGTTACTGGAATTCCAGCAACACTGGTACTGTTTCACTCGGGCTACGGCCCAGGTAAGGGATGTTCCAAGGCTGTCAGGGGATGGCTGGTTATTCCCGCTCTCGTTACCACCTTGAGTTGGATAACAGGAGTGCTTGGTACAGTCAGTGCTGCTCCCCACCTCAGCCATGCAAGAGTTCCTGGTACAGTCAAGGGACGCTTAACCGCCCAACTCGTTGCGCAAAGGCCGAGGCCCAGCTGGAATTCCTGAGATTATAGAGCAGCCCAGGAAAAAAGTGGGGGGGGAAGGAATGCACCACCAGAGCCCGGTACTCCCCAGCCTGTGGTGCCCGGTGGCACTGGGTGGGATGGAGAATGCCCTGGCGGGACCCTGCCAGCTGAGGAGAAGGGCTGGGTGTGCGGGAGGGGAGACTGACCCCTGCTCTGCCTCTGTGACCGTGAAGGACCACTGAGCCCTGGTCCTACAGCGTGGTGGTACCGCAGCATGCTTCTGTCCTCAATATAACGGGGACTTAGATGGCTTTTAGCTTCCAGAGGAAACGTGAGGCCAAGACTAAGGATTAAGGTAGCGTCAGTCCCAGGAACAGCTATCGAACCGTCCTGTAACTGCGTGGGTGATCAGTGCCCTTGACATCTTTGCGTTTCCTTGTTCAGGCTGAGATGCTGTGGCAGTACCTTGCTGAGTCAGGCCTGAACCTCCATCCAGAGCCTCCCCATCTTCTTGTGCATTGTCTCCGGGCAATCACAGCCCCAGTTACTGCCTTGCTAACCTCTATGTCAGACATTCCCCTTGAAATGGGATTAACTTCTTGAGGTTTATAAATGTTCTTCTGCATTTGCGCAAAGGCAGCTGGCTGGATTAAATGGTTTCGTAGTATTAAGGAAAAAGAAAACCTAGGAGGCATTACACTTGTTGGGGCCAAGGACTTTGTTTTAAAAAGCAGTGGGGAAAAAACAATTTATTTTGGGGGGAGTTTCATGGCTGTACGGCAAATGGCAGGGTCTCCAAAATGTAGGCGTTTGAAATCTTGTCTTGATTCAGAACAGGAGTAGAGAAGCAGTTCAGGGTTTGGAAGTGAGATGTAAACTAAGCAAAACGGGAGGAAACAAAATGGATTCCCAGCATGGGAATAAAAAGGGAGAAAGCAAATCCAGGGCTGTGCCTTGAGGTCTGTGCTACCAAAAAACCCGATGTTCTCCCCTGCAATGTGGGCTTGCATTGCTCAGAGGAAGGCAGGGGGAAAAATGGCTGAAAGGGAAAGGGGCCAACTCCATTGTCCTTCTTTTTTCGGAAGAAAACAAGTATGAACCCTGCCTGGAGAAAGAGGATTATGGGCTGCCTGTTTGGGACGTCATGATTGGCACTTCACGAGGTTGCAGTTAGGTAAGTGATGTCACTGCAGTTATTCGGGAGGAAAAGTTTTGATAGCATCTAAAATGACTGAGTGTTGCAGTCGTATTCCTTTCTTTAACCAAGTGCTGGAGTTTTACCTTTATGGGTTGAAGTGGGGGTAGTGGATGCTGCCATCTGCATCCCTGTGATGGTGTAAGCTGTCTGCGCCAGCACTTCCCTGCTCTCCCTGGATCGTCATTGCAGCTCTTGTCTTTGCCTTTGCTGTGGCTCTGTCCTCTGCAAGACACCAGACATGTCCAGTTATTCTGTGGGTTTGATCTGGTGAGTGCAGCACTGGTGACAGGAAAGCTATGTTTCTGATGTGCCTGTTTCAACCCCCGCCAGGGGCTCTGGTGTTGGTGTTCGGAAGCTAGACAGTGCCTGTGCTGTCAGGTCTCATCTCAGAGCCTGCAGCAGGGCTTTTGGGGATGCCGGCTGATAGTGCTCTGTGTCCCTCTAGCACTGCAGCAAAGGGGAGATTAATAATGCAACATGGCTGCCTGTTGCCCTTGGCTGTATGCTCTTTTGTTTCTGCAGGAGGGTAAGAGCTATATAAACAACGGTTCTCAGGGGATGGGGGGGAGGATTTGGAGCCCTGTAGAGCAGCTCCCGGCACGGACTGTTAGCTGTGCCTCTAAGGAGACCAGGGCCAAGAGCCTGCTTTGGTCAGACCCTGCTAGGGTGGAGAAGGGTGGCTTGTCTGAAGTGCTGAGGTGGGTGGCTTGCTTCTGTGCTGGGCTGTGTGCAAGTGTGATCCCCCCCTCTCTGCTTCCTTGGGACTAGCTGCAGTCTGTGCTGCTTGAAATGTGTCCTTTGAGCCAGAAACGCAGGCAGCCAACTGAGAGCCAGGTGTGAATGGGGAATGGTGGCTCCAAGGTGAACCTAATGGTGAGAGTTGGATATTGTGAAGGAAAACAGAGGTGAGCTCATGGGACAGAGAGGGTGTTGGCAAGGGAAGAGGGGCTTGTTGGTCCCTGTGGGGTTGTATGTACAGCCTCAGGAATGGAGAAGGAGCAGTTATGTAAACCCTGTACCTCCTCTGAGTTGGTGGTCCTGAGCATCCGTGGTGGTGTGAATTTCAGCTTCTGGGCTCTCCTTTTGAAAGCGTGGGTCTCCCCTGGGGAAGATGGCTGATGCTTCACTTTGTGGCTAGCTTGCAAGTGTTCTTGGAACTGATAAGCCCTGTCCTGAGGAAGAAGCCTGGAAGAGACTTGGTCTTCCCTGTCTCAGCTACACCTGTGTCTCTGGCAGCAAGCTCTGTGAGAGGGATGGTCTGTCTTACAACTTTTCCCCCTCGAGCATGGTGAAGCCCAGGACTGGGTCAGAAAGCGGTGGCTGCAGTCTTCTACATCCTGCAGGACGTCCTGAACCGCGTGTGTAGGCTTGCAAAGTATGTACACCCATGTTGATTTTAATTTCGGGTCCGTTGCTGTACAAAAATGGCAGCTTGGCAGGGCTGCCTGGTGTCTGTATCCTTCAAGAGCCATGGTTATGGTGAAGAAGCTACTGGACAAGCTGGCTGTGGCCTCCCCCTGCTCAGCTGCCAGCACTCTGGCTGGTAGAGTACAGCTGCAGCGACACCTCCCTGCTGTGCTCTCTGGGAATGCAGTGTATTCCTACCCCTCAAAGCCCCCGTTAGCTTGAAAAAGTAATAATCTGCAGTGTTCACCTTCTCTGCCATCGGAAATTAAGCAGCTTTGGCAGAACATGTGTGTTTTGGGAAACGCCGGAGCCCCCCGAGGGCTTTGTGTGCAACAGCCAAGAGAATCCAAGAAAGCTGCTTTTTGCAGAGGGGTCCCAAGCACCGGTCCCCTTCTGCTTGCTCAGCAGGGTCTCCGAGGCTCCCCTTTCACGGGGCTGCATCAGCTATTGCCTGCTGCCTGCCAGGATTTTGTCTGGGTGTTTAAGGCCCTGGCAAAGGGAGCTGACCTCCCTCGGGGCTGGGAGCAGGTTTTGCAAGGGTTACCCAGGCTCTCCCTCTAGTGATGGGTGCTGCAGGGAGGCTGAAGAGCCTGGCTGAGCGCAGGGATAGAGCTGGGGCCCTCTGGGTGCTGTGCTTCTGTAGCCTGGGTGGCTGAAATTAGCTCCTGCAGACTGTCTTGATGTGCTCTTCCCAAGTGGTGACCTCTTCAGGGCTGTCATTTGGAATTTCCACAGTGATAAACCGTGTTGCTGCGCGTGCTGGTGTAGTTGCCCTCCAGGTGATGGGCTTGGGTATGTCCAGCCCAGGGTCTGGCAGGAGCAGACGGAGATTTGCCGGGAGTTGAAATAAGGGATTTATGTATGAGAGTTGGGATGTGGGAGGAGGAGCCAAGGAGAAAAAGGCTTTGGAGTCAAGGTGTGTGCATAACAAAAATGTCAGCATATGTTTCTCCCTGGCCAGCATGTTTGTGCTCCCCCATCCCGGGCTTCTCTTGTACTGTGAATTCTGCTTTACTTTGGGTTGAACCTCTCTAGGAAAAAAAACCTGCCTAAACTTTGTGCAAGATCTGTAAGATCTCGCTGGGTCTTAATCTAGATGAGAAAGTGCAGTGAAATAGCCAGGCTATGGGATCCATATCCCAATGTCCGCCTGGTAGAGTGGGGGTGAATAAACTGGCCTTTGCTGCTGTGAGGCGGACGGAAGGAAAGCAGTGGCTGGGAAGAACTGCAGGTCACATCTTGCCCTGGTTACCTGACCTCAGAGCCCTGCGTTTCCGTCAGTTAATGACTGGCTCGTCTCTGTGGCAGTGAACGGAACATAGGGCAAAAATGAATCTGCCCGTAGCATGTAGCTCCAAGGTCGACGCATGGTGGGAGGAGGATGAGCCCAGGTTGTGCTCATGCTGAAGGCACCAGAGGGTGACGTGCTGCATACCAGGGGTGACACTTTATTGCGTACATTTGTATTTTGTCGCTCAGTCCTTGGAAGAGACTGTACGCTGAGAGGCAGACGTTCTGCTACGTGCCTGTCCTGTGGCACAGGGTGAGCCCTGCCTGAAGGCTTGCTGTTCCCCAGGAGCACAATGCACGTGCTCCCAGGTGAAGTGCGTTAATGGCTGTGGGTCTTCTCAGGTCTAGTTGTTTAGGCAGGAGCCTTTCTGTTGGAGAGGCAGTGTGGGGAAGAGGAACGGGTGACATGTTCTTTTAGATAATGATTTCACACTTTGCAGTCCTGTGGCATTTGCCCAAGGCTGAGAGTTTGGAAGTGTCCTGGATGGCTTCTTAATGAAACACCAGTGATGCTGATTGTGAAGCAGGAATTAACCTCTAGATATCTGGTTTGGAAGTGCTCTTGTTTGCCATCTTAGGCAACTTGAGTTTTCCACCATGATGGAAACAGCCGGTTCCGTTTTCCTAGTCGCGGAAGCATCTCTGGCCTTGAAATGGGCATGAGGGATTTGAGGAGAACTCTGCAAGCCCTGGGCTCCCTTCAGCCCTGTGTCAGACCCTGCACAGGAGTGCTGGGCAGAGGCACTCGGGTGAAATGCATCTGTTTGAGTGGACCAGCGGTGTGCCCCGTGATGGAGCTCAGAGCCCATCTGGAGCTCCTCAGTGAGGGAGTGAGGGGGAGCCTGGCTTCAGCGAAGAGTGTAGAGCTGCGTCTGTTGGGCTGTGCTTGTCGGGGTGCACTTATTACAGCGCTTCCCTGAGAAATGACGAGGTTGGCTGTGCCGGTTTGTGCACCGGTGTCGCCTGTGCCGAGCGCCGTGCCACAGGCAGACTGGGAGGTGGGAGGTGGCAGCCGAGCAGGTGAGCGGGTGGGACTGGGGTGCGAGTTATCGCCCAGAGAGCAGGAGAAGAGCAGATGGTCCCTTCTGAGGGCAGCGCTGGCACCTCCGTGGGGCGTGAGTTGATTTTGGGCTCTGTTGGCACACGGGCTGTGTCCAGGTGGCGTGTGGCTCTTCTCGTGGTCAGTGCTGTGCCCGGGGAGAAACCCTTTGGGCTCTGCCCTGAGTGTCTCCAATGGCTGCTCTGTTTCAGGGTGACCCCCGCAGGGATGTGGCCGTGCTGGAGCTGGGAGGAGGGTGCGTTGGAGGCAATTCCCGCGCGTGCTTGCCGTGGCCATTGCAGGCTGTCCCTGCGCGGCTGTTCCTGCTCTGGGATGAGGCCCTGCTAGCCGGGCCTCTGCAGTGCCCGTGCCCCCGGAGATGAGGGAAGCGCAGCTGGTCTCTGTGGTGCTGGGGCAGAGGCTCCCTGCCGAAGCCGTGTGAGCTCGTGAAGCCTTTGGCAGGCCTGGGCTCTCTCCGTGCTCTCTGGCTGTCCCCTCCAGCCAGCCGGCAGACGCAGGGGGACCGCAGGCGGCCGCGGCTCCTCAGCGGGGCCGTCCGGGCGCTGAGCGCCGCGGGCCCCTCCGCCGCCGTGTCCGTGTCCGTGTCCGCCCTCCTGTCCCGAAGGCGGCGCCCCCCTCCCCTGCCGGCGCCCGGCCGTTGGCCGTTGCCATGGCGGTGTGGGGCCCGCCCGGAGTCCCGGTTGCCTTCGGCAGGAGGGCAACAGCCCGTCTGGCAGCGGGGACCGGGGCTGTGAGTGTGCCCCGTGTGCCCCGCGGGGGGGAGAGGTGGGGGGACGCTGGTGACCCCCCGTGCTGGGGTGGTGGTGGCTGTGTCCCCTCCCCGGAGGAAAGCGGGAGGCGGTGCCGGCGCGCCCAGGGTGCTTTTTTGGGGAGGCTGTAGGGGTGAGGTTGCGGGTGGAGCAGAGTGGGGCTGTGGTGCTGGGTGAGGTGCCCCCGGAGGCTGCAGCCCTTTCTCTGTGTGGGGAGGGGGAGTTGGGGCCCCTTCTTCCCCCCAGGGCTGGACGGGGAGCGAGCTTTGCTCCCTGAAGGAGAGCCTTCCCAAACTTCTCCCTTTTTTCCCCATGGGATGCCGATGTGACTGCACGCGGGCTGTGGGTCAAATGTGGAGGGGGATGGAGGCTGCCTGCCTCGCCGCTGCTGGTCTCGCCCCCCTCGTCTCATCTCGCACGTGGGCTTTCGGATGTTTTGGCCTTAAATCTTTGTGTGGCCCCGTCTGTAAATGAGGGACGAGACGATTTGTTCTCGCTCTGTCTATAAAATGCCGTGAAGGCTTGTGATGCAAAATGCAACAAATGGCCTAGCTCAGAGCGACTGCGCAGCCAACTCACCCTGACTGTCCTTTCCTTGCCTTCTAAATCCATAGGTGATTTCCTGAGAAGCAATTCCTGTCTACGTCGAGGGAAAAGCCAAAGGCTGGACTACTCCAGGAGGGTGCAGCTTGCTCCTAACAGGTTGTCCAGCCTTGCCCCTTGGCTGAAGGGTGGGAAATAACTCGGTGAAGCCAAAGCCTGCTCTGTAGCACCTCGGGGTTACAGCCAGTGCTGTAGTGTTAGAGGAGTAATCCAGTCAATAGGGAATATTTGCTATTCTGGCAGCCAGACCGTGTGTGTGCTGGATAATTGGGTATGAGGCTGGAGCCAGCCAAGGTGAGGTTGCGGGGTGGTACTCCTGCCTCCGCTTACCTGTCTGCAGTTTAGCATCTTTGAATTCAATTAATGTTGATGTTTTTCCAGAGCTTAAAACTCGTTTGAGAACTGGGCGTGAATACGCAGAAGTATTTCACTTGGAAGGTTTTGAAAATTGAGATTAAAACACTTGGCTTGGCTTGAGGTTCACAGGAGCTTGTCCGAGAACTCGGCTGATGCCTGACCTCTCGGGGTCCTGGTTGGGGAAGGCAGCTGGTCAGGATGTGAACATCGTGCCGCCTGTGCTGCGCACTGCAAATGGATACTGCGGAAGCTGAGAGATGGCTCAGAAAGGGAGGGAGGGTGGTTTTTCGGGATGCTGGCAGTGCCCCTTGTTCCAGCTTGGGTGTGCAGTGAAATGGTAGATTAACAAACGATTGCATGTCAGCAGAGCGGAGGTTCATATGCTTTAAGCCCCCGGGGAGTACAGAATTGTTGCTTTCATCTTAGCTCTCCTTAGCAGGCTAGTGGATGTGACGTGTCCAAGCATTTGCTGCAGAGTAAGGGATCACATGGGGAAACAATCTGATATCCATAGGAGTCTTCCTATGATTTCCATGAACTTTGGATGAGGTCTTGACAGTAGCTACTAAAGAGAGGTACTGCTTAGCGAACCTGCTGCTCTGAATTCACCATTGCAGAGTCAGCTCTGACCCCGCGTACAGCCGCGTGCTCCTGACCTGGGGATCCATTAGTAGTCCTTTGGTTTCTGCTTTTCCACTCCAAAGCCTCTAGCTGCGTGGAAGCTCCGATGTATTGCGAACCGGAATGAAATGTGGTCCAGATGCCAGAAAAAGAGGAAATAAAAAGGGAGAGTTGATGCAAGTTGCAAAGCCAGGAGAGCAGAGATCAGGTGCTGGGAGAGGCAGTTGGGAAAGGGACAATAGTACTGTTAATATTTCAGGCAGGAGCCACAGTTGTAAAGTATAGCACGTGGAGCTGTGGAATCTCCAGCATACCCTTGGTCCAGCTCGCTGTCAGCTGAGAGTTGAAGTTTATTAAAAGAAATAACAGGAAGGTGTAACACTAGGCTCCTATTAATTATCTTGGCTACGGTAGAGCTTTTGTAATAAATTGCAGGATGACAGTACCGAAGTGATAAAATACAGAGGCACTGGACTATACAGGTGACGGATGAGGCTTCCTGGGTAGCAAGAGTGGATTTAGAAAGCACTCAGCCACTTAGCAGTGGGCTGGAGGGACAAGAGATTAGTCCTGGAAATTGTGCTTCTCCTTTCCTGGCTTCCTTGAGATGCTGTTTCTATGGTAATGATAGCTAAGCAGGTGATTTCTAGTCACAAAATGTGATCTTGCTACTTAAGCCTGAAGAGGGCAAGAAGATGTAGCCGAACAAAATTGTTCAATAGCATCCTGATACTCACTTTGAACAGATCTCCTGTCTCACTCTTCCAGCAAAGTGTAATAGAAAGGGAAATTAACCAATTAGTCCAGAGAGAGATGGTTTATCTTTGCAGAAGGAAGAAGAAAGAGGATGTATTGTGTATACTGAAACAAGATTGAGCCAGTCAGTAGTCCCTGCTCCTACAAGAAAAGCTGGGTGTAGTGTTTTGTAGTGCAGAGCGTGCCAATATATCCCCAGCCTTTAAGTTTGGAGGGCGATGCGTTGGTATCGGACCAGCTCAGAGGTTGGTGCTGCTGCTTCAGCACAAGTGACGTGGAGTCCCTTGAAATAAGAGCCCTGGCATGTGGCATAGTGACAGCCGCAGGATCTGTATAGACATGAAGCTGTGCTTTTACATGAAACTTCCCATTTTTTTTCTTAATGTCCATTAAGAAATTGGCTGTTTATTCTTAATTTCCTGTCTTTTTCAGCACAGCGTCATCAGAGAGCTGTTCAGTTTTATTTCACTGAGGGAAGCTGTTGGACATATGCACAAAGGGCTTTGGGTGCTTTAGGGCCATATCTAAGTGCTCACATTAACTTTTTCCTCAGCGCAGCTTTTGCCAAGCTCAGGGGCCCTGAAGGGCCCCTCTGTGCCTGTATTTGTGCTGCTGAGCCTTCTGAATTTTCCAGGTCCTGGCACGACTGCGCTTGTGTGAAGCCCTACCTTGTGCCTACTGACACTTTGGCCTTATGACCCTAGCCCATATCATGAGCCAGGGAGTGTTCAGAGGTTAATGTTGCTGCCCTAAAGAGACAAGGTGAAGGTGCTTCTTTGCACCCCTAATGTAGCTCAGGGCCAAAAATAGCTGGGAGCAGAGTGGTCCTGTGCAGACCCTCCTTTTCTGCCTGGCGTGAGGCAGGGAGCCTATACTAGCTGTGAGCCCGCATCATGAAACAAATCTTTTTCCTCCTTCACTTTGAAGATGATCCTGGTCTCTTATTTTTTTTCCCCTCTGGAGACTGCTCATGTGTTGCATGTTAAATAGTCGTTAGGTAAAAGACTTTGTGATGCAGGGGGCAGAGCCCCCCAGCCAAGGCTTTTCTTTAGCTCTCAAGCATCCTAGCTGCTAGCTTGGAGGTCAGGCTTTTTCTCACTTGATTTCTCCACGCAGCAGTGCTAGGAGATGTGGCAGGGACCTTGTCTGCGCTGACAAGCAGCACCAAGGAATGGCTTTGGGCAGGAAGGTTTGGGCTGGAAAAAGAGACGGTGAGTTTGCTAGCGGGAGCACAGCCAAGCATGGGAGCAGGGTTGTTGAGGCTGATGGGAGCAGGTCGAGGTACCTGCGTTGGGTTTGGCATTGGGGTGCTGAGGTGCTTGCAAGCCTTGTATGGGTTCTGTGTCACTCCTGCCATGCAGCTCCATGAAGGTGCTTTGTGGCCAGCGGTTTCCCTTGCTAAGCACCCAAGGCTTCTCTGGCAAGTCCTCTGAGCATGAAAGCTGGCTGCAGGTGTGCTCTTTGCCTGCAGCAGGCAGGAGTTGCTTCTGTGCTGAGCAGGGGAGGCTCTAATGTTGCTTGTAAGGTGCTGGAGCTGTGGGAAGGAGCACGAGGTGGCAGCCCTGTGAGTGCATCTCCGGCCAAGCACAAGGGACTTGGTGGGTCTCACCTTGACATCTGTCTCCAAGTTCTGCCTTCTGAGATTGGAAGCATCACCCAGCATGCAGGTTCCTTTCCTTACAGCACTTCTGTCTTGGTGCCTTGAGCGCACAAGGGTGTCACATCTGAGGTTTCTTTGCCTGAGCTCTCCAGTTTCCACTCAATCGGTGGCTGGACACCAAGTGGGAGATGTTTTGGAGCGAGTTTCCACAGGCTAGGTGGCTGGAGAGCCAGTTTGTTTTCAGGGCTAAGATCCTCCTTAACTGAATTGTAAACCCCCAAATAATGAATGGTGGTTTTCAGACCAAGGATTTCTTGTTCCCAGCCAAGCAGATGCGATGATTTGGTTTGCCTGTGGCCGAGAGTCTCATGAGAAGCTTTTGTTTATAGCATCTGCTGTGCTGAAAATGCGTGAAGCTCCCTGGCAGCTGAGATGCTCTTGTAGGTTGGGTGTCCCTGGCTGGTGTGTGTGTATATGTGTGCACAGTGAATTGGAACGAGCTCATCAGATGGGTATTCACCAGGTGCAACAACAGAGGACACCCCCAAAGGCATTGTCGGAGCTGTGGCAACACTGATTTGCCTGCTGTCTTTTGTATTGATGTGATTGGGGTCCTTCCTGGGCGAGCAAAATAGAAATTGAGTTCTTGTTTTGTAAGTCAGCGTGGAAACTTTTTCTTTACTCCTTAAAGAAATGATTAGCTAGTCTGCAGTGTCTAAATTAATTGATCTGAAGCTCGTGGAACATGAACAAATGCTGCTCTAAGGCGTACTTTAGAATACTGCTGCAATCATTCACTGCGGAGTGAGATGTTTAGGAAATGGATGGGCTGCAGTGAGTTGCAGGGCTATAACTTTGTGAAGGCATTTCAGTGGCATTGTAAACCACCAGAGACGAGACCGAGTCGACCAGTTGTGATGCTGAGAAAGTTCAAGGCAGAAAGCATCGTTTCCACTCCAGCCTAGAGCTGAAGAAATCCCAAAGCCGCAAATGCTTGAACAGGCATCTGTTGTGGAACTGGTTAAGGTGGTAAACCCCCAGTCTTTAGTGGGTTAGTGGCCCTTTCCTGTCGTGCTACTTGCAGGATGAGATGCTGCTGTTTTGAGAGCACCTTGAGCACTGCCCAGTGCAGTATCTCCCCACGTTAGAGCAGGGGGAGCTGAGCAGCAGAGAAACGAGCATACTTTTAGCTAATGTCAAGCTCTGAACCTTCTGCTTCCTTGAGGTCCTGGTAAAATCCTCCTGCTCTGCCTGGCAAGGCTGTAGCAGCTGAGGAGAGGGGACGCCGGGCAGCCCAATTCCCAAGTCCTGTCAGTTGCCTTGGGGGTTCCGCTGGGTTCTTGGAAGTTGCCGGCACTGTGTCGGATATTGCTGCGCCGGTGGGAGCATGGTCACACCAATGGCTCCCTGGCCATCTCCTGTCTCTCCAGGCTGTCCACAGCCACCGAGTAGCCCATGGTGATTCATGAAGCAAGAGTAGGCGTTACGCAAAGTGAATCCTCCAGGAGAAGCGTGAATTCCCTGTCCTAAGGGAGTGTCTGGGCAGCGGGCAGGAAGGAGGCAGTTTTGTTGGCAGGAGGGCCAACAGCAGGGATGCAGCAGCTACGTGATACTCAGTAGGATTGAATTATATACCTGGTCTAAGAGCAAGTCTGGGGAGGTAAAGGTTTTTTTAATGGGTTCGAAAATTGTTGTGCAACTTGCAGCGATGGTGGACACTTCTAGCTTAGCTGTAGATACCAGGGTAAAAGGGAGCCTTGGGGAGGAGACTGAAGCTTGGATGTCCTTGGGGATCTTCAGCTTGGTGCCCTGCTCCGATACATCTTGGTTTCCTGAGACACGTCAGGAATTTCTACCCCAGCCCTGGGCATATTTCTTCATTGCTTTTCTAGGTGGTCTTAGCTGTTGTGTCCTGATTCCTCTGCCCAGGCTCAGGGCATTTGTGCTCTGAACCTAAAGCTGAGGTGGCAGCGCTGTCTGTGCCCTGAGCCTGGAGCAGAGGGGGAATTGCAACCCTTCCTTATGTTTCTGGGATGGGTAGAGAGCTGTCTGAGGTGGGGAAGATGGAGATCTCCCCCCACCAGCCAGGGGTGGTGGGCTGGAGGCGTGCTGTGGTGTGGTTGGTGTTTTGTCTTGCCCCTACAGGGAGATGTGGCTGATTCCTTAATTCTGCTCTTTTCCTCTGAATCTGGGAGGCTGATCCCCGCGGGCTCTAGGGAAGTGGAGCCGCAGGGCTGTGATAGTGCCTCAGTGGAGAGCAGGGGAAGCTGTAAGACAGGGTCAGGGCTGTGGAGGTTGGAAGCCCTCTGGGAATAAGCATTGTGGGCATGATGAACGGGATTAATTTCAAGCAAAGTGAAATTACAGGCAGAAAATTGGAACAAATAATCCAGTTATTCTCAAGACCTAATAACAAAACGTGGAAATCCAGATTAATGTTGTATCATCCCCATTAGATTTCTGTCTTGGAAAAAGAGTTATTTCCAGCTTTAAATCCTAGCTCTTGCTACAGTATGTCCTCATGTCCATAGTGCTGTGCTGTGCTGTCTCATGTTTCTTGCAAGAACAAAAGGAGACAGCAACGTTGTTGTTTCCTAACACTGTAAAGGGCCCAGTACCATGAACATGTGCAATGCTGTAGCTGTTTGGGGAGTAACGGAATGAAGTTATTGCCTTGCTTGCAGGATGAGGGTAAACCTTGAGGGGGAGGGAATGGTCATCTTTGTATAGATGATGACTTGCTGTATACAGCAAGACATCATCCACACAAAAAAGGTGATGTGGAACAGAAGGAAGCAGGAGGGAATGTGAGCTGTGATTTTTGTCAGATAATGTCAGAATGAAGAAAAAAAAAGTCAGAGTAGAGCTGGGTTTGAGAGCACTGGCCTTTCAAGTGCCAGAAAATAAGAAGCAGGCAAACCTATCTGTTCCTTGGTCCAGTTAGCCAGAAAGGGAGGGGAAATTCTTTCTACTCCAAAGTAGTGCTTAGCAAATACTGTACGTGTTTCTCTTTGTTTGTGTTGGAGACCACTTTCTGGGGTTGTTGTCTCTTCTTGCCCTTTCTTGCACCCCCACTTTGTGTGACGCAGACGGAGAGAGGTGGTCGGCAGGCTGGTGGTTGGAAGAAGAATAGCCCATGGACCTGTTAACCCCTGCTACTTGTAGGATAAGGATGCTGGAGAAGAACTGCCATTAGGATAATTTCTTCAGTGGCCCGGCTGTCACATATTTGCATTTCTATTTGAGCTAATTGCTCATGTTCCTTTAATGGTTTCATGCTTTTATTTCTGCTGTTACAGCCTCTAATGCCTGTAGGGAGCCTTAAGTTTGGGTGTTAATAAGTGAAAATGAGGGCCCTCATTCGCCATGGAGAAATGTTCTTGGGCAGTGTGGTAATTTCATGCCTGGAAGGAGTCGTATTTGCTGGATAATTTTTGTAACTTAAACCAACCAAATTAGCCTTGAGAAACTATAGTTCTTAATCAGAGTATTGAACTCTACGCTCCATTAGTTGGAAGCATCACCAGGCTCCTTGCACAAAGGGTGGACATTGGGTTTGCAAAGTCGGCAAGTAGTCTGATTTTATTAACGCTGGGGGCAGCAGCGATCCCTGGGTTTAAGGTTGTTCATAGTACTCTGAGCACTTAGTAGGGTCAGGCACACAGTCACATCAGGTCAGCTGCCCTGGCAAAATGAAGCAGCTAAGTGACATTTCCCTTCCTTCTGTTCCCCCCGGAAAACTTGTAAAGAGGAATAAAGGACAGTTTGGCTACTACTAGAGATTGGGTTAATAATTCCAGTAAATGGGATTCCAAAAGCAATGGAAGCGGGGGAAGGTGAGAAATGGCAGCAGGCCCTGGTGTGTGTTTGTGGCTCGTGGGACAGCACCCACAGCAAAAGGCTGTTTTGGCTCAGGGAATGTTTGTTCTGGGGTTTTACTGCTATGAATGTTGACTGTGCCACTTAAATATGGTCTAATCACGGAACAGGGTGGGGAGGCCTTAAGTTCTCCACTTCAGAAGGATGCCGCAGCCTGGAGACGTGGGTGTGTCCTCTGGCTCTGCCATGAATGGGATTCTAGAGTTTCAAAGTTCCGTTGTTGCTCCTTGCAGGTGAGCTGAGAGATGGCCACTGGCAAGATGCATCTGTCCATGGGGTCCTCCAAAATGGCTGGTGGATTCCAGAGGAAAGTGGTAGCACCTCGTTTTCCAAAGCTAGTCAGAGAGACAGAGGAGTCTGTAACTGTAAGTACCTGCTGTGGCTGGGCAGGACCTGTGTTAAGGCTGGAAACTCCCCCTGTGTCCCTCCTGCGCCTTCCCCTCCTGTTGTCTAGCAGCACTGTGAAGCTGGACCCCACCTCCCCATCGCTTTGCTGCCCGGCTTCTGCCGGAGGTGGCTGTCATGGTGCAGTGGGGAATGGAGTGCGCGCTGCTTCGGGGAAGGTCCAGAGTCTTGCCTGGATGCCAAGTTAAATGAATGTCCTGGGCATTGCACTGGCATAGCTGAAGCGTGAGTGTGTGCTTCGTTCCATCCTCTTTGTGTGGGCAGTAATATCTTCTGTCACGTAGGCATACTTGCCAGTGCTGCTCTGACCGTACCTGCCCTCCAGGCAGCCGGGCATGTGGTGGGCTGCTTGAGCTCTGCCTGAAGACGTGGCTGGTCCCAGACAGAACAGGTTGCAAAACAGTAATTGTATCTCGTATCCTGTGTGGAGCACGGATCCAGCCCTGCAAACAGCAGTGGAGTCAGGGCGATTCCTCCTTCCCATCCACAGACGTCCCCTTTGCTGACTGGAGCTCACTTGACTGGAGATGACCTAGTGCTCAGGCTCTGTGAATGAGATATCTCTGTGTACTTCTGCAGAGGGGTCTGTGAGGCCAGAACAGAGAGAAAACAAGTGCTAATTAAAAAGAAATAACTAAAACTTGGAGCCATTCCTCTCCACGTCAGCCTTGGCACAACGCTGCTTTTCTGCTTTCCTCTGACTCACCCAGCTGTGACATCACACACGTGTTGGTTGTGAGCATTGTGCAAGGATAGAGTTTGGGGATTTCTGATAACTCCTCGCCACTGTCTTCAAAGGTCACTGGCTCAATGCAGCAAAACTAAAGAGAAAACAAATGCCCGAAGAGCAGAAATCCCCAAACATGTCACATGAAATCATGAAGGAGAAGCTAATGGCGGGGCAGAGCCACTTGGTTAGAGCGTGTGTCTTCCGCTCTGTATCATTAATTTACTGATGTTAAATATTTCAGCAGGTAACTTAGGGGACTTCCAGGACTATCCTAGTGGCTGTGATCACAAATTATTCATCAGTGGCAGTTGAAGAAGAAAAGCCTTTCTGAAGAAAGGCATCTGTGTAACTCTTGCTGGTGTTTTGCATTTCAGCTGACTCCCTCCGCCTTCCTGAAGGAGATGTCTCTCACCACGGAGCAGAGGCTGGCCAGCACTCGGGAGATGAGGCGGCCCCGAATTATCCAGCTTCTAGACATGAGTGAAACCTCCCATCAAAAGGTAGCCTTTTCCTGCCCTTTTCCTTGCTGTTGGTGACATTTGAAGAGGGTGCGTGCTTGTGACAGGCCTGCCTCCAGCTTCTCTGAATACCTCGGTGACTAGGTCCTGTTGTCCTTTCAAACTCCCGAGTGACTAGCGATAGGACAAGAAGAAATGACCTCAAGTTGCACCAGGGGAGGTTTAGGTTGGTTGTTAGGAAAAATGTCTTTCCGGAGAGAGCAGTGAAGCATTGGAAGAGGCTGCCCAGGGAGGTGGTGGAGTCACCATCCCCGGAGGTGTTCAAGGAACGTGTGGACGTGGCACTGCGGGACATGGTTTAGTGGGCATGGTGGTGTTGGGTTGATGGTTGGACTTGATGATCTTACAGGTCTTTTCCAACCTTAGTGAACTGCTGGTGGTGGTGGAGTTCCTTCTGCTGGGGGAAAAGTAAAACATTTTTCCCCAGTGAGACATTGAAGTCCTGATATGCTTAGTAGCCAATACGAATAACCTCTGCTGAACTTGGTGGATGTTGCTGGAATTTAGCTACCAGTGCTAAAGCCCGATACTGGGGGAAGGCTGGGGCAGGGCACCAGGGCAGGAGCTTGCCATTTTCCATCCTCCTGCTGAAATAGTCGCATCTCGCTTCGGTACAGTTGCTGTCAAATGCTTGGGGTCATCGGACTCCCTCAACGGTGGCAGCATTGGCCTTTGAAAGCTGAGGGCCTACGGTAATTATTCAAGATTTAACAAAACCAATTGCATTAATGCTTTGGGTTGGAACAATGTGTGGGACCCTTGCAGGGTGTTAGAAATTGCAGGCTGCCAGATATACAGGGGAATCACGCCGGGCAGAGGCGATGTGGAGGTGCTTTATCTGGATCAACGTTTACTTTAAAGCTGCTTTTCTTACAGGACTGCTCAGTACAACACGCAGTCCAAATGGGTAGATTACTGAGGTAGGCTGTTGAGTGGAAAATTGCCAGCCAGAGACCTGTAACGAATTGGTTAAGGATTGCCCTAGACAGCACGGGAGGTTGGGAATGCGTCAGACAAGTGCACAAATAACTGGCAGTGTGCCGCAGCCACACGTGGAGACCTGCCCATGTCTTTCGAGGGGGAACAGTGCAGCTGGAAGAGGGGAGACAAAGCAGGGAGGAATTTCCTCAAAGTAGTGCCTCTGCTCTGTAAGCATTTGCTGTTTGTGTATGTTTTCAGCCATGCTTCTGCAGTGGTGTTAATTAAGAGCAATAATAGAATACAATAAAGCATCCCTTTTAAAGCTCATGGCAAAAGGAGATCTCAAGTCCAGTCTTACTCAAGTTGCCCAGTAATGCTGAGAAAAGAGCTGAACCTTATCACCATCCAATGTTCACCTCACATGTCTTTTTCCTAACTACTGTTACTTTCTTGTTGGCCTTACCTCCTCTGGTACTGTTCTCTTCTTACGGATTTCTAGGCTCTGTATCAAAAAATGATATCTGGGGATGTGTGGGACTTGGTCTCTCTGTCTCAGAGTAAAGATCATCGCGAAATGGTTTCCCACGGAGTCTCACGTAAATTCTTGGGTTTCGCTTGCTCCATGAGCGCTCATGGCTCTTTCAGTAAGTGCTCTGGAGCTGTGTGACCCCGTTAGCACAGGGCTCTGCTGGAGGTAAGCGCTGCCTTGCATTTTGGAGAAGGAAACCTGGAGAAACACCTCCCAAAAGAGCTTCTTAGCTTGAGCCCGCTCAGCGTGGCCCAGAAACTTTTGCTGAGCTCAGAACACAGGTGGGTGAGCTCCTGTTTCCCTAGTGTGAGCTGGGCAGACATAGTCACCAAGAGACTGTACTTCACGGGAGATCAATGTAGGAATCTCATTCATGAATCTTCTTCCCAGCAGCTGAACCTCTCACTGCTCTCTCTTGCATCTCCAGTTCTCCTCAGTTGACCTGGACCAGAGCTTGTTTCAGCCTTTTCCATCAGAGGTGGTGTTTCAGAGCTACGTCCCCTGCGAGGTCTATGAAGCGCCGCTGATTCTGAGGAACACCGACAAGGTAAGTGCTGGGACGTGGAGGTTTAACGCTGTGCTGGAAGAGGAGAGCAGTGTAATTCACGTGGTATACAGCATAGCAAGTTATCTGCTGCAGCGCAGCACGTCAGAATCAAATGTCTCAACACCTTTATTTTGCGAGCTGGTGGAAATCTTCCCATGCTGGAGATTCTCCCCCTGATTTTGGCCATGCGTTGGTGGTATCTAGCCCAAAGGAGCTTTTCTAGTCAGCATCCTTCCTCTCGAAAGCCCCGGACTGAGGGGAATGTCGAGGGCTGTACAGTCCGTATCTGCCCTCATGCTTTACCTCGAGTGTGTATCACGTTCTGGTGGCTCCTTGGTTAACCTTGGTTTCTGGCAGGGCATCTCTGCCTCTCACAACCTGTTTAGCTGCCTCTGCAGCTCACTGTCAGAGCACAGGGGTTGAGTCTTCTCCGCTTTATGTTGGAATAAGTTACAATTAGTGGTGTTAGCACTCCAGAAAGGGCGTTTTGAAACAGCAGTGGAAGCGGACTGATTTAGCAGGAGCAGTGGGAGGCCTTTAGGGGCCACTTTAGGCTCCTGGTAAGTTTAATTCAGTTCTGCCCAGGTTTTTCTAAGGCAACGTGGCTCTCTGCTTTCCCTTTGGAGAACCACAGCCCATCCACAGTAACATGCTCTTGAAGGTCTCCACCTTTCCTTGAAAAAATTGTGATTGTTTTGAGATTTCCCAAGGAAGTTGAGAAGGGAAAAGTTGAAAAACGTCAGCAATTTTGTTCCACTGTAAAGAGGAGAATTGAGACCTTTTGAATTTCAGCAGGGGAGATATTTGCTGGAGTGAGGCATGTGCCAAGAGCAAGCTGGTGGGAAAAGAGAGGAGCGAGGAAAGGAGCTGAGTTAGAAGGTGCTCTGGGAGAGAACATTGTACAGGCAAGGGTTTCTCTTGACACCTAGCAGTAAGTGTGCTGGCAGCAGAGAAGGGTCAGAAAAAGAAAGGTGTAATTAAAGACAGTCTTCTGTACTGAAGAGTAAGACGTATCCCTGAGAGGAGGGCGGCAGGATGGGAAGATGGAAGTGTGCACGAGAGCGGGTGAATTAACCACCTCTCCAAATCTCCCTGTTGGGGGAAACAAACAGGTGGACAAAAAAGCGCTGTTGGGGCATGTGGCAGGTGGAGGAACAGCAAGAGAAGTCAAAGTATATTTGGAGATGACAGGTTTTGACAGGGACACGGTTGAAAAGGAGACCCTTTGGCAAGGGAGGATGCAGGCGTGGTCCCTCAGTTATTCCTGGAGAGTGCTGCGCCATTCCTGGTCTGGCGTTCAGCTCGGGGATATTGGAAAGATGCAGCGTGGATGCCCATGCCCCAGGGATACCACTTGTGTGGTCCACAGTGATTCTGGGCACTCTTTGCTGTAGGTATCCTTTCCTGATTAAAGTGTGCCTCCGTTTCTCTTTCCCTATGGCTCTGCTTCATTCCCACTAAGTGTTTTGGCTTCAGCTGCTCCGTTATCCATTTGGCACTTCAAATGTTTGTCTTTGCCAAGTACCAGCCAACAGGCAAACAGTTAATTTGCTCTATTCATGCTTCCTCAAGTGGAAAAGAAGATCTGCATCAACATTTCTGCCTTTCCCAGTAAAAAATAATAAACTTGTACAGCTGCACCTTGGGATTTGTATGCCCTGTAAAGAGGAGGCAATGTGTGAACTGTTGATTTTTTCCCGAAATGAATTAGTTTTGAAGCTAGTAAGACCTCAACCATTGGATAGTGCTGGTGTGAAAGTAAGATCGGCTCTAAGGAAAATCCTTGGCATATTTAAGTACACAAAGTTAGAGATGATAGTCCTAAGAGAGGTTATCATATTTTAATTTTGTTGGCTTTTGATAATGTCCTAGAGAAAAGCAACATGTGCTCTGTCTCAGTTTTCTCACCAGTTTCGCAGATTCTTCTGAGTCATACTGACTTATACTGCATGGTAGCCTGGTGCTGTCTGCTCCATCAAAATCCAGCTGACAGCAAAGTGTATTCCAAAGAGAGGCTCTGTAATCATTCAAATACAGAAGTGCTTTGCTACATACTTCCTGTTTGTACCTGTGTTTTGTACAAGTGCTTTTCTGTCTTCAGGCTGCTCCTCACGTCTTCTGGGTGGCTTTTGCTGAAGGTCTTAACTCATCTCCCAAGGGACTTGGTGACCAAAATGTTTGTCTGCAGTGTGAAATTGGCTCTGGGAGCTCGCTGCCCCAGGGGATTGCTGGGAGCAAAGGGTGTTTGGAGGGTTCAGGACTGCCTGGGCCGTGGGTTATCAGGCTCGGGTGGGTGGTGCAGAATGAATGTCCACTTTTGCCAAGCCTCATGTGGGTTAGTTGTTTCCCCATGAAGCTGCCTGTCAGTCAAAATCACTTGTTTTAGACTTTCTGAGATGAGGTTTGGTGCTCAGGGGTTGATATCCACGTGCTAGAAAATGCCTGTGTGCAGTCTCTGTGTTTGTGGCATCCCAGAGGGCAGAAACTTGCAGCAGGGTGCCTGCAGGGACTCGCGGGTGTGGGGAGGAATGCCCAGAGATCTGCCTTGCCTGCACTGGCAGCTGCCTGGCTACAATCAGCAGGCAGCAAGAGCCTCCAGAGAGCTGAGATTGGCTTTTAGTAATGAAACCACAGTGTGAGTCAGTGCTGGTCATGTATCTCAGGGCAGAAAATGCCTTTGAAGCCCATAATTGATAGGCACAGCCTGGGGGGTCGTCTGGCTTGCCATTATTGTGGTAAGTTGACTGCTCTGATCTTCTGCATCAGCCTTTCCTTGTAGAGTATCATGCTTCTTCCTTGCTTCTCTACAGCCCCCTTTAAATTCTCTTAGCCATCTCCTTGTTTCTGGGGCTGTCCCTTTGTTTTCCTATGTTCCTCCTTTTGCTCCTCAGCTTGCTTTTATTCCCAGCAAGGCCACAATGTCTGTGGTCTCCTTCTCTTGTTGGTCTGCCTGCATGACTCTGTAGCATCGCAGCTTGACTGCCCTGCTCAAACCCGGTATGTTAGAAGTGAATTTCTTCCTTGCCCCAGTATAACACGTCCTGTTTTGCCTTCAGATAATACATTCCCCCTTTAGAGGTGCGATGGCATGGATGTGCGCAGGCAGAAGCAAGCAGGTTCTCTGGGTTTGTTGACTATGTGGATGACTTGATTCTGGTATCGTATTGCCATGCTGCTGGTGTCTTATCTGCTTGACACTTCCTTCACAGCAGGGCATTGCCCTACTGCCTCTGGCCTGGAGCTATTTTCCCCCAGCAGCAGGGATTCAGGTCCACCCTTGTGTATTATGTGTATGTACCTCGAGAGCTAAAAGTGCTTTGGAAAGGTGGTTGAGGCAGGATGTCACCAGGGCATGGCTAGGTCTCTTCTCCTCGTGTTTCCACAACTGGCAAAGTCATAGTTTCATGTCTTTCCTGCAGGTTCCTCGTCTGGTGAAGGTCGTCCTGGAGAGCTCACCTTATTTCAAGTTGATCGGCCCCAAGGATGTGTACCGTAAGGTAGCACCTGGCATGCGTTCCACTTTCCGCATCCTTTTCACCCCTGAGGAGAACAAGGTGAGAGTGGAGGTGCCAAGAGGTTGGTGCCTTCAGGGGAAGCTGCACCTGCAGGGCCTGATTCAGACCAGGGCATCTGGTGTGGGTTTTGTGGAACTGTCCTGGTTTTGGTGGGGTTGCACTGGATCTAGAACTGGGGGAAACTCTTTGCCCATGGTGAAGATTATGCTCTCACAGGCTGGAGGCTCTTGTGTGTTTCAGACTGTTTTTATCCTTCAGTGCGGGCACATTTAACGTAATGTGTATTGGCTTCAGGGATAAGAGAGTCTACTGTCTGTGGTGGGGCAGCCTCTCAAGGTGTTGGTTTCTAGTATCTGTCCATTGCTGCATAATTATGGGTTTGCTCCACTAATTATAAATACAAAGGTCTGTTTAGAAGTGACGTGTTATTTGGGGGACCCGAAGTAAGCCTGATCAGAGTGAGGACCACCACCTTTGAAAACTGCAGTCACCTTAATGTATATCACGTTGGACACAGTAGTGACACAGCTGAACGTTGTGTCTAAAGTAATCGCTTTTTTTGCATGTCGGTTCTAGTCGACACCCTGCTGTGAGGTCTGCTCCAGGCTGCAGCTGGTCACATCTTGGCATTGCAGGGTGCTGCTAGGCGCTGCAGCAGGGACTTGCAGGCGCTGCAGCAGAGACTTGCAGGCTGTGCTTTCCCTCGGTGTGCTTTCTTGAGCGTTCGTGAGGGAAGGTGCACGTGGAACAGTAGGAAAGTGTCAGGGAGGGGTGTTCATAAGATGTTTAGCCATCTCAATGGCAGGGGTGTAATTATTACGGAAAATCCTAGAGGCATGAGTAGATCCAGAGAGCTTTTCTCTTTCCCATCTGGCAGCCACTTCCCTGCCTGGCTCCGGACTGGAGCAAAGATGATGCTTTTTCATCCCCTGTGTTTCCGAGCCTTGCAGCCGTGCTGTTTCTGAGGATACTTGCCCGCCTGTGATCCAGCTGCAAGTCTAGGGGAGAGGGAGTGCTGTGCCCATGGCAGGGAGCCAGCCTGAGCTCTAGATGTTCTTAACTCAGCGAGAGGTTGATGTGCTGCAGATGACAGTGAGACATCTGCCTGGCAGAGCACGTATAGGACTAAAGGGGCAGGTACAGTCTGCAGGCAGACACCTTACCCCAGAGCCTGTGGGCAGAAATACTGGTGTGGCTGTGTCTTCATGCGTGTTATTGTGGTTGCTTTGTCACCTGGCGCCTACTCCGTGCCACACATACTTTTGCTTGGAGGTTTGAACACCAGTGCCGTGGCCCTGGTAAGTCTGATTCTCAGTGCTGTGATGCGAAGGGTCAGTGCTGTTACCTGGAGGCTTGTTAATACAGAGGATTTAGTCCATGGCAGGGAAGGGAGGAAGCATTGCAGGCATACAAAGACAGGCAGGCTGACTCCTTCCGCCAGCCCCCCGCCACCCGTTAGCACTGTTTTTCGCATGACTTTGTTGGAGAGGCAAGGTTAGGGGATAGCTCTGAGCCAGCTGGTGTTTCTGCAGCAGGCCAGAGGTGCAAGATCTCTTTGGGCATAGCTGTTTTCTCATCTTCCATTTGCAGCTTAGATTCAGTTTAACACTTTGTCCTGTCCTCAAACAGTACGGATATAGAAAACTAAAGAGGAAATGCCCTGTGGTGCCTGGCTCCCCATGCGTGTGAAAGAATCTGTTCCTTTGGAGGGACTGAGAAATTATTTAACATCATTAATATTTAGGGTAAAAATTATGTTGGCCTAGGGCAGTTCTCCATGCTCCCCAAGTGACACGAGAGCTTAATGTCACTGAGGCAGGCTTTGCAAAGTACACTGGTGCCTTTAAAATGTGATTTATTAGTATAAATTAGTGTTCATCTTTGGGGTGGAAGAGGTAAATGGGTGCCCATGAAGGGCGGCAAAGTGCTGCTCTTCAAGTTTCGAGAGGCAGCAGAGCAACATGTGAACATCACCCCAAGTAGAAGTAGGGTGAGATAAACCCCAAGAGCACTGATGTCCAATACTTTGTCCCTTGTCTTGCCCTTGAACTGGCGAGCATCTGGAGTAGGGAGCTCTGCCAGCGAGAGGTCCTCTGCACAGCTTCGGTGACAGCCCGGCGGGTTTCTGCTGAACTGGGTTTTGTGCCCCTTGCAGGGGTTGTGCAGGGCATCGGGAGAGGGGTGCGTGCTGCTCGGTGAGGAGCACGTAGGGGTTTATACAGCCGAATCAGAATTTTGTACAAATGGAATGATTTGTCTCGTCCTTGGTGGAGCGTGAGTCAGCGAAGTACCTGAGTGCTGTAGCTCAGCTAGAAATGCATCAGTAGCATGGTCAGGAGGTGCCCAGCACCTTGAAAACCCCTTAGCGAAGAGGCAGGCTCTGGGAAATGGTTCTGTAAAGCCACCATGGATTCACAGCAGCGTGAGCAGCCAGCTTCTGCCTAGCACCCCTCTTTCCTTGCTTTTTCCCCCCCTGTTTGGCCTGACGCTGCATTCAACTTTGCTGCGAGGTCCCACTTTGGGGTCCTAGAGCATGGTTGAAGGGTCAGCACGTGCTGAAGTGCTTTGAGTCAAGCTTTGTAGAGGATGCACCGTCCCAGGGTGTCCCTGGAGAAGGGGCTCAGCACACAACATGTGTGTAGGTGAATGGCAAGAGGCAGCTTTCTCTCTCAAAGGTTGCGGTTGTCTCTGCGAGGCCAAATCCTTGTTGCTTTAGCTTTGTCTTTGCACGCCTGGAGAAGTCCCTTCCCCAGGTGCTGCTGTGCAGGCAGTCCCAGTGCCCCTCACCGGCAGCAGAGCTGGGAAGGCTGCCTGTGCTTGCTTTTGGGGGGGATTGATTCCTTGGGCTCTTATTTACATTGCTGCTGATCTGCTCCTTAGCGATGACAATGACTTGAAAATTATTTCCTTTTACTTCCCTCAAATGCCTCCAATTGTTGAAGTTTTCTTTTTTCTTTATCCCCTGCTGATCTGAACTCCTTGCGTCCTCCTCTGTCTACCTGGCTTCTGGAAGGGAGAGATAAGTCAGTATGGCATGCCCAGACTTAATAAGGCACGCAGATTTCAATTGGATTTACAATGCCTTTGTTACAGTAGTGTGGCCAAAATAACAAAAAAAAAAGTAAATAGGTTTCTTTATTTGCTAATGCAGTTTCTGAGGATCTAAACAGTCCAGGATGTGAAGTACCCAGCTAATAGGTGCTTTAAATTCACATGGGCTGCCCATAGCTTTTATTTTAGAGGGCTTAGGCTGCAAGGTTGAGTACAAAATTGCTAATTCAGAAGGACTTGCTGAAGATGAAATGCATTCCTGAAATGTGATCTTCCAGTCTGTAGGTCGTTTGCTGCAGTTCCTTTCCTGGTATTTTACCTTCCAGATATGAGAAGGAAAAGCCCTTCTGCAATATCCAGTGTGAATATTTGAGATACCCAGAATAAAAGATCCTTCTTTATTCTTTTTCCACCTTGGATGTGACAGCGTCTGTTAGTGCAACCTTAAACCCCAGCCGAGCAGGCGGTTGGTAGGCGCTGGGTGTTAACTGCTGTGCTAAAGCTGTAGCTCTGTGTCTGTGCCTCCTCTGGCTGCTGTAGGTCCCTTGCAGGCTTGGAGAGGGTGGGTATGGGAGCAGGAAATCCCAAGGGCAGAGGAATGCGAATCTTGTCTGGTTGAGGGGGTTTGCTGCTGCGTGCAATTCCTAAATCACCTGCTTGCTGCTTCAACAATTACAAAAATACCAAACGAGATAAAAGCACTGAGGGGAAAAAAGATCAGGACAGTGAGTGAGTGATCAGAGGCAGAGCTTTTATCAACTGGTCAATAAGAGCTGCTGGAGGTAATGGCTCCTGGCCCTACTAAACAGTTTTACCACTGATTTCAGCGGGGGGCAAGGTGATACTTCCAGCCCAGCTATGCCACACTGTAGATCTGGAGATCGATCTGCTCAACCCTACAGCAGCATGATTTTGGTGATTTGATTCACCTCCCTACTGCTAAATGCCAGACAGCTTGAGGGGAGGGGGGGTCTGTCTGTCTCTTTTCTGAGCAAGCCAATGACTGGGAATAGCAGAGCTGAGTTTGCTCTGGTCGGGATGTCTGACCTGCCTCAGGGAGGCATGCTAGCAAGGCAGCATTCTGGAGACTGTAGAAAAAGGAGGTGATGAAGACATCAGTCATGCAGCGGAGAGGAAGCAAAGCTGTTTGCTGCCTCCGCTGAGGCTAGGAGGAGATGTAAAGGGAAATTGAGATTAGACACAGAAAGAGCTCTCTTTAAGCCTAGGGCAGAGCTGGAACAGGCTGCTGAGGGCAGGGGTGGAGTTGTTAGTGCTTTCAAGTACTTGTCAAACATCTCTTGAGTAGTGTGGGTACAGAGCTGAGCCAGTTCTGGGGTGGGGAGATGGATCAGATAACCTTTTAAGGGTGTGTGTCCCCAGCTTTGTCTCCATAATGCTATGGGAAGGGGTGGGAAATACACCTGTACCCTACACTCAGCTGATAGAAAAAAAGTATTGTGTCCAGCTTGTTAAGTATTTCACCAGACTGACTCTTGATTGTGCATGTGGCGAAGTCCTTCTGAAAATGTACCTGAGCATCTCCTGCCAAGCTTCAAGGAGGTCACTGCATTGCTGGGATTGGAGCTGGCCCTGTGGCACAACTGGGTTCTTAGTGGTGCCTTTAATAGTCTGCAGTGGTGATCAAGGCAGGTTCTTGTTACTGCTGTAATCCCGTACATGAAATGACTCTATTTTGGTGCCTCAGAATCCAAGTGTCAGATGATTTTGTCTGGTTCTGCCAGCTTGCTGGGAAAGCAGGTGACTCAAGGGGGTTGTTCCTTCTTTGCGAGTTAGCAGCCCTGTTCAAGTCATGCTACTGGACTGAAAGGTCATTAAGGCAAAAAGGACTATTACATTATTGAATGCGTCTGTTAGAGTCCTAGAAAACAGCAGCTTTCCTTCTGCTGTGGGGATGGTACTAAACGCACTGTGCTGAGATTGTTTCTTTCCCTGCAGGATTACTTCCACCAGGTCACCTGCATCACGGAAAGGGAAAAGTTCGTTGTGCCGATCCGAGCTATAGGTGCCCGAGCCATCCTGGACTTCCCTGACCAGCTGAGCTTCGGTGTCTGTCCCGTCAAGTACAGCACCCAGAAAACACTGCTGGTTCGTAACATCGGGAACCGGGAGGCCCGCTACCGCATGAGCACTCAGAGGTAAAGGAACTCAACATCTTGTGCAAAATACTGTTGCGTGATAATATAGCTGGTAAACGGTAACAAAAAGGAATGAGAGCATCTGAGCTGCTGTATTGCAGCCGTAGCTGGAAACGGGCAGGACATGTGGGTTTGGCAGTTGCTTACGGTGTCTTAAGCATGATACAACCTTTGATAAAACTCTGCAAGCTGCAGCAAAGTTTTACACTGCAGTGGTGTCTCCAGCACAGCATCTCACTAGATGAATTCTGTTAGCTTGAAAGAACAAATAAAGGAAGGCAACCTGACTGCTCTTGGGCTGTATGGGATAGTGTGTGGCAGATGACAGGTCTAGGGAGCTCGGTTATGTAGACCAAACGCAGTGTTAGGAAATGGCTGGCTATGAGCTGGTGGAAGAGACATTTAAGAGTTGATCAGCAGCTGTGTCTATGTTAGCAAGTCATTCTGAGCAATTGGAGATGAGTAGATGAAAGCTGAGGGTACTGAGGCCCTGAGAGTAACACCGTGTGGTCCAGGAACTTTGTTTTCCAGTAGGTTTCTTCTGGTCCTTGGGACCAAAATATTCTTAAGTAGAATGAGCTCTTAGGTGGAGATGAGCAGACACTGGCTTCAAGATTGCCCTACAGCCCCAAAGCAGAATGCTACTGAGGGCACAGGCAAAAGATGCGGCAAAAATCTGGTGCATGGATTGGGAGCGTTTTCTCCTGGAGCTTTATCTCCCCTAGGTTTCCTGGAGAGTGCTAGAATGTTAGTAGCTAGCTTGCAACCTGCTGATGGTAAGTACCTTCTGAAACGGTTGCATACCACTGTCAGCCAGATACACCCGTTCTCTGGGAGGCCACAAGCACAGGGTATTCCGGTGGTCCCCTGATCAAATGCCTGATGGGAATTGTGTTGCGGACAGCCTGTGCTGTTCCTTTTGGTCTCAGAAGGCAGTCACTGGTTTTCCAGTTGGCTGAATTGGAGAGGGTAATGAGTTTTTTGACACCGCATCTGCAAGGAAACCAGTTCAGTTGGCTGGTAATGAGTTGAGAGTGGCTTGGTCCCAGAGGTCTCGGTGTAGGAGCTGAGGTCAAGAATGCAGCAAAGACCCGCTGTCTGACTTGGTGCACCTGCATTGCCTCAATTTCTTCCCCAGGAAAACAGGGCTCGAAAGAAGACTTCTTACTTTTGTCCTGTGAAACGTGAGGGTCCAAGAGGAGCTTCCACCACAGCCTGGCAAAGCCATTTAAGCAGGCTTCGAGGATGCTCTTTAAGCAGGCTGCTGCTTTTCACCATGGAGAATGCATAGGCAGGAACTTGCAAATCAGTGTACAGTTTTCCTCTGGGATTTCCAGATCTGGTTGTCACAACTAAAATAAATCCCCAGTAAAGTCTAGCGTCTTTTTGCAGTGTACTTGCCAACTATTCTATTGCGTGATGCAGCGTATGTTGAATCCTGCTTGATACAGATTTTAAGACTTTTCTGAACTTCAGCAATTAGGTATTTCAGTCCTGATTTGCAATAAAGCGATGGGAAGCATTATGAAAATTTTACTTCAAACTCCACAAAAAAGTAGAATTCTGAATAACCGGATTGCATGTTTACAGAGCTCAAAAGCTAATATGATTTCCCTTGTTTGCTGAGGGCAGCAGTCATCTCTTCCATTTCATTATGAACTTTTGACAGGCAGTTTGAAATTTCAAACAGATGATTTAAATCTTTGAATATAATCAGCATTTTATTCTAATTAAGTCGGTCCTACTTTTATTCAGATTTCTTTTTAAATACTCTGAAGTTCCTGTGTTTCTGCTCTCTCTTTTTTATTTTTGCTTTAAGTGTTCAGCAAAATGTCATAATGAATTCTTCATTGGGAATTTTCTTAAAGGTTGAGTTCCTCTAATGCCTGTCTGTCTACCATCTGCCTATACAGACATGCACAGATGTATAGGAAATAATAATGAGAAATTTGAGGAGTATGTGAAATGGGATTGGGCTGATTTAGAAGATAAAATCGTAGAGTACCTTCAGAAGGGACCGCTGGAGGTCATCTGAGCAAGCACCCTGCTCAAAGCAAGAGCAGCGTCAAAGTTTGATCAAGTTTGCAAGCAACACAGCTTGCTACTCGGGACCTTTTTGTATTGAGCTTTGAATGTCTTCAAGGTTCCCTCGCTTCTCTGGGTCTCTGTTCTAGTGTTTGACCACCCTCATGGTGACAATTTTTTTTTCTTAATATCTGCTCCGATTTCCCATTACTGCAACTTATGCTCATTTTCCCTTATTCTACACTGTACATTTCCAAGAAGAGCCCGGCTCCATCTTCTTTACACCTTCCCTTTACGTGGTTGTGAACAGCACTAAGATCACGCTTCATCTTTCCTTCTCAGGACTGTACAAACCCATTTATCTCAGCCTGTCCTGTGCTCCAGCCCCTAAGGTCCTCTTCTGTAGAAATGTTTTCTGTGCCATCAGTGCTCAGCGTGTACTGCTGGAGGTTATTCCATCCCAAGTCCAGGATTTTGCCTTTTTCCATCCCTGAACTGCATGAAGTTCCCATCGTCCTGTTTCTCCAGCCTGTTGTGGTTCCTCAGAGCAGCCCAGCCCTCCAGTGTGTCGACCACTCCCCAAAGCGTGGTATCCTCCAGCACATTTGGAGTGTTCCCTGCTGTTGACCAGGTCAGGATGTCCCCTTGCAGCCCAAGACCAGAACAACCATGTTGTCTCTCTGCGATGAGGCTGTGGTGTGCCAGGAGTGGTCATTGCAGCCAGTGCTGGCGACTGTACCGTGTGACATGTCATCACTGCATTGCACCAACTCTTTTCTTGCTGTCTGAGTGCCTCTGGACCCTCTACCGTAGCTGTAAACTTTCCCATTATTGACTGAGTCTCTTGATAGCAGTGATCAATGGTTGATTCCTTGCTGCCTGTGCTATGAGAAGTTGCTCAGATACCTACCACTGAGCTCCCAGGTGAGCCCTGGGGTTCTAGCAACCCCAGCAGACAAGAATTGGCCTCCCAGGTGGCGTGACAAGCTGGCTTGAGAATCAGACTGATACACCGCTCCACAGGCTAGTAGATTATTAGCTGGCAATTGTCTTTGAACAAATATATTTACAGAGGCTTTCACAAGAGAGGCCATTTTCCTACTAACGTTAGGGGAATAATTTCCCTGTTGTAGAGGCTATGACAAAGGCTGCATCATTATTAACAACAGAGGTAGTGAAGGTTTAATGTCACTAATTCTTTTGAATGACTCTCCTAATAACGTGGTGATTGATTATTATCACAGAACACTTAAAACTGTGGTTTGGAAATGAACGAGTTATGTTCCCTGTCCTGGAGAGCTTATAGTGTAAATGAAATGCATAATCAAGAGTTAGGGAAAAGAGTGCCAGCCTTCCAGACTGAATTTCAGGACTGTTTTAGTCTTTCTTATTTAGTGGAGAATTTAAGCAGCTTAAGTTGAATGTATGCTTGACTTCTGCTGAGTAAGGATGCGGTGTTGTGTTAAAGGCACTCTTAATATCCCATAATAGCTTTGGTGTGTGTTGATACGTACAAGCACATGCATGCATACGAGAGAGGGAGGAGGATTAGTGGAGTAGAAGGGAATGAGAGATCTGTGTAAGTTTCTAGACCCATCAGCTGCCCTCTGTCCTTTCCTCTCTCTCTGCACAATTGAAGCTTCTGTCTTAGTTGCCCCAACTTTTGTTTTCTGGCCTGAGCAAATTCAGGGTCTTGCACATTCGCAAGCCAGCTGCAGATGCCACCCTTTCGTAGTCCCTTGCACTGCTCATATCGCTTCTCTTGGCCTCCTTTCTCTGGATTCCCTTCTCTATAGCATCAAGCGTTACCTATCTGCTTTCACCTTCGGTGCATTTTTCAGCCCATCTCCCATCCTAACCTTCCCGCTGTCAGTATGGACAGCTCGGCTCTTACATCTGGTCAGTTCATGATGTTCCCCGCCTGTTATTCATTTATCTAAGGACTTTGTTTTCTGTTGTGCATTTCACTCCAAGGAAGACCTCTTAAGTGAATCCGTGGGGCCAATACAGCATCCTTCTGCTGCTCCTTGTTCAGAGCTCTCCCTTGCCATGGTGTCTACCAGAAAACATGGCCACATTTTAACCACTTTTTGAAAAAGGAAAAAAAAAACCCACTAAAAGCACTCATCATGCGGTCTGGCTTTGTGCCTGTCCTCTCTCTGCACGTCCATACCCAGCTCTTAACTGCATAGCTTAGTAATAATAATAATAGTATAAATATAGAAAGTCTCTTCCTGTCGTTCTCATTGTTAAGGCAGGATAATGAGTTTCTTCTCCATGACATTCAGGGAGATAAATGTCATTCCAGTACATTTGAGTTGAAAATGGTGTCTAGAAGATCTCAGGGCAGCACTGCCTTTTTCTGACGTTACAGACACTGTACTATGCCATGCTATAGGTCTAGAGAGGATCAGTCTGAGATAAGATCCATTTAGGAATGTCCCCACCAAGCTCTGAAAGCCCAGGTAATTATCACAAATCACACAGAATCATTAAGGTTGGAAAAGACCTGTAAGATCATCAAGTCCAACCATCAACCCAACCCCCCCATGACCACTAAACTAAACCCGCAGTGCCACGTCCACACGTTCCTTGAACACCTCCAGTGATGGTGATTCCACCACCTCCCTGGGCAGCCTGTTCCAGTGCTTCGCCACTCTCTCAGGGAAGACATGGTTCCTAATATCCAGCCTGAACCTCCCCTGGCGCAACTTGAGGCCATTTCCTCTTGTCCTGTCACTTGTCACTTGGGAGAAGAGCCCAACACCCACCTCTCTGCAACCCCCTTTCAGGTCGTTGTAGAGAGCGATGAGGTCTCCCCTCAGCCTCCTCTTCTCCAGCCTGAACAACCCCAGCTCCCTCAGCCGCTCCTCATCAGACTTGTGCTCCAGACCCCTCACCAGCTCCGTCGCCCTTCTCTGGACACGCTGCAGCACCTCCAGGTCCTTCTTGGAGTGAGGGGCCCAAAACTGAACACAGTATTCGAGGTGTGGCCTCAGCAGTGCTGAGTACAGGGGCACGATTATCCTACGAGGCACAGTGCTTGGAGCCCCCTTGCATCCCTCCCTGTAGTACCCACAGACTACATGGAGGCATGGGATTGAAAAGTTACAATAAGACGGACAAAGACCATCCAAGAATATGAAAATAGAGCCTAGGTGCAGTGAAAGAGGGAAAGATAGAGCTGTGGGATGCTGACTCTACACAGGCTTTTTCAGCACAGGGATGGAGTCTTGGATGCTTTGACCTAACCGACTGGGTTTACTGGAATAGTGACACTGCTTGACTTTGGCTGCTCTACCATTACTAAAAGTAATGTATACTGAGATTAAATGATCTTTGGGTTTTTCCTGCAGTAGATCTTAGTGGACAGATGAGGCAATTCAATCACCAGTAGATTTTTCTGCCTTCCATGGGGTTGGAGGTAGCTTTGGATGAAATTGATTCTCCCAAACTCAGTTAATTTTATAATGCAAATTAAGGGGTCAGTAGACCAAAGGAAGTTTGGTCGTAGAAGGTAAACATAGCATGGGACTTGAGGAAAGGATGTTGCAGCCTCCCTGCACACTGCATTTGCTAACTGCGTGGTTGCAGGAGAAAAGGTGGCATGGTGGCTTGAGAGCCTGAATTGCCAGCTTTGTTCACTCGTCAGTTGTGTTTCTAAATAACGTCAGGAGTATTTGGCCCTTGGTATCCTCATGGGCCATAACTTTTGCCCAGCTCTGTAAAGACGGGGGGCTGATGCCTGGAGAAAGTAAGCAAGATGTAAATGCTAAAATATATCATTATGAAATTGCTTACCAATCTAGCGTTGATCTCTTTCTAAAGGACAGTAATAGGCAAGATCTCAGCAGGTGCTGGTGGGAAGGTCTCTCCTAAACTGCTGTGGCTAGATGAGTTTATACAAGCTGGGGATTGCAAGGTACCGTTGGGAGATCTGGGCCTGTGAAAGTTTAGATGTCATACAACAACGCAAACGTCCAAGTGGACATAGTTAAGAAGCAAGTTGGAAGAAAACAAGCTATTAAAAAAACCTGCAAGCCTTGTCATTCCTGTTTTTTGGGAGCGGTAGTGATTCATTAAAAGGGTAGATTGAACGGGACCGGGATTATCTTAAAGAGCAGCTCACAATGAATGGATAAAAGGCCGAAGTTTACCTTGCCAGCTTCATCTCTTGGCAGTGGTCTTCATTTGGCTTTTACAATGCGTCAGGGATGTTTCCGTAGCATCTCTTCTTATCTGTAGGCTGCAGGGAACAGCTTAGTGATGTTGACTGCAATTTGGAGGAGTTAAGTTTAGCCATGGAGCTTGCATCTTTGGGTCTTGGAGAACCTGGTCTATGTGAGGGATAATGAGCTCTTGCTACAGCAGTAACAGAGTTGTCTTGTGGGTACAGCATGGGGTGGGGTGTAGGAGATGCAGTGTCTGATTTGTGCTCGGTTTCTCAGTCCTGAGAACAGAGTCCTGAACTTGGCTAGGTCCTCTTCTGAGAATTTGAAAATAGGAAGATACTTCTTTCTCAGGGGTCCCCTGAAGTCACCCGCAGGAGTGTTATTCCCATCCCAGCCATGTGAGGGCAGGAGTACCTAGACATGGGGAAGGAGTAGGAAGATGATGGGATGGGAGGCAGTGCTGAAGTGTTGCCAGGAGTCCCCTTCCTTAGCTAGCAGCTTTTCTGGCAACGCTTCTGGCAAAAAAAGAAGGGGGGGAAAAAAAATCCGTGCCTTTCCCACAGCAGGCCATGATCCCCCCCACGCGCCAGCAGAGACCTGCAGCAGTCCTGGCGTAACCACCAGTGGAGGTGCAGCAGCATGTAGAGCAATCCGGTTCTGAGGCTGGTGGTGCCTTGTCTTTCCTCCTCCTCCTCTCTCTCAGAAGTCTCAAGTCCAGCACGTAAACGTTGCAGGCCCAATGCTTCTCCATTAGTCAGCAGTAATGTTCTCACTAGTTGTAATGGGAAGAGGTCAGGCCCCTAATCACAGTAATATCTCCTTAACGAGCAGAAACTCCAGCAATTTCATCGCTGTCACTACTTACGTGAACAAAGTTCAGCTTGCGCACGGCTCCGGTTGTTCTCATTATTTTTGTGTGCGCATTGCGTTCTCTGATCACGGTAAAACTCTCCAGAACGTGTTTTTACGGTGACAAATTGACCACCAGCAAAGCACTAAACCCAGTAACTTTTGTTTTCTAAGTGGGGCTGCACAAGAGCCATGGAGCCCAGCTGCCGTTGTGCAGAAGCATGTTTCATCTGACTTAGCCCTAAGCGTTAAAGCACTGAGTTTTGTGTCTACCAGCCAAGAGCTGTTTACCTGGTGACAAATCATAATAACTCATACTAAATCCAAAGTAGGCCAACGCATTTTCATAATTATTTCCAACACATTGCACAGACTTTGTCTGGTGGGCCAGGCAAACAGTTACCGAGCTTGGATTACAACCCAGAGTCCCAGATTGCGTTGCTTGTGAACAGAGAGAAAACCTCCTGTTAAACTCGCCTTGATATGCTCCTGTTAATGGCGCTTCATTTAGCTAGAGATTTAATTGTTCAGGCTGTAAATGGGATACTCCTTTTGTGTCTTGTTTCCATGCCATGGGATCGCTCCGATCTGCATTTGCACTCAGATTTTTCTGATGGTTCCTTTTTTTGGAGCAGCTTTCATTGAAATGCTGATAAAACGTGCCCTTTCTTAGGCTAAACCAGAATGTTTCCAAGGTAAAAAGAAAAAAATGAATTCTGCAAATTAAACCATAATTAGTCTCTGGTCTTTAGAAAAGACTTTTGTTGTCTGATTTCTAGGCTGTAATCTCATTGGAACAGGTATTGCATCTCTTGAGGTGAGGTTTCTGGGTAGCAGGAAAAGACAGATTCCTGAGGAAATCAGCATCAGGTTGTGTGTGCAAATAGCTGTTACCATTTCTGTGTTCTTCATAAGCCATTCTCTGATCGTAGTGCTAGCAGTCGGACTCCTGAGGCTGCAGAGAACTGGACGCAGAGCATGGGGGAGATGAGGTCATTTTATGCGATGGGATCTGAGGGCTGGATCTCTGCAGAAGCGGGAGTCAGTTGCTCTGTTTCTGATCCTGTATGTTGTGTTTGTCTTCTGCTGGCTGTGGTTTGTTTGCTCCTTGCTTGCGCAAGTGAGCTGAAGGGAACTAGACTGCCAAAGGAATACAGTCCCCAAATGTCCCGCAATAGTCCTGATAGCTGTCTTTGCCTTGCAGCCCTTTCTCTGTCGATCCCTCCGTCGGGACTCTTGGGATTGGTGATGCCATGCAAGTGACAGTGGAGTTTCACCCACTGAAGACCGGGCACCATTCCAGGTCCTTGGTAGTTCACTACGACACAGGTAAGTGCTGGGCGCTGCGTGGTGCACGCTCTCTGCATCCTTCAAAGCAGAGCCCTTTCTAAGCAGAATAATGTTAAGTTTGCTTTGTGGGCAACTTCTAAAAGCTTTTCTTCCAAAAGCTCTGTATGTTTCAGTGCTTAGAAGTGAGCGGATAAGGGTCAAAGGCTGAGCCTGTCCTTGTTCTGTATGTCCTGTGCGCTGGTCCGTCCCTGGGGGACCCTGGTGTCAGCATGGTGTTCTGCACCCAGCACCTCCTCGTGACAGTCTTCCACCATCATTCCCCGTTGTCCCAGCCACCTCAATTCCCTCTCCAGGGGTACCTGCCCTGCCCCAGCTTTACCTCGGATAAAAGTGAAGAATAGTTGGTGTTGAGGGGGTTGTTAAAGTAGATGCCCCTCAAATGGGAATGAGATTCTGGAATGCTGTTTTTCTGGGAGTTGCTGAGCGGAGGAAGGAGAAACCTTGACTCACCATTGCAGCCTGCATATGTATGCGTGAGGTTTTATTCCTAGACAATGCTATGTTTGAAGCGTAACCCAGGGAACACACATCTCTGTTAGACTCTCTCCAGTGCCCGCTGTCTCTTACACACCTCTGTCCCATGTACTGCTTCTCCATCGTCTTGCCACAGACCTTTTTTTCCGTATTGCCCTCTACCCATCTACAGCCCATGGTTCCCAAGATCAGGACTAAAGTAGCCAGGACTTGAGGGCTCTTGGGATTTGGCAGAAAGTGCTCAGTGCCTCCCGAGATAGGTGTAAAATGTATGCTAGGGTACGAGAAGCCAAGATCAGGCCACAGAAATACCGTCAGCTTTATAAGTCGCTTTAGGAGTGAGTGGGGAAAACTCAAGAAGAAGGTGCGACATGTTAAAGTGCTTCTGTCGGCCTTGGTTCAGGAGAGGTATCTTGTGATGCTGAAGGAGACGCTTTCTCCGTTGCATGAATGCATTTGGTGTGCGTTTTCTCTTGCTGGAAAGAGAGGTTTGGTTTGTCCCTATTCCTGACTGTTGGTCCTGGGAAGCATCATGTCCTCATCTAGGTGATGCTGTGATGCTTTAGCCCAGCAGTGAACATCTTAGTTGTTTTGAGTTTGTAGAAGTTATAAAAAGGCTCCTTTATCTTCCAGATGCTCTTTGTGGCTTTGAGTTATCACAGCTTTGTTCAATATTTGTCAGTTAGTGACGTATTCCCAGAGAATGGTTTATGCTCACTCTGGGAAGCTCATGGGTTTGGGTAAGACTTTCTTGAAAGAACTACTGAAAGGAGCACAAAAAGTACCTCATTTGTATGCAAATAGAGAGTCTATAGGATAAAATTCAGAGGGCTAGATCTTTCTCTGGGGTAAATCAGTAGTAACGCTAGAGGTTAGGGCTGTAGGGTTTCTACTTTGTGACTGAGAAGACTGAGTGAATAATTAGGGCCAGGATCTTCATGGCTTGCTTTGAAAACCTGAGTCTGGTTCTTACTGAAACACCTGGTTCCTTCGTGGTTAATCTTTGCCGAAGCAATTTGCATGGCTAGACCATGGAGATCAAACTATCTGCTGGCTCTGAGATGGGCGACCTCGCAGGAACACGTGCAGCTACCTGGGAGATAAACCTAGGATTTCATTCCCGCCTGTCAGTACAACAGTGCAGTTATTTTTAAATAAACCACGGAATAAGGAGGAGAGCAAGGGAATAATGAAGGGATTATCTCTCTAGCGTTGAAGCATACAAGTAAAAGGCTGCTGTGATTAATTGCTAAAGTGAAACGCAAACATTTAATCAATCCTTCTTAAAAGCTGCTTATTGCAGGTGTAGTGCAGAGCACCAGACAATGTTACCCAACCTCGCATGGCAAGCCCTGGCTAATTTGTCCTGCACTAAGTCAGACTCCGTGTGACTCACATACAAAAAGCTGCTGTGTTGCTCTATCAGAGCCACCAACCGACTGTTTATTACGAAACAGAAGTGCTAAGAGCATCACAGCGGTTTAGGATGTTGGGAGGCATTTTCCTTGCTTTGCTGCATATGGGTATTGACTTGCTCAGCTCACAAGTGGCAGTAGTTCTCAATAAATCATGCTGTTGTGAGTGTGACTTACGCAGGATCAGGTGCGTGTTGCCTTGATTTAATTTTTGCTGAAATTGGGTCAAATCTGTCGCTAGCATTGCTTAAGCAAATGTGGAGCTCTTCAATGTCAGTAAGTCACAATTTTCCCTTTGCCTATTACTTGGTTGATTTAAATTGTGCATCCTTTAGACTGCCCTGGCTAGGAATGTAGGTACTGTCCCCTCGATAGACAGTACGTATATTGATAGTCCTGTTGCTACAGACTTTACAGATGAGTGTGAAGGAAGTGTCTTTGCTGCTAAAAGCATAATGATTTCCAATGAAAAATTGATCTTCGGTGCTTTACATGTCCAAACTCCTCTAAATTGCCCCATGCACCTGTGTGTGGGTGCGAAAAATCCCTGCCCATCCTGAAATGAAGGTGACTTGGGATGTTCGGGGCTCCTCCTCATAAATCATAGAATGGTTTGGATTGGAAGGGACCTCCAAGATCATCTAGTGGTCCTCTCTATTCATCATCTTCATGATGGTATCAGAAGGGGTTTCTGAAGCCTGCATGCCAAGCAGATGTACAGGTTTGGAAAGTGTTCTGCCCTCAGGACGGCTTGAAGGTTGGTCGGTGGCTTGGCCCTTCCCAGGTGACACTTAGCCCACCCCATGTGGTTGTGGGAAAATAAGTTTATGGAGTTAAGTCTCTAGTTTCAACCAAGTCATTATTCATAAAGCTTAGATATTCTTGTAGCTTTCAAGCAGTTCTCAAGTGAGCTACCCAAGCTGTTTGCCCTGCGTGCTGCTGTGTTTGTACATCAAACCCAGTCTGCTGCAATCAGAGCGTTCATTGCAACCTGACGGCATAGCACAAGCTTGGGGCGGGAGGGTGAGCTTTGCTCAGGGACGCGTGGTTAAGGAGATGCGTGGCAGCTTCCCAGAGCTGTGCCGGAGCTGCAAACAAACTCACCAGTCCCATGGCACCCAGAAACAAGAATGTCTATGGCAATCCTCGACGCAAGTAAAGGAGGCTGCCAGAGACAGGAGGTGCTGGAGAGATGGTGGGAATTGTGGAAGGAGAATCACTTCTCTGCTCGGAGCTCCCTAAATCCTGACTCACATTAGACTCCTGTCTCCAAGAAGTACCTACTCTGGTATGATGGGTGGCCTTCAAGGTGTAAGACCAGATTCTGTGCTTGTAGGTGGGTGCCTGCAGTGCCCCCGGCACCCTGTGGCAAGGTGCTACAACGTGCTTCTAGTCTAGGAGATCTGTTGTGCGGTGCTGAAAGTCCTCTGTAGAGGTTTTTTTCCCCATCAGTCACTGCATCCCTTGGGATGCCTTTGTCAGCACAGGAAACGTCAGTAATTAGCAAAGCCTCACTGAGCTTGTGCGTGGCTGACAGACACTATATATTGAGATGCCTTTATTGCTGTCAGAAATAAGTGTAATCCTGCAGAGCATTTTCCTTCGGTGGCTCTGTGAGACTGTAACACAGAAGCAAAAGCCTGGGGGCAGGATCTCGTCCTCTTCGAGGGGGAGAGATCAGAGCCAGTACTCGTATGTGAATTTTCGGAGATGGCACATGCAAGAAGAGCCAGCCCTCAGGCAGGAGTGTCTACTCCATTACTGTCCTGCCTGCCCTTGGTGTAGAGCCCCAGAAAGCAGCTTCCCCAGAAGAAAAGGGAACGTGTGGCTCAGGAATAGTTCTCGGTGGTTTTAGTCCTGCTGGAAGCCTCCAGTCTCGTGCTAAAAGCCTGCTGAGGAACCATCTGGGTATTTGGCAGATTAATACCCTGTTTTCCCTCCACTTCCTACAGAACTTACGGGAGGGCTTGACAGTTCCTGAGCAGGAGGTCTCCTAAAGCAAATATCAGCTTGTTTGATGTGGATGCCAGACCCAGGCTCAGAGCATCCTTTGTGGCTCTGCACAGCCAGGGCAAGGAAGGGAGAGCTCAGCCTCAGCTCCTTGATTAATTACTTCAAGAGCAGGTAGAAGATGCGGGCAGCGTCTGCCTCTGGCTCCGTAGTTGTCAATGAGATGGAGTTTTCCTGCACTGGGTTAGTTACTGTCCCTGTAGGAAGCGGATGAAGTAATGCCTTCCTTCCTGAGCCCTGGGGAAGCAAAACTTGCCCTCTACCAAATTCAGGTTATTCCTGTATGGGAGAAAGAGAGAGCAGCTAACTATTTCTCCAGTGCTGGACACAATGTGGAGCTGAGCTTGCCCAGCCCTGGGTCAGGGAAGGGTCTGGCTGCCTTGTTCCCCTGCTTCTGGGCTTTGCTGGCTGGCCCTGGAAGTATGGGGTCCCCAGCATCGTTTCCTCCCCATTGCTGCTCGCTTTTAGATGGAAGGCAAGACATCAGCCTTGTGTTACGTAGCACTAGGCTGCAGTGTGGAGAAGCAAGCCCTGGCCTGAGATGTCTCCTCCCTGGCAGTGCCCCTCTAGTCTCTCCTGGGGTCCTTTCCAGTCCTGAAAGCTGCGAGGTGCTTAGGCTGTCTGCGCTGAGGGGAATCACTGCAGGGGATTTTTGTACTGAGCACCAGAGAGCCAAGACGATGTGCAGTTTGGGTTGGCCAGGATCTGCCTGCATGGACTGCCTCTACAGCTGCTAGCCCTACGGGTGTCTGGAGCGAGCGTGCTTAGCAGATCTGTGATCATCCCCTTCCTCTGAGCCAGCACGAATGTTCGTAGGCTAGATACGACTTCCTGGGGCAATGTAAGAAGGAAAAAAATAGTAAAAACTTTCCTGGGTGGATCTCAATAAGCTGCCCAGGGAAGTGGTGGAGTCACTGTCCCTGGAGGTGTTCAAGGAACGTGTGGACGTGGCACTGCAGGACGTGGTTTAGTGGGCATGGTGGTGTTGGGTTGATGGTTGGGCTTGATGATCTTACAGGTCTTTTCCAACCTTAGTGATTCTGTGATTCAAAGAACTGAATGGGCATGGCTGTACTGAGTGTGGCAGCAATGCTCAGGGTTCCAAGTGGCTATCAGAGATGATTCTAGGTCTTCTACTCTACGTAGGACACCCTGAGATGCCTCTGCCCTTCTTGGTCTAAGCACAGACAGCTTTTCTGTGCTGCAGCATTCTCTGGAGCCATGAGTAAAAACTGCCAGCTTGAGAAAACACTGACATTTCATCTCAAATGGGGAGAACGAGGCATGAGATCACAGGAAAAATTAAGGCATATTAAAAACTGAGTAGGCAGAGAGCTGATGTGGAGCTCTTTAGTCACCCGTGGAATGACAGCGAGTTTGACGTGATGTGTTAGATCCATTTGGGTTTGGTGAAGATGATGGGTAACTACAGAACCGGGTGTGCTTGTCTGGCAGCGGAGGAAGGAAAGCCTGTGCGTCTTGGCCACGGTGCTAAATTGTAGTAGGGGCTACGTCGTATGGCAAATGGGCCAAGGGGAATCGTCAACCGTGTTAGTGACCGTTCAGCTCCTACGTGGATCAGCATGGGGTTGCCAGCTGGGAATGTAAACGTGTCGGGATGCTGAATCCCTTTCTTCAGGTAAAATCGATGCTGGGTTTAGCTGAATTGGCTTACTTTGGTAAATGAGGCCACCTGTGCGAGGGCTTGGTGGTGTGTTAGTGATCACTGTGCGCGTGCAGGAAACTCATTAAATCCCAGCCCTGGTTGTTTCTCGCTGTTTGAGGCTGAACAAGTGACTGTAGCACGGGTGTGCCAGCACCTCCGAACATCTCAGCTACCCACAAGGCTAAAGCATCTGAGAAAAGCGCTGCCTTGCTGTGCTACTCATGTGTGTTGGTGTGTAGACTTTGGAGAACACAAGCACCTTTGCATAGCTCTGTTCTCTCTCCTTTAAGAACCTCTTTTCTACCAAGGGTCTTGTCATCTGTCTGGCAAGGCCGGCATTGCAATGAGTGGCTTCCAGGAACTTGTTTGGAAATGAAATGAAAATCCTATTGATTTAGTCTGTAGATCAAGCCTTTTCCTTTCTCTTTTGTTCTTCTTTGCAAATCCGCTGATGGATGTGGGTAGGCAGCAGGGTTTCGCTGAGGTTTAGCCCTTGTCGTGTTGCATGTTCCCTTCCTGAGATCACTCAAAGAGGTTGCTGAGTGCTCTCAATTTGTACTGACCGCAGCCAGAATGGAGGAGGCTCAACTCTTGCCTGAGCAAACTTGCTACCTCTTTAGATATTTATCTGAGTCTTCCCTGTGTTGTGGAGGATACCAGGGTGGGAATACCAAAACCGTTTTCTGGCTTTAATCTTAGTCTTGTGTGAGTGTTTACGGGGGCTCGGATGTTGCTGTGAGTGGCGTTAAGCTACTATTGAGCTAAATTCACGGCAACAGACCCTGAGCTTCTGATTGCTCCCGCTGTGTGCTGTTGCTATTCACCTCTGTAGTTGTTCGTCTTCGTGCAATTCTCTGTTCCTTCAACACCAGACAGATTTATAGTAGCTTCTTATGAGTGCTAAGAGTTGGGGAAATCTGCTTCCTAAGCAGCAGCCTCTTTTGACTCCGAAGCTTTGTTGTAGTGCACTGACACAGTTTCTTTTGTTTGTGTTTAGTGCTGGCAGATGTTTAGAAACTTACTTTATTCCATGAGTTTATAAAGACCTTGTTTCCCACGTTATCGTAAGGTGTAAGTCAGACTGATGCTGTAGCTGTTACAAGAGGCTTCTCTAGCTTTTTCTTGGGCCATCAGGCATTTAACAGCTTTGCAAAGGGATTTTTCATTCTGCTTGTGGCAGGTGGTGAGTGCGGGTTGGGCTTTTCTTCCTTTGCTTGCGCGAATTCCCAGCAGTACGGCTGGTTTCTGACTGACTTATGTTCTTGTATGCCTGCTTCGAAGGGAGTGGGAACTAGGTGGGTGGAGGGAGGCGCATATTGTAGGTGAAAAAAAGGTGTAAATAGGAGTTTGTGCAATTATATGTTGACTTTGCATCTTAACAGTAGCGGCGTTGCAACAGATGGAGGATTGGTAACTAATACTTTATCCAACGGATTGGTTATAGGCTTTTATAGTCCAAATCAATTAGATTGATGGGTGAGTCTAATTGGTCTCCAAAGTGTTTGTTTATGTCAAAACAGCTAATAGGTCACAACTGTTCCCTGTCTTTGTTCCCCTTTTCTAGCGCTGCTTGCAAGAATGATTTTTTTATACTGTTTTAAGTAAGGTTGTTATGCTTCTTGCAAACAGAGTATGGCCTCTGCCCCCTCTCCAGGGCCTCGTGTTTAAAGACAGATGGTCCATTGTTTTGAGGGTAGATGAAGGGGAATCAGGTTTTTGCTTCATTTGTGCTTGAGGTTTTTTTGCATGGCTTTATATCTCCACAACTACCTAATACCCGTCCTGACAAAAACCCTGCTAAAGCAACCCATGGAGTTGGCTGCATGAGCACAGACTGGGGGGGGGGTGTGTACTTGGAGGGTCGTTAGGAAGTTAAATATCTCCTTTTGGCAGTTTTTGTTCATCCCCAGGTATGCACAGAAACAGACTTTCATGTGACGCTGCAGATCCCATTTTTAGCGCATGACAAATTTCTGGAAGAAGGTGGTTTTCATCTCGTTGCAGGTCACCCTTGAGCGCAGCTTGTCTACCCTATCATCAGTGGAAATCAGTAATACGTTCTTAAGTGTCATTGGCTCTGGATGGGTTTCAGGGCAGAACTGACCATTCATTAACCTCCTTTCCTTGTGGATCAATCAGTATCTGCTGAGAAGCAGAAGAGCAGCTTGAAGGGTGATTGATTTATTAAGTGGTGTGTTGGGCATGTCTCTGCCAGGCAATCAGAATGAAAGTTCCTGCACTATTTTCCCCGTGGGCCAAGAGCAATGTTTCAGCCAGTCAGGTACCCCAGCGTATCGTTACTGTAGTAGCAATAATGATTAAAAATAGCCCGTGGCAGCACTGTCTTTCATCATCCGATAGTTTTACTGTCCTTTTCAACACATTCTGTGAGGCTCCTTCACGCAGGGCAGAAACAAGCCTCCCTGCTGGCTCCCAGATATTCCCGTGCCGGAGTATTTCATCCTATAACGAGGCAAAGAGCTCTTCCTAAGCGTGGGGCAGAGGAGCTAATGGGGAATACTTTGGGTGCTCCATTACAGATGGATGCACAACAAAGAGCCTGATGGACAATGAAATGACTTTTAATGTGGAAGAGAGCTGTCTGAAGAGCCTGCAGCCTGTCCCGTAGACCACTGCCGGCTTGTCGTTGCTCTCCATCTCCCTCTTCCTCCCCATCTGTTGTCTTACGGTTCCTTGCAATGCCTTTGGGGTAGAGACCCTCTTCTGTCGATGTGCCGCATGGGCTCAGCGGGTGCTTTGCTGAGGCCTGGGCCATGCCGGGGACTTCTGGCCGTTAACAGCGATAACTGTGGCAATGGTAATGATTAGGATGCTCTGAGCTTTGTTGTAGCCTGGGAATGATTCTTCGGAAACACCCGTGTTAGCAGCAGCCGTTATTTAGTGGTGAGGTTTTTAAACAAGCTGCTCCTAGGGCTGGAGTAAATAACGTGATGATTTAAGAGTCTGAAGGTGGCTCATGAACACTGCCTTGGAGAAACACTTAAAAATGACTGTCGCTGCTCTGCATTTTGTTCTAGTGCTGGCAGTTCAAGCGTGGGGGCTGACAGATTGCCTTCCTCAGGCCGGTGGAGACCCAACGCACCTCATAGGTGATGCCATTAGCTTCCCGACAGCGAAAGGGCTCAGAGCAGTGCTCCTGACTCTGATCTAGCAGTAGCTCTGCGGGAGGTGCAGCAAAAAGCATCTGTTGGGGAGGGCTGGCTCCAGCTGTAGGTGACTTCTCTAGCTTCCCAGAGATGGCTTAGCCTGGTGGAGTGGTAATAGCTGTCCTTTGCATGCTGTTTGAAAAACAAGAGTGTGCCGGCAGCGGTGAGGCAGTTGGGTATGATAGTAGCGGGAGCAAAAGAATTACTTATTGCAGATCGATGTGAGGAGTGACAGGGATAAAGGAAGAATCATCTCAGTGAAGGCGAGGTGCAGCAGGGTGCTGTTTTGTTTCTATTCGGTCTAATCAATCTGGCTGCCAGCTTTCTAGTATTTAGAGCAGTGATCAATGAAGGAAAGTACTACTCTTGAATATTAGGAAAGCATTCTTCATAAATCCCAAAATTTGTTTTGAAATCTTGTTCAAGGGTTTGCTCATCCATTCATTGAGCTGTACTTTCAGGCTAAACCAAATTTGTCTTTCTATTTAAGAGCAATTTGTACTGCTCTGAAAACTATTTCCTCTTGCACCAGGATGATCATGTAGCATTAGAAGAAATCAGAGACATGTTTTAGCTGTCCTGTAAATTCCCCCTTTTTAACATTTTTTCCTGCAGAATAGGCCCCAGGAAGGATGACCCAATACTAGATTTCTTGATTCAACACAGTAAAAAGTAATGATGTGCTAGACACCTGCATCCATAGTCATGCAGATGGATGGTGGAATAAAACATAGTGGTGGTTCTGCTGTGTCAAAGAGCACAACCCAAAGCGTCTGCCCTACTGCTGTGTAAAAAGTCTAGCTTTTAATTTCAAGTTTAGGCCTTGCTTTGTTTGGGTTGCAGAGTGAGCGCTGTGTCCTGCCGCCTGTAGGAAATGTGTCAAAAGCATGTAAGGAGGAAAGAATTGACAGCCTGTAATAAGATCGTGTTGTGTAAATAATGGTAGGGCAGATACATCTAGATTCAGTAAATGTGCTTTCACGGCAGCAAAGCATCCCAGACTACACACCATGGACATTACCTTGTCAAGTGCAATGCCTAGTGCTACATCACTGTTACAGTAGAGAGATTTTTTTTTTAACCTCATGTATTAGACAACCAAGAGTCTTAAATGACATGTCACATCTAATTTGGCACCCCAGACATGAAGTCTGCAGCCGCCCTTGGCCAACCGTGGCAGCTCCGCTCTCTGTGTCAGTTCATCTGCCTGGCAGACAGAGCTGCGGCTTCCTCCTGACTCACCGGCATCTGTGCACGCTGTACTGTACCGAGCCATGTCTGGGTTTATGTCTTCAGCACGATGTCAAATACTTCTCCTTGCGGTAGAAGGTGCTCCGGCAAGCCCTCCAGCCTTCAAAAGAGTCCTCGGTGCCTGCAGCCAGGAGTGTAAGGGTGGCTGCGTCCCCAGCTCATCTCCAGAAGAGCAGTCACGGGGGATGCTCAGCAAAGCGTGTAGAAACAGGCAGTGCATATGCTTTCTCCCCCGTGGGCTCTGGAGTTAGCAGTTTTCTGTGCTGGAGGCTTCATTCTCATCTTTGTTTAAGAGCTTCTGATGGTTTTATCTCCCGAGAATTTGTCCGGTTGCTGTCTGGATTTATAGCTGTTAGCCTCTACAGCATCCTATGGCAGTATGTTGGAAAGGAAGGAATATTCCCTGGAAAAGTACTACTACTTCTGTGTCATTTCTGACTAATAACATGATTTCAGGCCCTGAGGTTCCTGTCTTACGACAAATCCTGACAAATCTTTCCTCATTCACATTTCCCAGGCCATTCATGCTTTTACAAACCTCTCCCATCTATCTCCCATATGATTGCTAGGTTGAGGAATCCTATGCAGTCTTCATGCAGAAGCTGCTCCATACTTTTAATTGTACTTTCTGCCCTTCTCTATTTAATTTCAAACGTTTTTTGAGATCAGAACTATACCCAATACTTCAAGACCCATGTGGGCATGGGTTTGGACAGTGAGATGATAGTTTTCATGGTGTTTCTTTTGTAGTAGTTTGTCTTGATCATTGTGGAGGATTAGCTTGTGTTTCCAGAAACCGGCGTTGTGCACGCTCGAAGCACTGTGCCTATCTCCCATTTCTTGGGTCCTGGCTCATCTGCTTGCCAGTGTATGCCGAGGATTCAGCGCAGGGGAAAGGTAATGCTTATAAAGCATACCTGCCTCTAACTCTTCTGAACTTCAGTTATTTTTATATGCTAAATTGTCCCTTATGGGAGGCGGATTGTCCAGTCCTTGGAAACATTGCTGGTTTTCTCCCAACATAACTCAGCTCTGGCCACAAATCCCTGCCACTCCAAACTCCCTTAAGAGCAAAGAAATTGAGGCTTATACAGGCATGAAGGCTGAATTCTCCATGTTTGGAGATGAATGAATGACTGTAGAGATCTGCTATTTTAAGGGTGAGTCTTGCCTCATTCCCCGCTCCCAAAGCGAATGTGATTCTGCTGTGTTGCCTGGCTTAGGATTGAAGGAGTCCATCCAGCTCTCCCCTTGTGTTGTTGCATGGCAGCCTTTTAAAGGCAGGTCCATCCACTGGCTGCCTTGCTGGAACCCCTGCAGTGAGGACGAGGCTGTGCCTTTGCAGAGGGATGCCCTCCAGGCCATGGCCGGGTTGTTGCGCTTGTCAGTTGGGGCTGGCTCGGAGGCTTGAAGCACCACTCCCTAGAAATGCTGTTTCTGGAGAGCATGTCTGATGTTTGCTGTTTGCATCTCACCTGGGAAACACTCACCCACAACAGGAAGAGTGGGCTTGGTAGTGAAGTTTGAGCTCAGTTGACTCCCAGGAGTTCCTTGGTTGGGAAGAATGAAGGTTTGAAAGCTCTGGGAATGAGGGAGCCTTTGGTGGGAGTCTGTTCTGGAGGGTGTGATGCTGGCAGGTACCCCAGCAAGACTCCGGTCATTAATCAGTTGATGTGCACAGCCAGGGGCTCGCTCCTCTTCAGCTTGGTGTGAGTTGGAAAGCAAAGATGTCCTCGCTCTGGTTGTTGAACAGCTTGGGAATATTCAGCGTAGACTTGCGCCCTCGGGCATAGGCAACAGGATCCAGGCTGAAAAAATGGGCTTGCAGGTCTGCAGTGGGCGGGTTGGTGTGGGCTGTGCCCCACCAGTCTCGTTTTGCCATATCTTCACAAACCCACAGCAAGTGAGGGCACTGCTTCTACAACACAGTGAGGTTGTCTTCTGCGTGTCATCCTGCGGTGGGCTGTCACTTGACTTGTTCCTCTGAACCTCCCTTTTCTGTCCACATGCCCCCAGGCATCTTTGCTTGTCAGTTACAAGGGGTCCTCAGGAGAGACCCACCACTGGTGGTGTGCCTGCAGGAGACCCTGGTCAAGCTGTGACTGTGGTGGGACTCCTCAGAGTCACCTGAATGACTTTGCAGAATTCCCTGTGACCTGAGTGAGATGGCAACCCAAAGGGCACCTGGGCACATCCGAAAAATCTCACTGTAAATGCTGTCACGTTGGGGATAAACCTCTACAAACACACCCAGAAATTAAGTGCTTAAGGTGGTGTCCAGGACATCCTTGTGCTGTACACATGTATCTATCAGGATGTGATAAACGTACTGATCCGTGGAACTGCTAATACAGCTAAAAGCTGTAACGCTTTCTTCTGTTACTTGTGGTTTGCTCTGTTCCTTGTACTTCTGTCGGCAAGTGAGATGAGCAAAGACTGCCTTTTGCTTTGTTGCAGGTGAAGATGTTCACACAAGCCTTTATGGAGCAGCTGGAGATGTCAACATCAGGCTAGACAGGAACTCCTTGGCAGTTGAGAAGACTTACCTCTCGCTGTCAAACCACGGATCCATCATCATCCACAATCAGAGTGAAATCATAGCCCACTTCCAGTGGAAGGCTTTTGCTACGCAGGAAGAGGAGGATCAGCGGAAGCTGAGGTTCGTTTGAAAGATTCGTTTCCATAACATATGCTGCCCAAGGGTAAAACTGACGTGTGGCCTCAAGGATGTTGGTGCTTTTGAACGGTTTAGGACAAGTAAACCATCCCCAGTGTCAGGGTATGTGTCACTGAGCTTCAGGGTACTGGAGCTCAGCACTTCCCTTTCCAGTTCCACCCATACTCCAGCTGAGGAAGATGTTTTAGGGAGGGAAGGTTGGTTGCAATGACTGGATAGCAAATTGGTGGTTTGTGGGAGCACAAAGCACTGAGGTCCAGACATCCCTGGGCTACAGAGGGTCCATGAGGCTGAGGAAAGTGTCAGCACTCATTACCTGGGACGTAATGTAGCTGCAGATAACATAACTATTACGATAGTCACTGCAGTTTCTTCCCCTCCAGTTTTGATAAGGTGGCAGGCTCCTTTTCCAGCGATGTGCAGGGTAGGGTGGAAGTTGAGACCACCCTGCTGTCGGGTGTTAATTGCCTCGCGCTGCCCTGGTTTCCAGCACAAGGAGCTATTTGTGCCCTTCCTTCGAGGCTGGGGAGAGCTTGGAGGTGGAGGGTTCTGCAGGGAAGGTAGGGCTGCACAGGACCTGGAAGTGCATTTGGGCTTCAGTCACCTGTGTCTTCATGGTGGTGAGAGATGGGGCAGGTTCTTGAAAGCGTGTCTGTGCTCAGGCTTTGAAATTCCCATTTCGGGCAGCACACACAACCCGGGGCGGGGGTGTGAATTGGAAATGACACTTCAAAGCTTGGGTGATTTAGGGAATCCCTGTGTGACTTTTCAGACTTGGGTGGATGTGGATATATTGGAGTTAGTCTGAACCCATAGCTGATCAGGAAACTGCCTTAAAGTGGAGCGATTTTTAAGGGCTTCTGAGCAAATAAAGTTCAACGTAATTAGGTCAGAAATGCCTTGAAGGGCAAAACTAGTTTTCCACTGTTCTCTCTTTTTAATGACACAGTGTGTGACTTCTGTGCAAGCTCAGTGTGTTGAAAGAAAATCTCGTGACCTTCTCTTGGTACTTCCCTGGCCCATTCCTTCACCATAACTCCCAGCTGCCTGTCTCAGCCTGGACCCTGAGTGATCCTCTTTCCCCTCAGAAGCATCCAGGTTTCCCCCCAGTCGACTTCAACCTGATCATTTTTATTTTTTCTTCCCAATTACATTTGATCTCTATGCCAGTTTGTGTCTTAAAGTCTGAGCAGGACATTTTGTTCTGCCTTACTTGGAAGTCATAGGGATGGTCATAGCTCTAAGGCCGCTGTCCTGGTGTCAGAGAAGCTTTTGAGGTCTTGGAGCAGGGAGGACTTTTTCACGGGAGAAGGCAGGACCCTGCACTGGGATGTGACCCAAAAAGACCTGGATCGTCTCCTTCCTGCAGGACTTTCTGGGATGTAACAGTGGAATTATTGTCCCTTGAGGTTGAGTTGAGGGTTGCTCATCTCAGTGGCTGGAAGCCCCCCGAATGCGCGGCATTGCAGGTCAGCCACGGAGAACCATTTCCATCGCCCTCCACAGGGAGCTAGCCAAAGCACGTATTTTTGGCTCTGGTGACGGCATTTGCCCGAGGCTCTGTCTGCGTGCAGCTAGTAACATCCATGACTGTATTTCCTTTCTAATTGTGTTTGAATTTAGCTGGGTGATGATCGCTCTCCTGTTTATACCACACTGCCTCGATTTGTTGCATAGGGAGCCTTTTGCTCATCCCCCCCCGTGTTGTCATCTGCTGGTTCCTGATGGCCAGGGGACTGGAGCGTGAAGGGGGGACAGGAATATGCCAGCTCGGAAGCAACGGCTCTGTAGCAGTGCTGCCTTCTCATCTCTTGGTTGCGATCTTGAAACACTAGAATGATTTCTGCTACAACTGCCAAGTAAGGGAGAGAGTAACGGTGTCACAGCTCTGGAGAGAAGGCCAAAAAGGGAAAAAATAAGGTGGTTCAAGGCTCGACTGAAGGGTTTGGATTCAGAGGTGCTGGTCCTGACTTCTTTATGGGGTGATGCTGGGCAAAGTCCCTTCCTTTCCTAGGGCCTCTGTTTGCATGCATATCAACCCATTAATTTCACCGAGGGGGTGTGATGCCTGAATTCATTAGTTTGCTTGTCAAGTGCTCTGGGCTCCTCTGGTGGAAGGCCCTATAGGGAACAGAGAGCAGAGATTGTTTCCTTATCGTCGCAGGTCCAAAAAGGAAGGGAAAAGAGTGATGCTGGTAACCTGCAGCTGTACCCCAGCTGCTTCTCCCCTTGCTGGTGAAGCCCTGCAGCGGGTGCTCCTTCATCTTTATCTGCCTCCTCTGAGCAGCTCTATGGTTGGAAAAGGCGGTTGAGGTTGGTGGATTCTCCATCAGTTGCGGCAGCGCCTTTGAGCCGGGAGGCTCTCTTGAGGGCTGCTAGCTTTCCAAAACCTCTTCTTAACTTGTGAGTGTGGAGTAAAACTACCTGCCACGCCAGCGAGCAACAAGGGATCATCTGATCCATTTGGGACCCCATGGCTCGGGGTCAGCCCCTTGCTGAGCTGCTGCTGTTCCTCCCTGAGTGCGTTGCTGCCCCTGCACTTACCCGGCAGTCTCTGCAAATATGTTGCTTATTGAATTATCTGTTTGGTTTGTCTCTCCCCGTGGCCGCAGGCTGTGTCGCAGGCTGCAGAGGCAGGAAGAGGACAAGACGGATTGCATCCTCAAGGAGTGCACGGTGGACCCCACTCTCCGAGAACGCCTTTCCCTTCTCTCCCGCACCTTCCGGAACCAGAGGGCAAAGGTGCAAGGAGACTCCATGCTTTTCTCCGATGATATCTTCACCGTTGAGCCAGCGGTAAGCTGTTAGCTGAGAACCTCCCCTCCTCCTCCTCTTCCTCCTCCCTGAATGAGGTCACTTGGCAGATCCCTGCATCAGCTGCCTTGATGTGCCGAGAGAACACATCAGGTTTCTAGCGAGGCTGGGAGAGCTTGTTACAAAAACCACTTCTGAACTGCGGGCTCCTGACAGGCAGCGAGAGCCTGCCTGAAGCTGAGCTACTGCAAGGGCTATAAATAAGTGCTCTTAGTGTTCAGAGGTATCGATTATTATACGTAAGGGCACACCTTTACGCATACTGTATGGGGAGTAACAAAGGGTATTAGAGCATTGTCAGTTCACATATTGACCTGAAGAATGAAATGGTCCTCTGTGGAAAGGAGGCCAAATTCAGCCCAAGTTTAGTCATGGCAATACCAATCCCTTCGTATAGCCTGGACTTACACCATGTCAGAATCTCCCATCCAGGATCATCTGTGAGCCTGGACACAAGACTGGCAGGTTTAAACGGTCTTTTTGAGTTGTATTGTACATAAGTACAGAACATTCTTTGCTTTTCTGTTTCTGCAAGCAAAACCCCATGTCCTTCAATTAACCAGAGCTCTGATTCTGAGTATTTGCATGGTCTGAGACGAAGAATGCTTGCTGCCTGAGCAGTGCAAAATCCCTTCTCATCGTGGAGTAAACCCTAGAAGAAGCCCAACCTCTTCTTTTTTTAAAATAGGTGAAAATAATTTCTTGGTTCCTTTCAAGGAAGGGGATTGTGTTCTCTTCTTGGTTGTTCCTAGAGCCCATCTAAGGCTGTAGAGCCAGCAATGTCAGCACAGCTGCGGTTTCACACCACTGTAGCTGGCAGCAGCATGGTGTGACCAAGAGATAGAGTGAGAGCTGTAGGAGTATTGTGGAGGGTGGGAGCTGATCAGCTGAGCAGGAAGGGCATCCTGCAGTGCATTAGAGCTGGTTTTGGAGCGTGTCCCAGGGCTCCTGCTTCGTTACAGTTGGCATATGTCTCCAGAACTAGCTCGACCCACCCTTGATGCATTACCTATGTTAAGGTGAGGTCCCAAAGTCTGGCTGCCCACAGTACTGCGTGCTGGTACTCAACGTGGTGATGTACGGACATGAAGTGTAGCCTGGCCTCAGGTCTTGAGTGGAAACATCTCCTGAATGGCTATGGTGACGTTACACAGTTTGCTTCAGGGCTGAATATAAGTGGGCTACTACATGGGTCTCTCCCCTTCTGTCTTGGCCAGCATTATCAACCTTTTGATTTCCATTATTTCCATTATTTATGGAACAATCAGTTTCACACTCGGAGTTTTGCTCATGTCTGTCTTCTCCCTCCCGCCTGACATTTGGGTGTCTTTACCTCAAAAGATAGCAAGTATTTTCTCCTTTTTATCAAATGTAGAATCTACAAATCCACCACCACTGACTTCCACAACCTTCTCTCCAGTGACAGCCCTGTAACATTTAGCTTGGACAGACACCCTTCCTGCACTGCTGTGTAAACGTGCTGGAGAGCTCCCCCCAAAGCTGGGACCTTGCTGCCTCACAGAGCTTCTGGCCCAAAGTGGCTGCTCTCTTCTTCCCACCTATCACCTGTGATGTCTGAGAGCACCTTATAAAAATAATCAAACCCTTGTAACAAGTGACTGGAGGAAGCAATTGCTTCCAGAGGTTAGGAAGCTGATGGAGGGCCAGCGGTCTGGGAAATGCTTTCTGGGCAGGGTGGCTTTGCAGGGCTTGTGCAGAAGCTTTGCTGTGTAAATGCACCATTAGCTGCTGTTTTTTCCAGGTGTTGCTGTCTGTAGAAGCTGCAGCAGGTGACTTCAGTCTGTATAGGGTTAATTTGCTGGTGAAAATAATAACAAAAAAGAGGAGGCAGTGATTTTGGAATTACCACGTGACCATGAACATTTTGAGCAGCTGTCCAAGCCTGTGGGAAACAAGCTGTTATGCAACTCTGACTTTCTGAGTGCATCTCGAATTTGGTTTAATTTATTTTTGCAAATACACATTCTATGTCAGCAGAAGCAGCTGTGATAGAAGCCCAGGTGGCTACCAAAGGAGAAGGTCCTTGCTTTTTGCTGCACCCTCCGCAGCACAGCTTAGCTGTAAGTCACATTGCAGACCCGTGGGTGCTGACTCCTTGGAAATGGAAACCAGAGGAAAGGGAGGGCAAGGATTTGTTACCATTGCGCTGACCTTGACAAGTCCTACCTGTCCTGTGACTGCTTGGTAGTGACTCCTCAGTGCCATGGGTTAGCTCTGAGCTGATGGAGGTGGTCTTCGAGATGTCCAGGTTATGAAGCTGCTCGTGTTGTTGATCCAGAGGCTGGGCTGGGAGGTAACTGTGTTGTTTGTTCCTGCAAATCTCCACCTCAGCTGGGGAACCAAGCTGGTCCCCATCCAAATGAAAGGTTACTACAGAGCACTTCAGTTTTTGGCAGAAGACACTATCTCCAGGGGTTCAGTTATTTATGGGAAGAGGCAGATGTTTGCTTCGGCACTGCCCTTCTCCTAAATGCCCTGAACTAGCAGGGTGCGCTTTGGGTGGCATTTCGGTACTTCTCTTGCCAGCTCTGTCTTTGGTTTTCTGTCCACTTTGAGCAGCGATTTCCATTCGGTGGCTCGCCTTCCCCCTCTGCAAAAGCAAGTAGGGGATTTGGCAACAGTTGGTCGTCCCCAGCTGTTCAAGACAGGCTTTTTCTTGTTCAGGCTGGTGGGTATCTAGCGGATTCTCATTATTTAGGCCTGAGGGGGGGAAAATAGGCTCTGCAAGTATTTACGGTTGGGCTCTTGCATAGAGATCGCTTCTGGAGCTGTGAGTCACGGTGTGTTTTCCCCTCCCGTGTGACGTTGCTTTACGCTGTAGCAAAGCCAGGGTACGACAGCTGGAGTTTTTGTGCTGTATCACCATACAGCCACTGTCTGTATTTTCTGCCACCTGCCAGTTGCAGCCTGTCTGAGACTGACGTGAAGCCAGAAGCGTTGCAATATCCTGTTCCCAGCACTATATGTTTTATTTCTGTCCTGGTTAGCATCCATGGTAGTTTTTCGTTCTCTGACTCAACTGCCATCCTATAGAGAACACGCTAGCCCAGGCAGACCGCTGGCTCCTGAGGCGTCCCGAGGCTCTTACGCATGTAGTGGCAGCCTGCAAGGGTGGGTAATGAAGCATATCCTTTTAACCAGCAGCTCTTTTCTTCCCTGTGGGGTAGCAGGAATGTGAGGAACCTCTTCAACAGCCTATTTTAATTTCCCAGGAGAAATAACTCAGAGTATTTTTCTAGTTTGATAGTCTAAGATACAGCAGTAATGAAGGGAGAAATGACAGAAATTTCCCAGACTAGTTATGTCTTGAAAGACTTTGTTTTAGCTATGGTATAGTAGAAGAAAGTGTAACTGATTATTTCTTCTTGCTCTCCACCTTTGGAGTCAAACGATCTGGCTTATAGCTTCACTGACAGGAGAGGGAAGCTATCTGTGGACGTACTGCCAGAAGTTTCCGCCCAAATAGATTGGATCCTCCCGAATGGCGATTTCGTATCGGGAGCCCAAGAGACTGAATCTATTAACTGCTGGTGCAGGTTTGCTTGGGAGCGGGGATATGAGCACAAGGCTCCAGTAATGATGCGGCATGAGGATCGTTCCAGAGAGCTGTGCTGATGCATACAGAAGGCTGGGTTTTATTGCTAGTCCGGAGGTTTGTTTCCTCCTGGTGCCTTAGAGGCGTCTCATGTGACTGTGCTTTGGGATCCAGCAGCCCCTCAGATGTATGGAGATGTGTCCCTTGTCAGGATCTTGGTGCACCACTGAACGGCTTCCTGGAGCTTGGCAAGGCATCTTCCCCGGCAAGGGGGGTTTGTCTGTTTAGGTTGTAAAAGAAGACATGACATCGGCACAAAGCTCTAGGCTCCCTCCCGCGCTGGTTAATTATACAGTGTACAGAGAGATCCTGGCAGCATTGCAGCCATCACTGTGGTCTTGGCGGTACTGAGCAAATCATCCCACCAGGATCTCGGGCACTCCAAGTAACGCCTGCAGGGACTCACTTCCACTCCCTCGCTGTTTGGGGATGTGCACTTGCAGTGTTCTCCCAGGTTCTTGCTGAAGCTGTGGTTTTTGGTGCAGTGGCAGTTCCCCATTTTGATGTTCACTTTGGGCTATCTTGGGCCAGGATCAAATTCCAGAGTCGGATATATGCCCTGCCAGCACTGACCCAGCTCCGGTTCCCCTTCCGACAGCAACGGTGATGCAGGAATGGGAGGAGGCCAGGACAACTAGGGCTTTGTGTCCCGACCAGTGTCTCATATCCCACATGGAGACCAGCAGGCAGCCGGAGCAGATTGCAAAGCCCCGATATCGCCCTCCTGCCTTCTGTGCCCACTTGTCCGTAAGCAGAGGGAGCCTTGGACAGCGAGTCCTGGCTGGGGTAGCCAGCTCCCTGCCAGCCTTCATCTGCGAGCTGGTTTCCAAGTACCTTCTGCAAAGATGGAGGTGGGCATGGTTTTCTCCGCAGGAGCTGATCTGAGATGTCCTGCTGGGTGCAAGGCCTGGCACGCAGCGGGAGGCAGGGTATCGCTGCTGGCTCTGCCAGCGTCCGGCTACCTGGTGCCTGTTACAGATGTGTGTGCTACGGGGGGCAGGGGGATGGGGGTTAGGTGGGGGCAAGAGTTCAGTGGGGACAGGTCCTATGGTGGAGAGAGAGAGAAAGGCTATTGAAGCGGACTTGGTATTGCACAAGGCGGTTTCGTGGCAAGAGGCAGTGCCCCCTGAGAACAGGCTAAGTGTGGGCGTTGTTATCCAAACCAGGTTAATCCAAAGCCGCGAAGACCCGAAGGGATTCCTCTGAGGGGCAGCCCTTGGTATGGAGCTCAGTGCCTGCAGAGAGCCCAGGGCATGTGCAGAGGCTGCTCTCTGGACTATGAAATAGCGTGTAGTCGTGCACTCCTGGGGCTAGTACACCACCGGAGTGGCGTGAGGACTATCAAAGGCTTTTGTGTTACTCTGGGGAGGAGGGGTTTCCCCGTTGCCTGCCCTTGACACAAACCTCCGGTGTCCCGGGGTGGTGGAGAACCTGGGCAGTTCAGCTTCTGCACTCAAGGGGATGTAGGCTTTGTAGCCCGAGGCTCCCTGTAGATGATCCAAGTTAGAGATAGAAAGTTTATATAGTGTGAATACTCCCACATCTCTCCTGAACGCTTGAGGGCATTCAGGCCTTGAGGATTCAGCCCTTATTCCTTCTGTATGTTGGAACCTCCGTGGAGCGCCTGGGGCTAACGGTGCTGCCCTGCCAGGGGAGCTTCTGGAAGGTTTCGCTGCCCTGAGAGGAGCATTGGAAGTCCTGCAGTAGCCTGGGTGGACTCTGTGGTGAGTGAAAGCCTTGCTGTGCCTCCGTTTCGGTGTGCTGTAAAATGGGGGAGTGAGATTTACTGAATTTTTTTATGAAGTTCTCTTTCTATTCCCTTCTCCCTGCTGTAGTCACAATGTCTCCCTGTGCATGTTCACCGCTGCAGTCGGGATTGTTGCCGTGCAAGTCACGTTAGGGGCTCAGGCATGCAGAGTATCTGTCTGTCTGACTGCCAGAGCTTAGCAGGGGAACAGGTAAGTTTGCCATCCTAGTCCTGTTCACCCAAAGCTCAACTGGCAGTGACCAGAGCCGGACAGGTGATGTTGGTGCAGCTCGTAGCAAGGCAGAGCTGTCGTGAGCATCGAGCACAGGCTGCTTCTGAACCGTCTCCCACTCCTGTCCCTGCCTTCTGGCTCTGCACCGCCTTCCTAGGTCCCCCGCCCTGTCAACTCTGTCCCTATCGCTGCCTCCGTGATATATTGCTGTTACTGTGCTCCAAAACAATGGGGTAAGATCAGCGTGTCGGTTATATTTCTGTCACAGATGTGCCGGCATTGGAATTCATCAAATCCCAAAGTCAGCTAAACTCGCTCAGCTAGAAAAGTGCCCGTTGTTAGCAGATACATATTCATCAGGCCAATGGTTCTTTTGAATTCTCTGCCTTTCCTGCTTAGCTTCACTTTTGCTTGTGAATTGTATTAATGGGAGATGTATTGCCTCTGTCAACCTCTGAGTAATAACCAAACTGGCCTGAAGTGTCCGCAGGGCCAATATATCTGATTGCGGCACATAAAATAGACCAGCGAGTACCATCAGCTTGCGATCCAGCAGAAGCCAGCAGCAAAAGAGTACTTTGTCAGATCGTTGACGTGAAAGACTGATACTGCTGCGTTAGGCTCAGAGAAGTTTGTTTCCTGGCCTCGGTGGAGGGAAGGATGCTGTCCGAGTTTCCCAGGAATGATTTGGCTCTATGGAACCTGTTCGTATGAACTCCTGCTTCAGAGCAGCCAGTATCGCACTAAATGGTGACATGGTATAAATCTCACTCTGCTTTTTCAGATAGGTCCCAAAGTCTTGAAAGCAGTAACACCATCCCAGCAAATGGGATGCTCAGTTTATGGTAGGCATCGTCCATCTGACAGCCAGCGCAAACTCTAAGCTGCGTGCCCCTGGTAGTCTGGCTGTGCACAGCCCTCGTAAGCCTGATTGCAGACCTCCAGTCAAATCCTGGCATCAGTTTTCACCCTCAGCCTCTCTGGTTCTGTCCTGTCTCATTCAAATACCTTCTCCCGGCTTTGCTGTCTGGCCCGTGGGGCTCTGTGGAGCAAATGGAGACTTCCCCTTGGTGTGATCTGGGTGGTTGTTCTGAAATTGGGCTCTCTTCACTCCCACTCCTTGCTGAAGTCCTCTTTTAGTGCATGCCTGTGTTTTGGTTTTAAGGCTCAGGATGTGCTATCCTCCCCTGCTTTCTGCCCCTCTCTAAGATGAAGACGTCAAAGATCACCACTGCTTCAGCGTAGCAGCAGCGAGTGTTTGCATAGCTGATGGTGCTGGCAAGGCACTGTTTGCTGTGCAGGAATGAGGGCTCTCTGCAGCTCTCTGGGCAGAGGATCACAGCAGCTGGAGGATCAGACGGTGCCGCTGGGCAGCTCAGCCCGTGCAGCACCCTTTAAGGAGAAGCGTAGAACGCCGGTGAGCTGAGATCTGTGTTCAACTACAGGCGTTGGGCTTGAAGCAAATGCCAGCAGCTGCCTAGTGCATCCCCCCTCCCCAGGGATGCTCTGCCCAGGGTGAGACCACTGAATTCAGTCTGTTGAACACACAGGGAGCTGCTGGGTGATGCGCACTGCCGAGTTACTCAATTCTAATTAGCCAAGCCAGGGAAATCTATCATCCGAGTGGTTTTTCTCAGTGCCTCAGCTTAGGCAAGCTCCAGACGTAGCAGAGCTTCTGTTGTATGGAGCACCCGGAATGCTTTTATTCCTGCAAATCTGAGATAATTCTGTGGGTGCTCAGTCCATGCAGCATCCCTATGGGACCCAAAGGCTCTGATACCTGGCACGCTGACTGTGGGTTGCAGGCTGATGTCCCCAGCTTGCTTCCTCAAGCAAGCGTGTCGTCATAGAAGGCGGCTTCATCTTCATCCAGTCGCTTGCTGGGGGGAAACACGAAGTACATTTGGTCTGGCAAATGTGTTTGCTCTAGGTTTTGAGAGGAATCCAAGTGACTTTATGCTTTCAGACTTCCCTTTTCTTATTATTGTGGTGGTGATGGGTGGTTGGTGTTCGCAACTGTTCTCGCTGCCTGTTCTTCCCTCTGTTCTGTTGACTCCGAGCAGGCTGTGCATTAGGGAATTATTTGCAGCTGCAGCCCAATAACTCACCATGTCACAGCCCTTTAATTTTTGTGTGGACTGTCCTTTGAGCTATAAGTGCTAAGTCAATGGGAAGTATTATAGTTATTGAATATTTATGCCGCAGGAGCGCCGGAGGCTCCAGTCGGTTCACGACTCTTCTGTATTGAGGGTCCCCAGCAGCAAGCAGAATCAAAGCCTCACTTTACTGATAGAAAAAGAACTCTGTTCTTTTTGTCTTCTTCTATAGCTATTTTTTTCATTCCTTGTAGAGTATTATTACAGCTGTCAGATGTGCTTATATTTACGTCAACAAATGCACGAAGAGATGCTTGTAATGGTAGGAGTTGAGGGGATGTAAGTGGTGCCTTTGTTTAAAGCAGTTGCAAGAAGTGAGTGAGAGCCTTCACAAACCAGGGATGCCTCCAAAAATGAGCGACAGGGCTCCCTGGGACTGGGCACCAGTGCCAGGACTCTTTGGGGGTGAAGTAGAGCGAGAAGACCCCAAGGAAGCGGCAGACTCTTGCAGAAGCACTGGTGGCATGGCCCAGACTTCAATCTCTGAGCATGACAAGGGAAAGAACTGTTTGATTTTTGGTTGAAAGAGGTGTGGAGCTATAAGCAAATCCCATCTCTTATTGTTGGAGCCTGTGTTCAGGGAACCAAGAGCGCATGCACCTTGCAGAGGTAATCAGGTCACATCCAACTCTCAATTTCATTCTCAGATCTTTTGTAACCTACGTGCTGGCTGACTGCTCACGGCACGGGGCAGAAGCAGCTATCGACAAGGAGTCTGTTCTTCGTTGATCCCCAGGTGGGAGGGCTTGTTCTGCTGAGCGCCCCAACTCACCGGAGTACGTTATATATTTAAATACATGTAGGGGTGAAGGGGAGAAGAGGCAGAACCTTCATAACTAAGAATGGAAAAATCCATTTGATTTGCTAAATCTCTTCTGATCTGAGCAGAAGTGTTCACGTAGCCATAGTGGTACAGGGATATACGGGAAGGTCTGCAGGAGAGAGGTCCTTTTTCCGTAGACTGGCTAGCACCTTTGAAGAAATCCTGCTTGATTCGCTGGAGTTTGATTGCCAGTTTGGTTGCTTTGTTGTAGCCCTAATTTAACAAAATGCTTCTACCAGGTGCCAGTAAAGGTAAGGGGCTTAGTCTTTTGCAGCTGCTTCCAAACTCTCTTATAAATTTTGTTGACAAGTGTTGCTTGCTCCTTGCTCCTCACTGATGCTCTAAATATAGGCTACAGGGCTGGGCTTGAAAACAAGACATGTAACGTTGGAAGATAAATGGTTTGCTGTCTGCTTCTGTTTTAGGAGGGAGATGTCTGGCCAAATTCTTCGGCTGAAATCAAGGTGGTCTTTAAACCCCGTGAAGCCAGAGTCTATCAACAGACGGTCTACTGTGACATCTCAGGTACAGCTCCTTTCTCCTGCTTCTGTTACCCACGGTGAAGGCGAGGCACAAATAGTCTTCCAGCCCCTTCGGTTCTCGTGTAGTTGCTGGGAAGGGTGGGTGGTCAGCAAGGCAGGGTTGGCACATGCCCGCTGTCCCTGCGGTTTCCAGGTGGTCTCCTATCCGCGGCCAGCCCTCGGGATGTCTGGCTATGAGCTTGGATCACTGATCCCAGACAACCAAAGCAGTGAAGGGATAAGCTTTCATGCCATGGGTTTGCCAGCGTTTCCTCTGCTGTGAGGTGCCTGGGAATGCCAAAGAAGGACACAGCAGAACAGCTTTTGTGGACGAGCACTAAGCCCCTATAGACCATTTCCTTCCCGGATGAGTCTTTATTACATGGATGCATCATCAGACTCCTGAGGCAGCAGGAGCTGAGTTACAAATGTGCTCCCAGACCCTGGATCACCTCCCGCTCCTCAGATGCTGCCAGACCTCAGGTGACTGAGCCCTGCTGAGCGCGGGGTGTCTGCGAAAGGACCGCTTCTGGCTAGTCCACGCTTCTCTCCCTGCCTGGGATTTGTCACCTTGTGGCTCGGAGTCTATGGTGCATACGGGTAGCGTTGCACAGGCCTTGCTGTACTCAGCAGAGTGAATGCCTTCCCTGGAAATTGGAGTCCGAGCAGTCTGCTAGACAAGCTTTCTGCTCATCCTGTCTTACAGAAGTGCTGTCAGGTCTTCTTCTGGGAGCAGTTATTGTTGACCCACCCGAGTTATACCGTCTTTGCCCTTCAGAGGTGATCCCTTTGCTGTGCTAGCACGGGGCAGGGAATGCTTGCAGCAGGCTGCGTGGTTCGGGTTACCTTGTCCTTCCTCTGCGTCTCTGCACGGTGCTGCTTAAGGTGTTTTTTGAGTGAGACATCGCTGTCAGATTTCCCTCCAGGGAACATGATGGTTTTCCCCATGGAAGAGGTGCGAGACCCGTGGCCCTCCAGCACCCAGGCTCCCGTTTTGGAGGGTGCTGAAATCACTAACCCAGCTGCTTTGTTGCTTTCCTTACCGCTCCAAGCTGACAGACACAAATGTCATGAAGCAGCTTTTTATTTACACAGTAATTGCGCAGAGTTTACTTGGCAAATGCCACCTACAGTAATTACAGAGGGCTTGTGTTAGCAAACTGTCTTCCTGCCCACCAGCTGCAGTTGTTAGAGCTGTGGAAGGCAAGGATTGATTTAAGAAGTTGCTCCCAAGGGATTCCTTGCTCAGTGCTATGCTCATAGCTCTGGGATTCTTGCTGTAGTGATGGGGGGCTGTCTATCTCTTTGCTGCAGGGATCTCCAGGGGTTGTGCCAGGAGAGCTTTTTCGTTGCAGAGAAATGGGAAAACTACTTGCCTGCAAGCCTTGAGCTGGTCTGGGAGTTACAGGAAACGGAGCTGGGCAAATGATGTGTGTTTAGAAAGAGGATCCTGCTTTTGAAAGACCCTGATGGGCCCTCTGGAGAGCTTAACTCTTCCACTGGCTCCTTGGAAAAGGATGTCGAGGAGGTCATTTAAATGATGCACCTACCCCCCATCCGTGACAAAACAGAGCTGCTCCACTGTGTCGTCAGGATGGAAGCTGTGCCAGAGTCAAGGTCCCTGGGTGCGAAAAGACTTTAAAGAGGAAAACAACGATCTTTAACTAGGGAGTCAATTAATCTTGCTTCTTGGTTCCTCTGAGAAGCATGACTGCCTTCCTCGTACATCGGCGTGCCAGTCACACATCCCTTTGGAGCGTGCTGTGCAGATGGCGTGCCTGCCCCTCGCGGGGAATATTTGGAAGCTTTGCCCCAGTGCAGCTGGATCTCACGCCCCACTGGAAAGGGGCTTTGCTGGCCTCCACTTTTTTTGCAGGTGCCTCCATAAATTGCTTAGCAGATGCTTCTGGATCAGGGGATTTACAGAACTAATCAGCACTGGGCAACTTGCAAAGCTGGCAGTTAAGAAGTGGTTTGAAATGTGCTCTTGGCAAATATTTAAGCTCAAAATGAACTTTCTTAGTTATTCATGCAAACAAAGCTGGAGCTCGTGAGTGCTGGAAGGAAGCATATGGTGGGGGGCTGAGACACCTAAAATTCATTTTTAGGTTTGTCTGCACACAGAACTGTATTAGGTTGCAGCTTGCAAAACCCCTTTCTGAGCCACTCTTGCAGGGAGAAGCAAAATCCCAAATGACAATCACTCCCTTACCTTGTGAGAGATCTGTCCTGCATCATGTGAAACTGTTTATTGACGTGGTCAGATGAGAATCATGTTCAAAAACAGTCACAAAACACGGGGACGTTCTGTGAACAAGAAACTGAGTGTCAGAAAGCATCAGAAGTTAAGGACTTTGGCAACCAAGTGCTGTGCTGTTGGGCCACCTGCGCCCCTCTTGATTTGAAAGCAAGGCAGCAGTGCCAAATTGTACACCCTGCATGATGTGCCAAGGTATTATTCCTCCTGAGATCCAAATTCTCGTACCAGGTGTGGATTTGGGATTGAGGATGAGGAGGCTGTAGCTCCTCCATGCCCTTGGTCTGCGTGCTCTGGGAGACGTCATGGTGGGAGCATCACAGGGCCACAGGCCAGCTGTACCCAGGCCTTGGGCAAAGGCTGGATGCTCCTGAAAGCCCCAGCTGCTAGCAAAGAGGAGGATGTACTCTCGTCTTTCTTCCTCTCAGCTCTCCTGAATGCTGCCTGTAGTTTAGTTTGCTGCTCCTCCTTTGGGAAAAGCCCACTCTGAGGTTCACCTGGACAGAGGAAGAGCAAGATTTCAGGGATTTCCTAGAGTTTCAAGTTCAGTGTAGGGGTAGAAGAAAGGATGGTTTCTCTGGACCTTCAGGAGAGGATGAGGACCTACTGCACAAGGGGAAGAACTGCCACTGATTTTTCCATCACAGTGGCCATGGGACGTGTGTCTCAGCAAGGTCATGGATGAAAGCTTGTCACTTGGCAATCTTTGCCATTTCCCAAGAGCTTTCATGGCTCAGACCTAGAGTTTTTAAAATGAAGCCACACGTGATGCAAGATGGAGAATTCTTCTGACAGTGAGCACCCAACACTGCCTCTTTTACGGTGTCTGAGAAATAGAAATACACAGCCCTCTGTTAACACCGGAGCTGTGGAACGTAACTCTCATCATTGGTGTCAGCTGGGCTTTGGCTGGATGCATGCTAAAAATGTTGAATTGAACAAAAGCTTCCTAGCTCTTCCTTTCTGGCTTTGGACATTATCAAACATCCTCATCCCATGGTTGCGAGATCAAAAAGTCAGTAATCGTTGAAAAGGCTGTTCCAGGAGGGTTTTTTCAAGTTGTGATCTAGTTGCTGTGTTGCCACACCTGGGCTGCTCTTTCCAATAAAAAGTCATTTTGGATGTTCTCGAATAGCTCTGCAGAAGACTTTTTTTCTAAAAGCAACCTTCAATCCCTACTCTTTACTAAGCAGTGAGCATTGCGCAAGGGGAACTTGAAGGCAAGAGGAATATTTTTGCACAAAAGCTACAGTGAGGGTTGTACACAACTTCTGGGGCACTCTCTTCCTCCTTGTGCTACTCGCTTTCCATGCAGAGTAGAATGGGAAGGCAGGGAGACCCAACCTGAAATTCCAGCTAGGATTCAGGCACTTTGGGCTGCTCCGGTGGTTCAGAAGAGCCTTCAGACTGGAAGACCCTGCACTCTGTCGGCTTAGCAGACTTATGGATGAGAACGAACATCTTAGAGTTTAGCTGTGAGCCTTGCGGTCTCAGTTACCTTTGCAGCAAGGGATGTGTGTATTCGCGGTATGTTTATGGCTTATTTCGTCTCAGTAGTGAGGAGGCTGGTTTTCCATAACTGCTCAGCGTGCTTCAGCTAAGGTGTCTTTACGAAGCTGAGCTCTGGTGTCGTGGTGGGAATAGGTGAGTGTTTCTCCTCTCTGGAGATCATAAAGCCCTGTGTTATTTAGGCGCTGCTGCAGGAGGTGAGACTTGGGGCTCACTCCCAGGTACGGAGCTGTATGTTGGGCACAGGCGGTGGCTGAGATGCTCTGCTTGCTCGAGGCAGCACTCGGATGTGTGTATGGCCCTTAGCAGGGAGCTTCGCCTTGCTTAGGCTCGTACTTCTCGGCTCTTGTGCTGTCGTCTCCAGTATAGATGGCGTATTTTTATCTTCAGTTCTGTTTCGTGAGCTTTGTGCCTTCACTGAATGGATTTCAGAGCTCGTCTAAGCGCGTGGGGAAAAAATTCAGAGATCATGTTCTAAACTCGGCATTGCTTTTTCAGGGTGCAAATTGTTCGCTAAATTAGAAACCAGCCCAAGGGGTTGGTGTGCAATTAGAAACCAGCCCAAAGGCATATCTCCTGAGGGCCGAGAAAGGTCCTGTATCCTCTCCTAGAGCATCTAGAGCAGGTCCCATCCATCCCGGAGTCAGGGACTAGCATTGAGGCAGGCTGGAAAATCCAGGACAACAGAGGGAATTACTGTACTGAAACGGCAATCTCTCCCCAGGCCGAGAGACCAGGCTGCCCCTGCGCATCAAGGGGGAAGGCATAGGGCCCCGGCTCCGCTTCAACTTTGACCAGCTGGACATCGGGAAGGTTTTCATTGGATCAGCCCACAGCTATGAGGTGAGCAGGAGGGGTTCGCAGGGGCTGGGCTGGATCCTCATGGCTCCCGGGGCAACGCTGAGCCTTGTGGACCTGGGGGATTCCTGGCAACTCAGGCAGTTGTGAGCAGGGAATATTTGACATACATAATAGCCAAATTTGGGGGGTTTCACACAATCTGGATACTTTTGATGGGGTCAGAAAGGTATATATGTTTAGGAAGCCCTAATGCCTGCTTTTTGGCAACCTCCATTTGAGGTCAGCTGGGAGGCTTCATGCAAAAAAGCCCCTTGACACATGAAAGCAGCACTGGGTCAAAAAGATAAGTATCCAGAGGCTTTTGTTTCAGCCCTAGATGCAAAGGACCTTTGTACTCTGGCTCTTAAAAAGCAGCTGGAACAAAGTTACTGTGTTTGAACTCAAGTCCCTTGCAAAGAGTTTTCAGTTAAGTGCATCCTACCGATTCCTGGGAGTCGGAGGGAAGCCGTGCAGCCTCCTGGCTCAGAGCTGTCCCCAGCAAAGAAATTGGGAGTGCTTCCCCTCGCCGACCAGTGCCTCACCACACTTCAGACTTGGTGCATCTCTGGCTCTATAAAGAGCAAAGCATTTCTGGAAATAAAGCAAAGGCACTTTCTATATATTTGCCTCCCCCCAATGGTGTCAAGTCTTCCGCAAAAAAAAAAGCGCAAGCGAAAGAGGTAGAAAATGAGGCAATACATCATGCCAGACACTTTCAAAACCTTGACTATGGCAGGGAAGGACACATTAAGGTGTTTTCTTGCCAAAATTTTGTGCTCTCTGTGCATTTTTAATGCTGCTACTTTATTGATTCTCTCTCTATCAATTTATGATTTTCATTACTTGAGAAAATGTGAATAAGTAGATGATGCTGTTAGTGCTTTCCTAAGCAGCTAGACTGGAGGTAAACCCCAGCTCAGCGTAGGCTCCCTAAGTGCAATTTGTAACTAAGGTGTAGAACACATGAGAGGAGAGAGTAGTTTTCAAGTCACCATTGTGGAGTTTGAATACATGCATATTTTCAAGAGCAGCTGCAAAATGGAAAGACAAGGGATGTTTCTATGCTTCTGTCTCAGTTTTTCTGACAGGTTTTGCAAGGACAAAAATTAGGGAAAAGACATTCAAAGCAGATAGCTAAGTCCATGGAAATGGCAGGATTTCACCCTGCAGCAATCAGAAACTCTACAGCTTTGCTTTGGGTAGGTTTGTAGGTGACTGACAGCATGCTGGTACTCACAGGCAGATGCGGGCGTTTCTTGCCCAACACGAAAAGAGCTGAATCTCAACAAACGCTGTGGGATTGTGTCACTTGTTAGAGGCAGTAGATCGAGTATTCAACAAAATACAGCTTGATTCTAAATTTGCAGTTTATTCTAATAATGGTAAAATCTTAGGTGGTGGCTGTGAATAATTAGGAAAGAGAAATTCTTTGGAATAGATGGAGCTGCTATGCACCTCACGCTCATCCTTTCCTGACATGTCTGTTTGAGCAAAGACAAAGAAAGTATCTCATTAAAGAAAAAATAAAAGAAACCTAAATTGAACCCTAAATTCTCTGCTGTAGCAGAGTTGGGGAGCACTTAGTTGGTTATAGTGCTGGTCTGAGGTGTCTTCTACATGCAATAAACTTGTTGGCTGCAGTGGAAGCTGAAAGTGTTCTGCCCGTGGCAGGACCGGGCTCATCTGGAGCAGAAGCAGTTGTGTGATGATCCACTAGTAATGCTGCAACCGCCCTTCGCTGCTCTTAGGGATGGGTTTGAATCAACTCGGTGATGCTGAGCACTCCAAGTCAAAGTGGACTGCTCTGTGTCAGTGGAATAAACGCAGCGTGACTCTGTTTAGATGAAGTTATCACTGCGTTGCATGAAAAAAACCAAAGGCAGAACTTGTCCTGTTGCATTTTCTTTGGCTTCTGGCAAGCAGCAGCACATGGCGTCTTCTGCCTTTTACAGATTTTAATTGTTTAATGGGAAAACAAATCAGCCTTGTGTAAGAAAGGAAGATTCCTTATGTATTTCCATTTTGCTTTCTTGCTGCTGCAGGCGGTCCTGTTTAACAGAGGAGCCATCAATGCTTCCTTCAACTTGATCCCTCCAGCTACAGCTCTGGGCTCCTGCTTCACCTTTCTCCCCCAGGAGGGCACCATTTTGCCGGATGGGCTCCAGGTCATCCGGATCTCCTTCAGTTCCACCATCCTGGGGCAGTTCACTGAAGAGTTCAGTTTCAGTGTGAATGGATCGCCTGAGCCTGTGACCTTGACTATCAGGTGAGAAGAATTATAGGAGCTTGGTGGGCACATCTGTAGCTCTCTCTGGGTAATCATCTCCCCCCTACCTCGTTTTATGATGGAGCAGAGAAAAAAGGGGTTGTCTAAGCTCTTAGTCTTGGCTCAGATCCTAGCACCCCCCCACTAAGAGCCAAGGCTTTTTCACCTTGACTCCAGTTTGACCCTTGCAATTGCAGCAGCCAGGAAAGTGTAATTGTCCACGAGAGGAACTCATAGAATGGTTTGGGTTGGAAGGGACCTTTTAAAGCTCATCTAGTCCAACCCCCCTGCAGCGAGCAGGGACATCTTCAACTAGATCAGGCTGGGAACATTTCCAGGGATGGGGCATTTACCACCTCTCTGGGCAACCTGTGCCAGTGTTTCACCATGCTCATAGTAAAAAAGTTCTTCCTTCTATCTAGTCTGAATCTGCCGTCTTTTAGTTTAAGACCATTGCTCCTTGTCCTGTCGCAACAGGCCCTGCTGAAAAGTCTGTCCCCATCTTTCTTATAAGCCCCTTTAAGTCCTGGAAGGTCTCCCCAGAGCCTTCTCTTCTGCAGCCTGACCAACCCCAACTCTCCCAGCCTGTCCTCATGGGAGAGGTGCTCCAGCCCTCTGATGATCTTCGTGGCCTCCTCTGGACCCGCTCCAAAAGGTCCATGTCCTTGTTGTGCTGAGGACCCCAGAGCTGGACCCAGTGCTGCAGGTGGGGTCTCACCAGAGCCGAGGGGCAGAATCACCTCCCTCGACCTGCTGGCCACCTATGACCATGCCTCCTCTGCTCTCAATACCCAGTTTAACTTTCCAAGTCTTGGGTTCCTCTGGGAAGCAGCTTTGCCTTCATGGTTGAGGCAGGGTGGCTCTGTAACTTTCCAGGACACTGTTTGCACCGAATTCAGCAGCAGCAGGTTCCTTTTGTGACCCTTTGACATCTCTGTGTGAGGACCCTGGGGCTTTAAGTGGCTACCCATGCTGGAAAAAAGTTTGACAGGAAAGGTGTGGAGATGCCTTCTGCCCTGTCCTCCCTGTACCCAGGAGCTGAAGTGACTCCTTGCTACAGGTAGCTCATTCCCCCTTGGGCCATGGCAGACAGTGTGATGGTATCAGCTTTGGGCAGTAGATGGTCTGGGATGTCCCACCGAACACCCAGCAAGGCCAGGAGGGTTTTGGAGAGGGGCCAGCCTGGGTGATTCTGCAGCCAGAAGCAGTGTTTTTAAAATCCTCTGTTAATAAGCCATACAAAATGGGTAGCAGCAGCCTCAACATAATTTCTCATGGTAATGCAGTGGGACAAGCTGTCCTCCCGGCTCTTGTGCAGCGAGTGCTACGGTACCTTCTTTCTGCAGCCGGAAAAGTGCTGATGCGGGAGACGGGAAGCTCTGCAGCAAGTACTGTCACAAGGACTTGGGCATCATCCCATGGGCTGGTGCCTTTGGAAAAGATAATCCTCACCGAGCAAAGGGGAGAAGGGGGGAAAAAAAAAAAAGCTGATGACAGGAGAGGCCAAGCTCGCTTCTCAGGAGCACAGCAGCATGCGAACTCGTCCCAGCTAGTCTTAACCATGGGCTGGCGGGATAACGTGGTGTAGGCAGGGAAGCTGATGCTGGGTGCTCTGGAGCTTTGGGGCTGGCTGTGCCTCCTCGGCAGCCAGCCTCCCGGGTGGCTGCTGTGGGGAGGCATTAGATCAAGGTAGTAAAGAAACAAAAGGAGTCTGCAGTTGATTTTACCAGTAAGGTAGGGGAAATGGATAAAAAAAGAACAACAAGGTTATTACTTTGCAAGAGAAGAGTGGTGAGTAGGTCTGTTGACCTCAGTAGAGAAACAATTATGTTGGCTTTGTGTTTGGAGGGAAAGTGCTGCCTTTTTTGGAAATCAAGAGGGAACATTTCACAATCAAATAATTTATTCTGTTCTGTCCCTCCCCCAATTGGTCATGGGATGTTATAGCATAAGCAGCTTTCTCCTTGAGCAAGGGCAGGTTTCGCTCGTAAAGATGTGCTTATCACAGGTAGAATACAGTTTTTCTTGGGTAGTGCCCACTGCCTCTGCCCTGCCTTGCTCCTGGGGCAGGAAAGAGCTATCAGCGGGATAGTTGTCTTCTGGCTTCCCCACAACCAGATGAAGTGGTCCTTTTTCCCCCACTGATGCCCTGGCTCCGGGTGCCCAGCACGTCCTCCCCTTCTCTGTGGCTGCTCTGCCCCGTTCTGCCAGCACGGCCCTGAGCTCGGTGCAGACCTCATCACAGAATCACGAAGGTTGGAAAAGACCTGTAAGATCATCAACCCAACACCACCACGCCCACTAAACCACGTCTGTCTCAGTGAAAGAGGATTGCTGGTCCTTTTTTATTTATTTCTTCCCCATCCTTGTATTCCTCCTTGCTGGCTGGTGGCTCCTGTGCAGCCCATGTGAGGGTACCCCAGCATCCCCGCCTGCTCCCGTACACCTATCCCTCAGCAGTAATTCCCATTGTAGTCCACTCTTCTGACATGTCATCTGCCTCCTTGATTTCTGCCTTGCCTTTGTTTCAGGGATCCCTATTCAGTCCTTACCTCTCATTCTCCAGCCCCACAAGTCAAGCTGTTTGTTTTTCAAAAGCCTTTGAGATGTCCACCCACCAGGTCAAGCTGAGCCTCCCTCGTCGGGAGGTTTTAAGCACTGGATTTAGTCCTCCATGGAGAAAAACTCCCAGTTCTCTTGAACGGAGGTGAGCTGGCTGGTGGGACACGGGGCTGCAAAGGAAGGAATGGGGATGTGTGTTGAAGTGGTTCCTCTCCCACCTTGTGTTATCCTTTGTGCTCTGCAAGGACCCTGATCTCCCTTCACAAGTGCATTATTTAATGCTACTGTAAAACACGGTGGTTGCCAAAACCACTGCCTTTTCCCCCATTTTCTCACAAGCTGTACTGTTATCAGCTGTGGTGCACAGGGCTCCGGGTTGGCTCCTTGCCCGAGCCTTCTGGCAGTCATTCAGGTTAACTCACTTGAGCCCAGATACGGTGCACTCAGCAGAAATGGCAGTCATTTCTCCCCTTGCCTGGCAAGGCTCATCCTTGGCAGTTTCCCAGCGTGATCCCCAGTCATGGTTGGTTTGGAGGTAGTTTTCCATTGTCTCCTGGCAAGTGCTGTGACGGAAAACATGCCTGCTCCCTTTGCTCCGTCCAAAATAAGCTGTTAGGGCTTGGGCGGTTAGGTCTGATTATGTGAGGTCCTTGGGGAGGGAACTTCATCAGCAGCAGGGATTTGCTCCCTGACTTAGTCTCAGGAACTGCTTCAGCTCCAAGAACTGAGAATTAGTATTGGATTGAAACTCCTGAAAGTCAGGTTTTGAGTGCTTTTTGACTATGCAATCAGAAGATGCCCAAACCGTAGGTGATTCTTCTTTACTTGGAACCCAACCTTACAAGGTCCTGAATGCTTGTTTCTTTGGTGTTTAGAAAGGGATGCTGGAAATGGGACACCACGGATGAACGCAGGTCCCTCCTGTGGGATGCTGGGGTCTGTTGATGTGCCGAACAGAGCCAGTGGCGGTCCTGTGATTAAAACTAGAAGGCAGCGTTCACTGTGGTCCTTGATTTTTAACTAAGAGGCAGAGCTGGCATTGATTGGCATCAGCCATGAAATAAATTAATGAATGTTGTGCAGCTCCAAGTGCTGATTTCGGTGCATTTTGGTGAGTTTTTGGAGTTTGGAGCCTGGCTGCTGAATTTAAGGATGGGTATGGTGGCTTCAGGACATCCATGTTCGGTGGTTGGAGACATGTGTTGCTCTTGGATGTGTCAGCTGGTGCACTGGTGACAAGCTGATCCTTTCCCCCAAGATTCAGCTGTCCGCTGTGTAGAACTGTTGTTGCTCTTGTGTCAGTGGGTGTCTGGGCTCTCCTCTGGCTTCATGCCTCAAAATCCTGCATGCCTAATGATTGCATGGGTCAAGATGCTCTGAGGACAAGATGTTCATATACTCCATGGGAACACCAGTTCCAGCAAAGAAATACCAAAGCAGAGAACCTGCAGCTGGCAAAGCTAGTACAATGGGTCCACTTTTGTGTGGAGACCTCTGTGTCAGCACGTTACAGATGGGGAGACTGAGGCACGGAGCCATCACTAGTTCAGGGTCCTTCATCAGGCCAGCAGCAACTTGGGGGCATACCCTGCCTGACATGGTGCCCTAAGGCACATCAGCAGCTATCAGCTGCTGACCACTTTGCTTTGCCTGTCTCCTGCGCACATGGATGCCGTGCTGAGCAGAAGGGCGACGGGTTGATTTGAAACCCACTGTAGTTCTGAGACCAGCATTTATCCCTCCGGGCAGTAACGAAAGCTGAACACTTTGCATTTCTCTTTAACCAAACCAATGCCTTCTCTGCCTGTCTTTGTCCTCACAGGGGCTGTGTCATCGGACCAACTTTTCATTTCAGTGTACCTTCCCTCTGCTTTGGTGACGTCTCCTTCGGTGAGTGTGCCCTGGGCTTGGAGCATAGGTTGAGAGGTCTGTGCATCACCAAAACAGAGCACTTCACATAAGAGCATGTCACTTGTGTTCCTCCATAGCAGCCTTCCAGGTGTTAAAACCAGGGCTGCTGGTTGCTTAGGCAGTATTGTGCCATCGTGAGATCAGATGGGACCAAAGGAACAGAAAGTCAGTATTTTCTGGTGTCCGTCATAGTCCGTTCAGCCCCAAGCTCCCAATGCTTGGCAGCAGAATGGCTGTGAAAGTCCTTGTGCCAGAAGGTCCCAGGGGATGGGACTGCAGGAGAAGGGAGTTGAAGCCACATCCTAGCCTGTAGCTGCTCTGGGTGAATGTGCTTGTTGCAAGGCAAGGACACCATTTCCCACCTGACCTTTAGTGTGAGATGTTAATTAGTGCTGTGAGGGCACCTCGTTCTCACCTCCCAGGTAATATGCCCAAGCAATAGCTCGGCATGGGGCACTGATGTCCTCCGAGATCTGGGCTCCTTCTCCTTCCCTGCCGAAAGCCCAGCTCTGCTGATGGAGCTGGTGGCTGAGCATCCAGAGCATCTCCATTGAAATGCAGATTCTGGTTCTCTATCTCACAAAAGGCTTTTTAGTGAGATGCTGTAAAGTTGAAATGTGAAATCAATTGTGGATTGATTGAAGGGCCATTATCATTCTGCACCCAGGATGCCTCTGTGTTTTCATGCTGTTCATGGACTTTCTAAGAAAACTCATTACCTTCCCTGAGCTGCTTCCTCCCCTCCCTACATCACCACTCTGCCACTTCTTTATTTCCATTTGAATAAATAAAACAAGAAACGCACCAGGCAGAAATCTGGTTATGTAATAGGAGATTCATCCTTTTAATCTGATTTCGTTAATAAGGCCTTTAGAGCTGAAGGCAGCTACTGTATTTTTGCTTCTTTTAGCTCTGCTGCTGGCTGTTGTCTGCCCCTGGAGACTTCGGTCTCCTTTGGGATTGTGAAGTCTGTGTTTGTCCTTTTTGTTTGCTGGAGTAGTTGCTGGAGGTGGGCAGTGGTCACTGTTGGTGGGCATGGATGAACGATCTGCTGTGTCTGCAGATGGTTTTCCTCCCCACCTTTATTCCAGTAACGCTTGGTAAGCAGGCCATGGGAGATGTCTCCTTCTCACAGAGCTGGCCATCCAAGGCAGATGTCCACTCCAGAGCAGGTTGTAGGCTGATGTCCTGTCTCTGCAGCACATTCCCACCAGGTGTGGTTGTATCACTGCTTTTCCATTATGGAAAGCAAGTATCCAAGCTAAAGTGATGTAAACCTTTGTGGGCAGTAACCAAAGCCAGTGTGCAGCGTGGATGTGATGTCCCTGTTTGTTAGGTAAGGTGTGACACGGTTCCTGCTAATTTCTAAGCAAGCATCGGGCTTGCCTCCTGTGAAGTGGGCTGCAAGTTGTCACAAGCTGAGTCTGGTTACCCCAAAACAGGAGATGCCTTAAGGATGCTGCCTAGAGAAACTGCATTCGAGTGCTTTGCATCGTGCTGTGGTACCCAACTGCATCCATCCTTTCTCTTACTGGAGCTTCTCCTCGTTGACAATACACTGCTTTTATATATTGAAAACTGTGGGAGTGTTCGCAAAGTTAACAGGGAATTTTATGGACTGAATTTTCAGAATCAATGGTCTGTCTGGATGCACGCTCGTAAGTGAGAAATAATTGGTGCTGCTTTTGGGGCATGTGAGAACAGTCCTCAGTTAGAGAGACGAAATTCTGGTGTTCGGCATCATTAAGAGTGGCCATTGCCGAGGAAGCAATCTCTGGCCAGCATAAAAGGGAGCTTAAGTGACAACTAATTCCTTGCTTAGCTTCTCAATTAGGTCTAATTCAGATTGAGAAGAGCTAAACGGCAGGTGCAGTTTTATCATAACAGAATATTCACACCAGGAATCACGGGATAATTGGCGCATAAATTCATATTTGTGCCTTTTTCCTAGGCTTCCCTCGCACCTTGGCATGTCGCCTCACTAACACCTCCTTGGTGCCCATGACTTTCACCCTTCGCATTCCTGGGGACGGCTCAGGAGAGCCCAGCGTTAGCAGTTTTGTTCAAATGTCGGACAACGCTCCCCCATCCTGGAGAAGGGGAGCCCAGGGTTACGTCAAGCCAACTGAATTTACCATAACACCGTGCAGAGGGACCATCCGCTCCCAGGGCATCATGGATATCGAGGTATGGGAAGAGTCCGGCCATACGTGCTTTAGCAGGTGGAGCTGAAGCTTCACTGATGTATGAGAGGGCTTTAGTGCTGCCAGCATAATGCGAGTAAGATATATGCATTAGTGTTAGGCTTTTGTTGGCTGGGTTACTCTGGGACGTTTCAGAAGGAGCACCGTTTTGTTTCCAGAATCCTAAGCAGAAGGTCTGGTACCATATAGTCAAGTACAGAAGCCATTCCTGTGTTTTTGAGAGCTGCTTAGAGTGATTTCTTTGATTTAAAGTGGGCAGAGGAAGAATGAGAACAGAAGGTGGCTGTTAAAAAGAGGGATGTCATTGTATAAAGCAGTTTGCCTTTCTTCCCGGTCTTATTTCTCCTGTCCTGTTGAGCAGAAGGAGCTGTATTCACTGCAGCGATCTCCAATGGGGACTGAAAAAGCTCTGGGAGCCGTGAACTGCACAGCATCTGCTGGGCCACGTTTTGCTCTCACCTTCCCCCCGTAAAGCTGAACTCATTCCGTTTAAGTCAGCAGATTTCCTCTGGATTTATGCTAATTGTAGTCAAGATTACAAATTGGTCCCTTAATTTTAATACAGTGGTGAGTCTAATTGTGCTTTAATTTACCTTGTATATACCCTTGTATATACCCTGATAACTGCACAGTGTGTTTAACAGAGCAGATATTGTCAGAAGACTTTTATTACTGCCAGAGCCTGTGCTCTGTACATGGACCAGCAGAAGAATTAGAGCAAAATCGTCCGTTTCCTTACTGTGGAAGGAGAACTGGAGGACACCACACATGGGCAATGGCTTTTGGGAGTGATGAAGTATTTGATGGTCTTCTCTTCCGCCAGGTCACCCTGTGTTCCAACACCGTGAAGAGATACGAGCTGGCGCTGGTGGTGGACGTGGATGGTGTTGGCAAGGAGGTGCTGGCATTGCCTCTCACAGCCAGGTATCGACTGAGCCCAGAGAGTCATGGTGTATGGAGTGAAATCCAGTTGGTGGCCGGTCACAAGCGGAGTCCCCCAGGGCTCAGTTTTGGGGCTGGTCTTGTTTAATATCTTTATTAATGATCTGGATGAGGGGATCGAGTGCTCCCTCAGTAAGTTTGCAGACGACACCAAGTTGGGCAGGAGTGTTGATCTGCTGGAGGGTAGGAAGGCTCTGCAGAGGGATCTGGACAGGCTGGATGGATGGGCCCAGGCCAATTGTATGAGGTTCAACAAGGCCAAGTGCGGGGTCCTGCACTTGGGTCACAACAACCCCATGCAATGCTCCAGGCTTGGGGACGAGTGGCTGGAAAGCTGCCCCGCAGAAAAGGACCTGGGGGTGTTGGTTGACAGCCTGCTGAATATGAGCCAGCAGTGTGCCCAGGTGGCCAAGAAGGCCAACGGCATCCTGGCCTGTATCAGAAATGGTGTGGCCAGCAGGAGTAGGGAGGTGATCGTGCCCCTGTACTCGGCGCTGGTGAGGCCGCACCTCGAATGCCATGTTCAGTTTTGGGCCCCTCACTACAAGAAGGACATTGAGGTGCTGGAGCATGTCCAGAGAAGGGCGACGAAGCTGGTGAGGGGTCTGGTAGCACAAGTCTGATGAGGAGCGGCTGAGGGAGCTGGGGTTGTTGAGCCTGGAGAAGAGGGGGCTGAGGGGAGACCTCATCGCTCTCTCCAACGACCTGAAAGGGGGTTGTGGGGAGGTGGGTGTTGGTCTCTTCTCCCAAGTGACAAGTGACAGGACAAGAGGAAATGGCCTCAAGTTGCGCCAGGGGAGGTTCAGGCTGGGTATTAGGAGAAATTTCTTCCCTGGGAGAGTGGTGAAGCATTGGAAGAGGCTGCCCAGGGAGGTGGTGGAGTCACCATTGCTGGAGGTGTTCAAGGAAGGTGTAGATGTGGCACTGTGGGACATGGTTTAGTGGGCATGGTAGTGTTGGGTTGGTGGTTGGACTTGATGATCTTACAGGTCTTTTCTAACCTCAGTGATTCTGGGAGCTCAGGTTTCTCTTCTTTCCTCTGGTTCTTTTGAGCGTTAATGTTCCCGGTCTTAAGCCAAAAGTTTTTCTTGCTGCAGCCGGATTCGATGCTGTTGTGCTGCAGTGGGTGTCGGTTTAATTGCAAGAGGCAGAGTCGTCCAGTCAGTGCCTGGGCTGCAATTCTGTAAAATGAGTGCAAATGGGAGCAGACAGTGTATGGCCCCGTGGGGGCTGCAGAGCAAGGTAGCTACAGACATGGGGAAAGGGTGACCACCCGCTGCGTGGGGCAGGTGGTGGCTTGTGCCCCCTGTTGCTGGGGTAAACGGCTGAGTTTTCAGGCAGGGCAAGAGTGGTATGGGAGAGGAGTCATTTTTACTGAGATACTGGGGTCTTGTGTTCCCTGAGGCTTGGTGAGCCCTGGTCATGGGTGGGAAGGCTCCCCTGGAGCTCATGCCTTGCTGGGAGCGTCAGGAGGGTGCAATGTGTCTTCGCAAGCCTCCTGGGGCGAAGGTGCCCATCAGACATCTCTGGGACAGGGCACGGTGCTCTGCCTGGGCACTTGGCAGCCCCTACAATGCTGAGACTCAGGGTTTGCTCCTCCTTTTACAAGAGGTTGTTGTATAAAAAGAAATTAAAGGCAATTTATTGCTGTAGGGGTATTAAACATGCATTTGGCAGTGACACGTGGTATGCTCTATTTCGTGCTATTTGGGGAGTAAAGAAATTCTACATTCTCTCAGGATCTCTGATTCCCTTTTGGTCATCTCTCTGCCTAGATGCATAGTTCCTCAGCTGCGAGTGCTCAACCCAGTCATGACATTTGGACGGTGCTTTCTGAAATTCCCTTACCGGCAGATACTGACCCTTGCGAACGACAGCAATCTTCCAGGCTGCTACATGATTCTTCCTCAGGTTTGGCATCGCATCCGCCTCCTGCCCTCAAATGTTATCGAGGGGTTTATTAGGAAAAAAAAGAGTTTTGGCTAAGAGCTTGCTGGTTTATATTCAAACCTAAAGGTTTGCTGACAACAGGAACCTGCCCGAATAGAAACTTCAGGAAGCAGTTAAATAGGAACGTGCCTGAATATAAACTTTAGGAAACAGTTTATAGTCTAGTCTTTGGGGTGCGTTGACATAGGAGGACTTAGAGGGTCACGAAAGGCTGCTGCAAGGAGGCTGCCAGTACAGGAGCGGGTGTTTGTGCCTGCAGCAGCTCTTGGACCCCCTCAGGACGCTAAGCTCATCCTAGTCTTGCATCTGTTTTTGTGCCTTTCTGCTTTCTCCTAGGGATTTTTTAAAAATATGTGGGAATTATCATTGTGGTAGATGTCAAGGAGTTCAGAGTGAGCTTTGAGGAAGCTTTAATGTTGGGTTTGATTCTGTGCCTTACAGGAACACAAGAAGGATGCTCCTGTGTGGTACTCCAGCCCTGTGCCGTGTGGGATTATTCAGCCTCACAGCTTGGTGGAGGTCCCGGTTATGCTGGAAGCCCAGGTGACGGGAGAGAAGGAAACAGTTGCTCACGTCGCGGTCTTTGGGAGCAAAGGATCCCCACTGGTGAGTGCTAGGGGAGATGTGTGCCTTTGTGCGACTCGTCTTGGTGGGGCATAAAGTGTACAGGGATTCTTCCTGGGAAAACAAGAGCTTGTAATATATGGCTGGCGTGGACAAGGAAAGATGGAATTCATGGCATGAGCAACGGCTAATGCCTAGAGAAGAGGAAGGTTGGAATTCTCTTAGGTGGTAATCTAAGTGTCTGACACTGCGTTTCATTACGGATATGTGAGATGGGATAACAAGCCCAGTCTGAAACGCAGCCCAATCCCTGGGTCTCACACTCTGCTGTGATATTAGATGAGCAGCAACTGCTGTGTCATTAGGACTCTAGTTCAGGAGCGCACAGGGACCTCCCTGCATCCTGCTAAAGCGAGCCTGTAAGAAACCATGCTGAAGTGATGTTTTGTGCAAAGCTGGATTTCAGCTTTTCTGAAGTCAGGCCCATCGTGTCTGAGAAATATCCATTAAATCTCTTTGCCAGAAGTCCCAGCCACAGACACGTGAGTCTCAGCACCATTTGCATCTGGAGCACAGGGAGTTTTTTCTACCAAGCTTGGAAATGGATGAGGCAAAGCATTCCTCGATTAAAGCCTCCTAAAAGATGTTTGCATTCAGGCATATGCGACAGCAGCAGCAACAAAATGTAGGCAAGAGAACGTTGTGTGTAGTGTCCTGGCTTCATCTAGCTGAAATCTACAGCAAATTTAGTTAATTAATCTTTAATTGAAAATGGTATTAACTTTTGAAGCAGCTGTTTTAAAATGTCTTGTCATCTCTCTGAGCATGAAAGAGGATGTCAGAGGATTGCTGGGAACCTGAAGCTTTCTGTAACAGAAAGGAAGGCTGACATTTTGAAAGTAGTTTAGGGATTTAAACTTTCATTAAAAGGAATGGAAATGATGCTGCTGAAGCCCCTAGATGCCACTGAACCTCTCAACCCAGGCCGTTGTGGGTGTGCCATGTAAACCTGTCAACAGGAAGGCTGGGCAATGCAGGCTTGGCAGGGAAGTCTGAAGGTGACAAAACAATTGCTCGTAAATAGAAGGCATGCTTCCCTTAAAAAGGAGGGTTTCTCCCCCCTAGAATAACCTGGCTGTTTAACTGTTAGCTTGTTTAACCTACAGTATTCTTACAAAGCTTTTACCCTTGGGCTAAACCATGTATAGTTTAAAACTTTACCTTAATTGTTTTTGTTTGGAGAGGAATATGTCAATTTTTGGCCCAAAGGGCGAGCATTTCAGCTGGAGAATCCTAGCTGTCCCTAAAGAAATGACCAGCATGAGCTTGAGCGAGTGCGTGCACCCATTAAGTGGAACTTTAACGTGCAGCGTTTATGCTCGGTTGCTTCTAGCGCCCAGCGAGTGCTGTTAGGAACCTCGCTGGGTATGTTGGCAGCACAGACCTGAGTTTCTGGCCGTTAGGTGAGGTTCTTTGCATTTTCTATAGGACTGCCCTAGAGTTTGGGTGTTGTTTCAGTCATTCCTTGGTCCAGAGCTTTCTGAGCTAGCAAAACAGCTAACCATCTTGTTATACACCCTGCGCTGGTGGCAAATCCTGCCTGTCTAGATCATATCATGCGAATCTGACCTCAGGGGGATCGCTGCAATGTATTCCAATAAAGCAAAATTTAAGCTTGCTCTTGTTATCTTAGGTTAGGCCGTTTGGTATTGATACCGAGCCTTTAGGTGAAATATCATACAGATCTTTCATCCAGGTTGTGTAGGGTCCCTCCACGGATCTGTTGCCTGGTATTTTCTTTGTCAGTGACTGCATGCCAGCTTCCATTTGGTGTATGTAATCTCCCAGAATCACTGAGGTTGGAAAAGACCTGTAAGATCATCAAGTCCAACCACCAACCCAACCCCACCATGCCCACTAAACCATGTCCCGCAATGCCACGTCCACATGTTCCTTGAACACCTTATTTTTTTTTGGTTGGAGTCACCATCACTGGAGGTGATGTCCTGCATTAAGGAGCTGGTAAAACCCCAGCCCTGGGGTCACGGTGGCAAGGCAGCCTCGTGTGCCACGCGCAGGGCATTTGGCAGCTGGTTTCTATCAGAATGAAGCGGTCACTCAAACCATGGCTGTTTGCCGGGGACGGACGCTCTTCATTGCTAAATGATCAGATGTGACATTACATACCCATCGACAAAGCCAGGAGTGCTGCTGGAGGGGTGTGTGTGTATGTGTGGCAATATGACTGATGGCAAAGTTGCTGTCTCCTTTTACTGCCTTTCCCCGTGTGCCATGTTGCCTGTAACACTGTTGAACGGGTTTTTTTTCTCATCCCTTTTAAGACAACTGTAGATGAAGGGTTTTTTTATAAGCCCGTTCCTTGGCGAGGATATGTGGTGTTAGTAGACACTCTAATTGAAGCCAGCTAGCCTGGGCATCCCCCAGATGTTACTCTGCCCATCTCCAAAGGGTTCTGCTCTGCCTTTGTTGCTTATGCCCTGCTGTCACGTGGAGGCAAGGCCAGCTGGCAAGGCACAGCTCTTCCTTCCAGCTCCTTCTTCCTGGGAGCTTTGGGCAGCATCACCCAGACTGCAGGTCTCCGTCCCTCCCTTCTCCCGGAGGGATAAAAGGTCCAGCATCATGTGTAGCTTCAGGTCCCTTATTTTTGAGGTACCAGCCTTGGTATGTGATTTTTGGCTCTTACTTGCACGCAGTAGTGTTCTGTCAAGGGATGAGCGTTTCTGGATGCTGTTCCTTCTGGCTGAGTTGGACTAGCGATCCTGACAGCTGCCAATGCCATTTCCTTGAGTCAGACATTATTAAAGGTTTTACATCAGTCTGGTTTCTTTTGTGGTTAAATCATACTCTTTGCCCTCCAGTGAATTGTGGAGCAGCCTGTCAGGGTTGGGAGCTTCATGTGTTCAGATGCTGTTTAAGAGTTGGGGTGTTTGGAACCGATGAAATCCAGCCAGACTGGATAAATTCCCATTTTTAATGATGTGAGAAAGTGGTTTAGCAAAGAGATCCGTATTCCTCCTCCAATAGTCTGCGCCAGTTCTGCAGGAAGAAAACTTTGGGGTCTCAGACTGTCAAAAGAAAAAATACTGCTTGAATGATGTAATTAATAATTAATGTCTGTTATTCATATACTACCAGGAATACACATAAGCACAAGTCAGAGGCAACTAACTTGCATGATACTTTTGGACAGGCTGGATCGATGGGCCGAGGCCAATTGTATGAGGTTCAACAAGGCGGAGTGCGGGGTCCTGCACTTGGGTCACAACAACCCCATGCAACGCTCCAGGCTTGGGGACGAGTGGCTGGAAAGCTGCCCCGCAGAAAAGGACCTGGGGGTGTTGGTTGACAGCCGGCTGAATATGAGGCAGCAGTGTGCCCAGGTGGCCAAGAAGGCCAACGGCATCCTGGCCTGTATCAGAAGCAGTGTGGTCAGCGGGAGTAGGGAGGTGATCGTGCCCCTGTACTCAGCGCTGGTGAGGCCGCACCTCGAATGCCATGTTCAGTTTTGGGCCCCTCACTATAAGAAGGACCTTGAGGTGCTGGAGCGTGTCCAGAGAAGGGCGACGGAGCTGGTGAGGGGTCACCAGGGCAAGAGGAAATGGCCTCAAGTTGCGCCAGGGGAGGTTCAGGTTGGATATTAGGAAAAATATCTTTCCGGAGAGAGCGGTGAAGCATTGGAAGAGGCTGCCCAGGGAGGTGGTAGAGTCACCATAGCTGGAGGTGTTCAAGGAACGTGTGGACGTGGCACTGCGGGACATGGTTTAGTGGGCATGGTGGTGTTGGGTTGATGGTTGGACTTGATGATCTTAGAGGTCTTTTCTAACCTCAGTGATTCTGTGATCCGTACTCTGAAGAGCCTGCTTTGCTTCTGACTTGGGCTGGTTTTCACCGGTGTCGCTTTGGGAATGTTAACAAAGTCACTCTCCAAGTGGGGCTGTGCAGTAGTAGGAGTCAGGGAGAGTGGTTTGGGGCAAGACTGAGCAGGCACAGGGTAGCGGAAGGAGAGCTAACAGTGTGGAGGAGGTGTGAAAGAGCAAGCATGGGAAACTGGGTTTCTTTATCCCCTGATAGCGGGAGCTTGTGGCTTTCAGATGAGATTGCTCCAGATCCCACAGTTGCTCCAGGCTTTCTGTTTCAGTCTTGCAACACTGAAAACTTCAAAGCACCCTAATTATCCCTCAGTCTAGGAGTACCCTTAGAGCTGTCTAATCTTTTTAAACTTTCCTTGTTCTTTCTGATCTTTCCTACCTGCTTCCTGGAGCAGAAAATCCATCTAGTGAGCATTGGAGAAGGACCAGTTGTCTACGTGCATCCAAATAAGATAAATTTCGGCAGTATCCAAGTTTTGCAAGACGCTTCCCAAACTCTCCACCTCTCCAATCAGACTGTCATCCCTGCATCCTTCTGGGCAGAGATGGTAAGTATCTGTGTGGCTATTTCCCAACAAAAATGACTGGTCCATAACAGCCCGTGACTTGATTTTTATGCACAACATTTCCGTATCACTCTCCGAGAGAGAAAGCAAGATATTCCATCACAATGTGGCAAGAGCAGCCTGGTTCTGGGGGTGGTTTTAGCTGGGGCACCCCTCAGTAAAATAGAGAGTTTGTATAGATGTTTGAGCAGAAATGAGTCTGGATCATTTTTACAAGTTGTCCCTTTATTTTGTGGAAGGTATTTAGCTCTGAGAGTCATGCTTTTGGAGCTCTAGGAGATGAAGGGAACCACGTGGCCCTTTGCTCCTGAAAGAGCATGGATTTTCCTGTGGTTTCCCTGTTCCCTCTGCATCTCCTTTGCCTCAACCTCCTGTTAACGATAGAGAGTAGGGTGCGAGGTCTGTCCTCCAACTGCTGGTGGTGAGGCGAGTTTCCCCCTTACTGGGGGTCACCCCAGCTGGGTTGTTGCACAAAAATATGCTTGTAAGAGTGGTGTAGCGATGGAGTCTGTGGCCTCCGTAGCGTTGCAGAGCATCTGTGGAGACTAGCTGCAGAAGAAGGTTATTTAATTCATGGAGGCTGCCTAGTGTGACAAGCTGCGTAGCAGGAGGAGAGCTTGGCTGCTTCCCTGGCAGGGGGAGCAGGGCTGATGCAGGCGGAAAGGGCTCGGGTGCTGAGGCTGGGTGGGATGTGCTCCCCACTGGAGGGGGGATCGAGGCAGGAAAACAGGGTTTGGAGGGGGTTTGTGCTTGTCTGTGGTGGGTTGGAGTTCTGGGGCTGGTTAACCCAGGCTGAAATTTCCCTCCTGCTGCTTTTCCAGCAGTTTCACTCCAGTTTCTGTGCCCAGGAGCATAAATGTAACCTCAAAGTGGGGGATTCCCAGGGCAGCTTTCTTTGGCTCCACAACGAAAACCTGCTTTCTGTCTCTGCAGAGAGCAAGCCACCTCGGATGGGTGGCACTGGTGTATAAATGATGGGGTTTGCATGCTTGTACCCAAGACTGACCTGCAGAGCTCTGTTTAGGTACTGCCGTCGGGGTGTGATGCCTTCCCTCCCTCCCCTGGGCAGCTTGCAGTGCACCCAGGGGGCTTGCAGGGGTATATCTGCCTCTCCATTGCCTCAGTGCCCTAACTTATGGGACTGGGCAATAAATCCCATCCTGCTTCCCTGCGATCTCTGCAAATATTGTGCTGATCAATAACTAGAATGGTAATATGAGGTGGTTCAGGGATGGTTTCTTTTCCTGCAGTAAAGATGGCCTCTGCTGTTCCATAGCCCCTCTGCTGACTCCCCAGCATGGAGTTACCCCATGGTGAACGTCTTGGCTTCTCAGGATAGCTGCTGCTATCCTGGAGGTGTTCAAGGAGGCAGGTGCTGGGAACCTGCTGGATCAGGCGTTTCATCAAGGACTCTTCAGACTCTTCAGGACGGTGATGCTGAGCCTGCCTGATGGGAGCAGCGCTGCGGCAGGCGAGGTGTGCTCCAGCTCCTCCCTTGCCCCCAGCAGCTGCCTACTTTGGTGCTGTTTTGTTGCCTCGATTGAAGTTTTGCCCTTTGCTGCTGCCTTAGGCTGCCTGGCAGTTTATTGATGGGAAGAAGAGAGGACTGAATAATTTTGGAGATAAAATTTGAGATGTGGTCGGGTGTCAGGGTGACCTGCACATGTACATCTGAGAGCAGAACTGGCTCCGGCTGTCCCTGAGCCTAGCTGGTGGGTGACTTGGGCATCCTTCATTCCGTTGTGCCCCTGAACCCAAGTCTTGTGTTCCCTAAGATGGCAAAGCTGCTGCTTTGATTTCCTGCTTGGAGATTGCTGCAGGACAGTGAGCTGTGATTTCCCTGTCTCCCGTTTGATGGCTAATCTCGAAACCGTGGCTCTTTGCAGTCAGGCGTCTGGATCACGATTCCCCACTCGAAAGAAAGAGCTATTGATTGAAATTTTCACAGCAACATTACAGCACGCTGACTGGCAGCTCAACAAACTGAATGAGATTAGATTAAGGGGCAGCAACAAGGCAAATAAAAGGCTGGTGTCTTGTTCAGAACAGAAAAGGGAAATGCTGTAATGCAGATGGCCATGGTGGTGTCCTTAACCACCACGTGCAAATGGCTGTTCCTGTCAAGTCAAGCTTTGTTCTTGCTTTATGGGAGAAAAGAGCATTGTCTGAGCAAGCAGAGATGTTTTTTGTGGATAACTTCACTCCGGGATAGCGACTTAAGGAATTACCTGGAGTACCCCTTGTGCACAGGCTTCCCTGTACCCCTCTTCTCTCCGTCGGATGAGTTGCGGGAAACAGCAGTGAGCATCTCTGCCACTAGAAGGAAGGAAATATAAAAACCTCCGAAGCAGTGCATTGCGATGGGGCTTTTAGGGTTTGTAGTGGAGTGTAGGGACTTCATACCCATGTCCTTGGTTGGCTTATCCCTGCTTGCCAGGGTAGCTGCAGGGCTGTGACCTTTGGGGCCAGCGTGTCATCCCCTGCTCATCCACTGAATCCTGTGTCTGTCTGTACTTTTCCCTGTCAGATTGCTTTCCCAGCTGCCAGGCAGCCCCGTTAGAGCATCCTGTGGATCCCGCAAGGGGAGGATTTGCCTTTTTCGTGGTAAAAAAGACTGGAGGAGTAGGTCAACATGAAGGACCTGCTGCAGCTTAGCTGGGGGCTGATGCGACCTGCTGAAAAAAGTGGCTGTTTCTCCTCCTTGCCGCCACTGTCATCTTTTTTCCTGTTTCCCTAAGTGTCTGATTTTTGCCATATTGACAAGTGAGGAAGAGTTGTATTGATTAATGGAAGTGTTTGCTCTCCCTGCAGAAAGGCAGAGAGGGAAAAGCATCTTTCTTTGATCTTTTCCTACTTGTTCATTGTCACTCTGTCTTCTCGGGCATCTTTTATTCGGCTGCTAAGAATGACGTCTCTCGGCATCACGGAAGGCAGCTGCGTATCACGCCTGTGTGATCAGGAAAGAGAAGACAGGCTTAGGGTGCAATTTTTATTAATCAGCAGCAGCTTTCTTCTGCCTGCATAACCACCGCGCTGGGTCTGTTATGTGCTACCGCAGGGAGGCAAACGGTGGTTTCCTGGTGCCTTGTAATGAGGGAGGAGAGAAAAAAACTTTCTTGGGACTTCCCCTTCTAGTGACGGTGCTCTGCTTCCTAATTTTGAGGTCCGGTCTCCTTTGACGGGATCCTTGACCTCCCTAATCCAGAGCCCTGTGCTCCTGATGGAGCTCACTGCCACCTGGTTTTTCCAGCAGCGGTTGTCCAGCCAGATGTGTTGTCGTCTTCAGGAGAGCGCCTGGGGAGCAGATCCCCTTCCACCTTCCCAGGGATGAGCTGCCGTCACGTTCAACTGGAGCTGACATTGCAGAAGAGACCAAGTTTTGTTTGTTTTAAAAAAAAAAAAAAAAGCTGTAACTGTTTATCTTCTCACTGGGATTCAGTGGAGAAAATCAACTGATTTTGAGGCAGCATATAAAGGCTCTTGGTCAAACTCGGTGTAAGCAAGGAGAGAACACGCAGTTCCCATTCCCATACTTGCTTCTCTCCTCATTTAGCGCAGGATTTGTTTCATTTACTAATTTCATTGCTTATTATCTCAAGCTTTTGATGACATTCCCTTTGTGAAAGAAATGGTCGTACAGAGGGACAGCAAAACATGGAGATAAACTTAAAACCAGTGCCGATAAAGGGATGCTGCTTTAGTGATTCTGTTTCTTGTTCTGGCTGATGCGCGATTTTGTTATCTGAGCGAATTGTGCAGGCTGCGGGAGGGAAGGCTTCGCAGAGCCTGTCAGCATTGTTCGTAGCTCTCTCCAACTGCTCTCGCTGAAGTCGGAGCAGACTTGAATCGGCAAGAGGGTGGTTTTAAAATCTACTGTAAATTACATTTATTGTTTTGTTTCCCGGAGCATCCGAATAATTAGGCAGCCTGTCAGTGCTTGCTCGTAGCGAGACGCAGGCAGTGCCGTGCCCTTCAAATGATACCTGCAATGCTGTTTAGAGAGGAGTGTTAAATTAACTTTGCAGGGTATGGGCAGCATTGGCCCTGAATATGTGGTCTCTTCCAAGGTGAGCAGAGCTTTTGAAGATAAGATGCATAGGCTTAACTCTTTCCAGAGCTGTCCCACCAGAGCCTCGTGGTGCTCTGAAAGCTCACCTTTAGACTTAAACCATTGGTTTGGTTTTTAAAGGCTGTGTTTTGCTAATACAGCAGCACCAATTTGCTGATTTCCACCCAGCTTGGTCATGCCAGAGCTGGACCATGTCTGGAAGCTCACGCCATCGGTCATGAACAGGGGTCAGGGCCAGGAGGGTCCGGTCTTGTGCTGGCGACCGGTTGTATGAAAAGCTGAGGAAGGTGGAAGGCCGTGTCCCTGCCAGGGTTGCACAGGCTTAGGTCCAGGGCATGTGGCTCTTAGGGGAGCAGAGGTTTGGAGGAGACCTTGGAAAAGGTGCCTGAAACCTGGCCACAGGGAAGAGGGTTTTTTTATCATGTCAGGTATCTTATATGAGTTCATGCCCTTTCAAAATTGCTGTATTTCAGTAATTGAAGAAGTTGTTGTTCTGCTCGTCTAGGGAAACTAAGCTCGTCGTATTGCGCTGCGCCCGTTGGCCAACTGAATTAAAGAAGGGTAGAAGTCTTCAAGGCAATTATGTTCCTACAAGCAAGAGTGACTCAGCGGAGTGCTTTTCCCAAAGGAAAAGCGGGAGGAGTTTGGTTACTAAATGTTGTGCTTGGCAGCAGCCGGCCAAGCCGTGCCCGAGTCCTGGCTGACGAACCCCGATGTGCGGAGCGGTGGCACTGGTCTCCCCAGCTCAGTGGGGAGGGCAGATGGGGTCTGGAGGGGTGAGCTGTGGGCAGGGGCCAAAGGTGGAGACAGGCTTCGTTAGCTCCCTCACCAGTCTGCTATTAGCTGAACCAAGCGTGACAAATTAGGCTGCGTTGTCAGTGGCAGTGAGTGCCATGCTTTAGTTTTTATATTTTTACTGGCTTTAAAGGCTCTGCCTCTTGCTTTCATAAAGCATCCCTTTGATGGTGCGCTGGGGCAGAGGCTAAACCAAGGTGGTCCCCATGCTTTTGCCGAGGAGATGCTGGTGCTGAGGTGCCGGGAGGAGGCTGGTTGTTGGTGGGAGCACCTAGCCAGCCTCGTGCTCTGATCTCCACCTCGTGCTGGGGCTCGGGGTGCTTTTGTGCTGTTTTCTGCCACTGGCAGTTTGTGCGGCTAAAGAGTAGCTTGGAAACGAAGAAGGTGGGGTCCCCCACCTCAGGACTGCGAAAACACCTGGGACAAGGCTCTCCACACGACTGATGTAGGATGGGGTTTTATTTCTCCATCATGTGCAACCTCCACGAGGAGCAATGGGTCAGCCTGACGTGGTGGGAAGGCTCTCTCCCTAGAGCTATGGCTTGGTAAAGTACAGCTGCATTTTTAATACTGAGTTCTGCTTCCTCTTTCGCTTGTGCAAGGCCAGAATGACCAGACCCCTTTAATTAACTCGCTTTGAGTAGCTTCAAGAGAACGGAGTGTGGTGGCTCCTCAGTCGTCCTTTAGGGCAGCCAGCCATCCTTCCATCCATCCATCCATCCATCCGTCTCTCAGATGCACGCTGGTGTCTGTTATCATCAAATTTTGGGAGCTCTTATTCACAATGGAAATCTGTCCTGGGAGAAGCTAATGATCTTAGCATTGAACTTCTTGATCAAGTGATCCAGTGATTGATCCCTACCCTTGCCTAGCACTCAGGGACTCTGATGTCTGATAGTGCAAGCTCCTACAGGGATAAAAATAGCCACTGACTTTGTCTATCCAGTGCGTACAGCTATTGCATCGTTTTCCAGAGCATTCAGGGAGAAGCAAGTAGCAGGGGTGTCATCAGAAGTTAGCTCTTGGTCTCCAAAGTGATGGAGTTCTTCAGCATGGCTCCAGGAGATTTCCTGTCTCTGGGACACAGCCTGGCTGGGTGTAGGCAGGAGCTGACCTAGAAACCTGAGTGAATGTGGCCCGGCAGAGCCTTTTGGTCCCGGCAGGTCTCCTGTTCAGTGATGCACTGTGCTGCCCCTCGGACCCACACCAAACGCTGACTGAAGGAATGAGGACGCGATGCAAATCACGCTCCTCCGGAGTGGGCTGTTGGCCTGGTAGGGCTTGGTGGGTCTGCGCTGGGTCACCCTGGGAAATTCAAAGTCTGGCTCCGTCGAGACAGCCTATCGTTATTCCTCAGTAATAGTTTCTTGGGTACAATTTACTGCCCGGCTTGTTGCCAAGCTTTGATAAATGAGCTTTGTCAGATAGCAGACTTGCAGATTCACCTCTGGAGCAGAGCTATCAGGTCTCCTTTTCAAGCGAGCTACCCTGTGTCAGCATGAATCAGAGGAAAAGTTGTACATTACCGTCAGTGAAGACTTAACACCCAGCGGCTTGGCATGAACGTGTTGGCTGGGTAGCCCTTGGCTGATGTCAGCGCAGTGGATGCCTCTGAGGCTCCACTGAGGCTACGCACGGGATGCAGGGACAACAGCAGAGGGTTGGTGGGATCCTATGTGGTGAGTGAGGTCAGTCTTCTCTTGTCTACCTGCCTGGGGTTGTGTGCGTCACTGGCCTTTGAGACGAAAATAAATGTGGTGCTGATTTGATGGATTTTCAGTGACTGTAGTCTCTCTGGGTAAGCAGGTAGAGCTCTGCTGACAGGTTTTTGCTTTGTTTGCCATCTTCCAGTCTCGCTAGACACCCTGAGGTTCAGCCTGGTTTTCAAGCACTGCTTCGCCTCCGCAGGCAGGGAGTGTTGGGGGGTGCAGAAACCAAAATGATAATTAGCCAGACCTCAAAGGGAATTTAAGAATATTCCCTAACAGAGTATGAGGTCCCAAACCAGAAGGCTGGAGAGTAAGGTTGCAGGTAATAATGGATGTGGAAGGTGTAGGAGGAGTGAAAAAAGCCTAGCCTGCGCTCCCTGGAGACGCAGAGCCCCGGGGTTTAACCTGTGCCGACTACCTTCCTCCACTCAAGGACAGGGAGCTGCTGGAGGGGGTACAGCAAAGGGCTACGATGATGATTAGGGGACTGGAACATCTTTCTTATGAGGAAAGGCTGAGGGACTTGGGTCTTTTTAGTCTGGAGAAGAGAAGACTGAGGGGGATCTTATTAATGCTTCTAAATACTGAAGGGGTGGGTGCCAGGGGGATGGGGCGTCTTTTTTCAGTGGTGCCCAGTGACAGGACGAGAGGTAACGGGCACAAACTTGGTCCTAGGAAGTTCCATCTCAACGTGAGGAGGAACTTCTTTACTTCGAGGGTGGCAGAGCACTGGAACAAGCTGCCCAGAGAGGTTGCGGAGTCTGGAGATATTCAAAGCTCACCTGGACGCATTCCTGTGCAACCTGCTCTGGGTGACCCTGCTCTGGTGGGGGGGTTGGACTGGGTGATCTCCAGAGGTCCCTTCCAACCCCTCTCCTTCTGTGAGTCTGTGATTCCACCCTTATCTTGCCTTTGTTTTAAGACTTTCTCTTGCATCTCTAGAGGATAAATGAAATGGAACTGAGTTTATTAGTTTTGCCAGCGCCTGGAATAGTTGTGATGCCTTTGGTGTGCTCCATCCTGGGATGCAGGCATGCAGCCCTGACCCGCTCTCCGTGCAGGGCGCAGTCAGCCTGAGGAGTTACTGTAGCTGGGGCGCCTACCCACGCTGCTGGGACCCTGAATGCTCAGCAAGTTATTGCTTCCCTGGCCTCCCGCTAGTCTTACCCTCGTTTTGGGGGGTTATTTAAAATGCTTTCCATGACTTTGAAGTGCTGCTTGGTTTACTGATGCTCTTCTCCCTTGGGCTGGCTGGTGTCCTGTTAGAGCTCAGTGCCGCCAGCCTGACAGATGGAAACTCAAGCTGACTTCACCTGGATCAGGCACTGGGATCATGTCAGGCCTCCAAGCTCATCATTGCTTTTCATTAAAAAAAAAAAAAAAAAAAATAGAAAAACCCCTTTTCTCTTACAATACTGAGGTGTTTGGGGTGAGTAGTGCCTGTTGTCCCAAACACAGCACTGAACTGTGGAGTGCGTGTGCCACTAACATCGTGGTGGACACTTTGAAGCCGTACATCTACATCCCAGTGCATTTCAGGCTGGCCAGGGAGCATTGCATTCGTTTCTCTTTGTCTGCTGCAAGCTTGCTCCCTGCAAACGTGGTTTTAAATGGAATTGGGGGTCCAGCGCCCTTATTGCCCCATCTGTAGAGGGAGGTCTGTGAGAGACCAGAGGAAGAGAACACTTGGGAAGCCCCGGCCATGCCCACAGGGCGTGTCTTGCCCTTTCTTTGGGCTTATTTCTTTACTGCCCTGCTGTAAACACTTAGAGCTGAATGTTTCAAAGCCAAGGACAGTGGGACACCTCGCTGCAGCTGATGATCAGTGGGGCCCGAGTGCTTCAGTCCTTCAGGGGCTGTTGAAAAGCACTGCCTAACTCTTGGGAAAGAAGACTTTGGTGTTGGGGTTTTGATCGACCGGTTTTGCAGAGTTATTCTTCAGGCTCTCAGCAGTATCCCGCTGCCACGGTGGGATTTGAGCAGTCCTGGCTTCCTCTGGCCTTGAGCCTTGATGCAAACCGGGTGACCGTGGTTGGGAAGGCAGGAGAGATAAAGTAGCTTCCCTTGGTGCGCACTCCGAAAGAGAGACCAAAAGAAGAGGGGGAATAACCTTCTCCTGAGGATGAGCATCTCTTGGTTTGGGCAAGACTGGGTTAATGAAGTGAGTCTGTTAAAGGAGGGCAAATTACAGGTTGTGTAAGCTCCTGCATAGTTGTTCTTTCCAGACACTGTAGCTTAGATTTAGGGAAATGAAGCCTTTCTGGTTTTTACCCTCATATCTTTAGTCCTTCCTTTTCCTGCGCCCCACAAGAGACCAGGGTCCATGGTTTCCATCCTCATTAGTGTTTGGCTTGTCTTACAGGCTGGCAAACGCTCGCGCTGGAGGATTGAACCCCGTAGAGGAGTGATCCCCCCTGAGAGCGAAGTGTCTGTGACCGTCATAGCAAACTTGGATGACACAGAGAAATTCAAGGACGAGGTGAACCTGTTCATAGAGAACAGTCGTTCTTATGTCATCCCCGTCCAGGCTGTCGGCATCGGCACCACGATTGTCACTGAGAAACCTTTTGGTCCGGAGCTCAACTTGGGACCCCACTTCAGGTAGGATATCTCTCATCACCTGCTTCTGCCATGGGCTCAGCCAGGAGGAGTTTTGCTGTGGTCCTTCAGGCTAGTTCTCCTCCCGTGCTCAAGGTCCTGGCTCCATTTCACTGAAGCCACAAGAATTCCTTTAGAAGCATTTTATGGCCAGTTGAAAGACGTTAGATACCCTCAAAAGCCACCAAAATGGACACCAGTTGCTAAATTGTCACTGAATTGCCCTTAGTTATAATACATTTATTTCCTCACTTTATCAAATAAAGATATGGGGGAAAACAGCAGGTCCCCGAAGCCTCCGGCTGGAAAACACTGCATTACGAGTATAAACATATTTCCCTTCGCAATAACATGGCTTGCTTTTTCACTCACTGTGGAGTATCATCTTGCAACAGCGGAAAACCGTGGAGGTACCTTGTTAGCAACTCCTCGACTAAATTAATGGTGCTGCTTTATTTCCCCTCTGCCCGGGAGTCCTGGAGGAGCAGCAGAATTTGTCTTTGCCCTGTATCATGCCTCAGTTCACTCGTCATCCCCGGCCCCCCTGCCGGGCTGCTCTTTATTAGACGTAGTCGCTCTTTCCTCGTTTCTCCTGCCTGCTTTCCTCCCTGTCTCCTCCGTCAAGACCGCAGCAGCAGCCCGGGGCACGGGCAAGCGAGGGTGGCTGCAGGCCCAGCTCTGAAAGGGAGAGGAGGAGAGATCTGCTGAGGTTGGGTGGGGTAAATTGGGAGTTTCAACTGAAAGAGCTTGGCTCAGAGGAGGGGATTTATCGATCCTAACAGGCATGTCTGAAACCAGGCACATCCCTGTTTAAACAGTGGGGGAAACTAAGCCTTTGCAAAGTGCTGCTCACCTTGTGTTTGGAGACCTTTTGGGGCGAGAGGCATCATCTTCTCGAGGTGCCTGTTCCTTTCCCTGGCTGCAAAGAGGGTCCACAGTGCTCCGATACCTAAAATTTTAGTTGGAGCAGGTTAATCCCGCCATAAGCATTTAGGATAGATTTTTAGGGACTTAAATATGCATCCACAAGCCATCCACATCAGCAGGGACATTGCAGGGAGGTTGGTGCTTGTCCAGCGTGTCCTGTGCTCCGTGCAGCCACAAATTGCCTTCGCAACACGGGGGACAATGTTAGGGTGGTTCACGTCATCGTGTTCTGCCGCCCTTCACCCGCAGGCTCTGTTTGGAGCTGTTGCCGTTGGTGTCAGCTGCAGAGCTGCCACCGGCTGAGCTGAGGTGGGACCCCGGTAACATCTCTGAGTTGGGCTTTCCCAGAGCCACAGATTCTGCATCTCCCCAGAGCTGCTCCAAGCTTTCATCTGTTGCTCTCCCCAATGTACACCATGTCATACTAAACTTGTATACGTCATTTTTTTTAACAGTCTGTTTCACAGACTAGTTTGTTCTATACTGTCGCTTCTGTGTTTGTATTTAGCTGCTTATGGCAGACAGGCATTTTGTGAGCCACATATTGTGTACCTTTCAAAAAGACACTAACTGTTCCAGGAACTCTTCATTTCCTGGTCATGCTCGGATTTATAGAGGGTAAAAGAATTACTCCAGACTAGCCTGCGGTTAGTGTTTCTTTACCTGAAGGAGTCAATTTCCATTGAATATTCATTTGGTTTTATATCTAGCTCTAGTTATTCATCTCTTGCTGTTGTTCCGTTCCCTCAGCAGCTAGAGCTGGTCTTGCTGCCGTGTTCGTATTGGGGAAACTTCTGTTGATCCCGTGTTCTCAGAGTGCATTTATCTTCCTAAAACACAAAACCAGCTGCACTGTTCAGGCAAAGGGCGATACGTTGGGAGCGATGAGGGTTGGCTGCTCTCTAAGGGATGAGATCCCACCAGCGAGGCAGGCGGTGCCCGGATCACCAGATGAGTCTCTATACCCTGCAGCCTCCCCAACAGCGTCTTTGGAGGAAGCCATCTGAGGCAGCAGCTCCCAAGGGGAAGGTGAAATGGCAGCGAAGCTGTTCCTCCCTCTACTTGCGGCCAGGCCAGCTTAGCGTCTGATGCAGCGAGACCTGCACCTTGGAAAAATACTCGGATTATTAAGCCCCAAAGGCTGGTGATGCTCTGTCTGCAGCAACTGAGATGATGTTTGTGTTGGGTCTGGCTGAGATGGAGTTCCTTTTCCCCACAGCAGCCCTCATAGTGCTGTGCTTGGTACTGGTAGCTGGAAGGTGTCGATAAGGCACCAGTGGTCTGGGTGCTGCTCGCACAGCATCCGGGCTGTCTCTCCGACACTCCCCTCTCACTGGTGGGCTGGGGGTGGGCAAGGTTTTGGGAGGGGACACAGCCAGGACAGCTGACCCAGACTGACCGAAGGGATGTTCCATCCCATACGACGCCTGCTCAGCAATAAAAGCTAAGAGAAAGGAGGAGGAAGGGGGGGCATTCGTTATTACAACATTTGTCTTGTGGAGCAACTGCTAAGCATACTGAAGCTCTTCTTCTTGGGAAGTGGCTGGACATCACCTGCTGATGGGAAGTAGAGAATAAATCTTTTATTTTCCTTAGCTTCCGCACACAGCCTTTGCTTTTGCTGTATTAAACTGCCTTTATCTTGACCCACGAGGTTTTTTCCATCTGATTTTCTCCCCGCCCTGTCCTGCTGAGGAGGGGAGTGATAGAGCGGCTTGGTGGGCACCTGGAGTCCAGCCGAGGTCAACCCACCACTATGTTCTCCATGAAGCTTTTCCTTGCTGTGCACAACCAGACCAGCTGCTGGATGGTGATGAACTTCGGGGCAACCAAGGTCCAGCTCTTGCTGTAGCTTTGAGCTAGGTCAGCCTTTTTGGAGGTGCCTTTATTGCTGAGTGTGCAGTCAGATAACGCCATCAGGGTGCTGAAGCTGGGTGATCACTGGGAAATAGCAGCTCCCATGACATTTTCCATCTCTGTTTCTCTTCTAGCCTGGATCCCTGCAGTTACCACTTCAAGTTGACCAATAAAGGACGACGCACCCATCAGCTCTATTGGACGACGGAAGGTTTTTCCCCGTTTCGCCTGCGTCATCGTCTCCCGGCCATCAGTAACAGCAAGGGCAAAGATGCCTCCCAGAGCCCCAAACCCGCCTGCCCCATGTTCAGGCTTCGGCCGCTAAGGGTGGAGCTGATGCCGGGCAAGACCGTGGAGATGACGCTGGAAGGCTTCTCCAGCACTCCTCAGGTGAGGTCCCCCATGAGGGCTGAGCCTTTCCCATCAGATCACATCCACTGGGACTTCTTTTGCAGCCCCTTGACATTTTCCTGCGAAAATGAGCAAGAGCTTTCCAGAAACTGATTTAATGCCACAAGTTACCACGGCAGCAGCAGTTGCTTTTCTTGCTGGCCACCATCAGTTGCTAAGGCTTTTTTTCGTGTTTCTATAGCTACCATAAACCCAACTTGCTGACACCAAAATGCGGGCTGAAGGAAGTATTGCTACTTCAGGGGCAAACAGCAGGTTACGAGGTGTCGTGTGCTGAGGCAGAAAGGAAGGGCAGGGAAAATAAGTTACACTTAGACTAGGAACACAGGCAGAAAGTAGATTAAAAAATGCAAGGTAATATATCTGGGGGAAGCAGTGAGTAAGAGTAAAACAAACGACCTGTGAGGGGAGGGAGTGTCTGGGAGCAGCATCATTTTTCCTCTGTAGACAAACATAAGCCGAGGGCTTATCTAGCACTGAGTCCTGGAGGAGAAAAACGAACAGGGTGTGTCAGCTCTAATGATCATTCTCCACGGGGGAGCCTGTTCCCAGGGATCATTATACTTGGCAGCTTGACTTTTGTCAATATTTCCATAACAGCTCACCCCAGTCTCTCAGCCAGCCGCGGTGTCCCAAGGGCAGCCAGGTCTTGCAGCACCCTTGGATGGCAGCTGAGAGGGGGGATTTCAGCAGGGTCACTGGGTGTTCTCCCTGGACCCTTCTTTCCAAGGGAAATCCAGCTCTGCAGAGAAACTGCCAGCTAACTCTGGTGTGCATTCCCTGGCTCCAGATGTTTAAGCAACTATGGAATAAATCCCCATTAAGCTCCTGCTGATAGCAGTGCTTTGAAAGGTGTTTTAAAGGGTTGCCTCAGTAGCAGCTTGAGGAAGACTTGATTACTGACTCAGTTGACTGTGGTGGGACTGTTCCTGTGCAGTTCTGAGCCCAAAGGTTTTGCTGAAGAGGGAAAAAGGTACTGGAAAGGAAACAAAGTGATCAGGGCACTGGTGAGGGTGTCTTGCCTGGAAAGGCCAAAGGGGATCTGTGAGCTCAGCTGTGGCTGCCTGGCTCGTGCAGTCAAAGCCCAGACCCTGGGAGTGGGCTTTCCACCTTACTTGGGTCTGGAGAACTTAATACTCTTCAGGTTGGCCAGAAGCCCAACTGCCTGCACTGTCTGTGCAACACAGATGATTTTGGAGACTGTAGGCTCCAATGAGGAGTTGAGTTGTGGTGTTGTACCAGAGGGAAGAGTGAGAAATGACGGGAGGAATTTGGGAAAGTGAAACCATGAGAAATCAGGAAAAAGTCTTGAACGCAAGAGCATCCCGCTTCAGCAGAGGGTTTTTGTTTGATGTGCAAGACATCTCTTTTCTGGGGAGATTGCTTTTAAAACCAGCTTTAGGAGGGCACAGTACATCCTTGGAATGAGTGATCCCCTCTTTACCTGAAGGCAGGCTGGCTGTTTGGGTTTTTCCCATGGATCCTTTCCACTAAGCTTCCAAGGGAGGGTTTGCTGGCATTTGCCTTTCTACCACTTGTTTCCCTTAATATAGTTGCGTATTTTTTAATCCATTCCTACAGCCTTCTGTAAGCATTATGCTTAGCGATGGGGCACATCAAATCATTATTTGGGGCAGGGATTATTACAATTGTAGACAGCACATGACTCAAGTGCCTTTTGCGGATGTTGGGGTGTAGTGTTATGGACATTTGAGTGCAGCATAAATAGGATGCAGCATAGGAAGAGAGGGGGCTGTTGAGGAGATGAGTGACTGTAACTTTATGGCAGTAATAGCTGCTGATGGCCAAGATCCCATGGCATCGTTTTTATCCAGGCTATCAAAATCCTTTATGTCCATGGTCGGGTGGCTAGCAACTGCAGGGTGTTTTCTGGATGCCCTGCTAGCACCCGCTGAGTGACGTGTGCCTCTTGCATGCAGGTGGTGAAGGAGCGGCTGCTGTGTCATGCCATGGTGGGGAGCAAGGCAGGGAAGGCACAGATCATGCAAGTGGATGTCACCTGTGAGTTTGTTGTTCCCGTTGTGCAGCTATCCTCCAGAGAAGTCACTTTCCGCGTGGAGAAGGTAAGTCTTTGGATTGCATCCTGACATTGAATAGCTTGGCTGATGACTGAGAGCCCGTGGGGTGTGTGCGCTTGTGTTCAAAGGGGGAAGTTAAATATCTTCTCCAAGTCCTCGGGGCTTTGGCTATTGATTTGAGCAGGACAAAGCTTTTGCCATTAACACAGAGATCATTATTTCACTCCTCTGGGCTGGGGGACAGTCTCAGCAGCTCTATTCTGCCTTTTGTGATGGGGAGACAGAATTGAGCTGCTGAGCCAAGGGCGGAGGGTGAGATGTGTGGGACCCCCGAGGACAGCGTGGGCTTTGCTCAGCCACCTCGTGTGCTGGGGCTGCAGCTGAGCGATGCTAAACCCGCTCCTCACCCCTCCTGAGGCGCTTTGTAAAATAAGTGAGGACATTTTTAGGGCTGGGACTGTTTCTTAACTTCACCAAAGTAAAACTGAGATTACAGCGGCTCCGCTGAGGGGGGATCGTGGCCACTTGTAGAGAGACACCAGTTTCTGTACTTAGTATAACGGGAGGTTTTTAAGGATCCTCCAAGGCACGGTGAAGTCTGAACACTGATCCTGTAGGGGAGCTGAGAAAAACTGATTTAGCTGTCAACTCCTCAGGCTGATGAGGAAAAACTGTCATCTCTTGTCTCTCTTTGCCTTCTCTGCTGTTGGTATGGATGGTAGCTCTTTGCATTTCCCCAAGCCTCACTTTCTTCAAAGGACCCACAGACGTCCTTCAGCCGCAGTGGTGATAACACCAACGTGAAGCAGGTGCCCTTTAGTCTCTGGATCCTGACTCCTGCATCATCTTTCCCTCTCCCGCGAGGAGCCTGAAAAAGAGAAGATATTTCATTATTTAGTTTCTGTGTTTTCAGGTCTCTCCTCCGGTTCCCAGGCTTCCAGAGAAGCACAGAATCCTGTGAGCAGGCAGTTCAGATTTAATTAGAAGCTTTTCAGCTCTCCCTGATGTCTGCCTGTGGTCTGCTTGATGCCACGCGCTCCGATTTATCGAGCGTTACGATGCTGCAGCTGTTTGATATCAATACACCCAGAACTAGTTTCCTAAACACTGCCTAGTTTATATAAACCATGCAGGAAGCCCAGAGCAATGCGTAAACAGGAAGAAATAGCTTAGGCTGAGCTTGAGCTTTGAGGCTACAGACACCTTGTCACTGTAGCAGGGGTGGCAGGAGACACGTTGCAAACGAACTGTCGAGGTTTCTCGCTGGCTGTATGTGCATGGAAATGTTCAAAGCTAACCGTAGGCTACTGCAGGCTCTCCACTACAGGCCAAATCCTGCTTGCTTTTCTCCTCTGACTAGCATCACTGCTTTTATGAGGCTACCAGAACCGATAGGCTTATAAGAAATGACCGTATGTGCGTGAAAAGTCTTGTGCCATTCCGCCCAAGAGAGGGTACAAAACTGGAGACAAATGAACTGGGTTCACTTTCTCTTTTGATCTTGTTCAAGCAGCTGCCTCCTCACGGGGTCCTATCCCCCCATCTGTACATGAGATTGTTTCCCTGTCCCCCGGGGGATGCTCTAGTTTCTAAAGATGAAAAGCATCTGATCTACTTCAAGGAAACCTTTCTAGAAGGGTAGAAGTGAATAAAAATAGTAAATAGAGGTGTATGCTCTTCTGGGGTTGAAAAACTTGAAACGCATCAGAAAGGAAAGGATGTCCGTGGTCGCTTCAGGTTGTTTTTTTTCCTTGTCTCCTGTTTCTGTAGCAACCCGGTGATGTCCTTGCTCTTCAGCACAAGCCTCTTTCTTTAAAAAACAACTCCTCCCTGCCACTCAGCGTTGTCCTGGCCCTAGAGCAACCCTTCATGATCTGCGATGCCGAGCGGCAGCCCCTCCCCGCAGATGTTCAGGTGAGCAGCCGTGGACCTTCGTGCTGGTGGGGTTTGAAGAGGGAGGAGTGTGGTGGTGCGTTTCTGTTGGGAGGTCCTCTGGTAGAGAGGTTTATTCTTTAGAATCAGCAGTAGACTGGCCCGAACTAAATTAGATTCGAAAGAAGTTGCTGAAGGAACCAAAATATCATCTGAATTGGGGAAATACGTCCTGGCTCTAAGCCATGAGAAGGGAGCGTGCAACTAGGTCTGGGCATGCCATGTAGTAAAGGTGTCTCCTGGAATCCATCCTAGCTCTCCAGCAGCCATCCAGATAACCTCAAGAAGCAGCTTGCTCCCTTCAAGGGCAGCCCTGCTTTCCAGAAGGCTGAGGATGCTCCTCCAGCCGCTCCCCGGCACCTGCCCCCGTTGTTGGTGGAAGGTGTTGGGTATGGACTCTGCTAAACGTGTTGTGGTAGGCACGGCCACCATTTCTGTGCCGTGCCAGTGACTAGCACCTGCAAGGGTGAGGCTGCAATGCCGTTGCGCTTGTGCTGTGAGGATAAAGGAGTTCCTGTAGAGTCAGGGCAAAAGGCCCTGGCTTGCCAGAGTGCTGGTTTGGTTATGTATTTAGCATATAGCTTCTGTGGGTCCAGAATTCAGGATAACAATATTTACTTCCCTCTTGTACTGATGCAGAGCCCAGAGGCATGAGCCTGAGATAGTCTCAGACCAGAGTGGTGTGGTGCTTGCGGGCACGTGCACGCTGTAAAGAAAAGGAAGGATGAACTGAGAAGGCCACGTTGGGGTCACATGTTGAATATTTACATGTTTCATGCCATCAGACCTTGGGACTTCATCACACTGGTGCTTAATACTCTTCATCTCCTTGCAGCCCATGAAGCTGGAGGTCGGGGAGGAGCTTCACCTCTCCATCAGATTTAACCCTGCTTTTGAAGAGCATTTGAACACCTGGGTAGCAGAGAAGGCTCTGAAAATACACTTTCTCGAGCACCCTCATGAGGAACAGGTCACCATTCGGGGAGAGGTCTACTTCCCGAATCTCCACATCCAGACCACGGCCCTGGACTTCGGCTGCATCTTGAACGACACTGAAGCTGTCCAGTATGTCGAGATGACTAACTGCAGCCCGCTGCTTGTCCAGTACCACTGGTCATTCCTGGTGGACAGCCACGCGAAGCAGATGAGGTACGTGCACCAATGCCCTTTCCTTGAAGCTCTTCTTCCTGGTGTCCTGTTTGTACTTTGCAAAGACCAAGTTGTTTGCCTGGGATCCGACAAATTGCCTTCAACTTTCCCTTGTGGAAAGAACACCTACCAGGTGTGGTCAGGGTCGATGCATAGGGAATAGGTGATCTCCACCAGTTTGATGCTGGGAAAGAGGCAGCGTTCTCCAGCCAAGCTGGGACCGTAAGACATGACCAACACTTTTCGCATAGCCCGTAGCCTAGAATCCTGCTTGGTGTCTGGAGCTACAGAGCCATGCTTAGGTGCTTGGAGAAGCAGATCTATAACGGGAGCTCTCTTCCTTCCCTGCCAACCCTACTTGTCGTCATGTCATACAAAGAACCTACACAGGCACTGCCACCAGAACGCTGTGCTGCTGCCCCAGTCTTGCTGCTGCTATGCCGTAGCCCCCGTACTGGTTCCCCTGGGAAGGAAAGCTGGTGTGGAAAGCTGCTTTCTCAGACCTTTGTGGCCTGAGGCAAACACCACCTTGGTGAAGTGAGTTTTCATCTGCTCAACTGCACGTCATATTTGCCAAACAGCTCTTTAGTGTTTTACAGCGAAATGGCAGGTCCTGCTGCAGGTCCTGCTGCAGCTTTGGGTACAGCTGTAGATGTTGGGGGGAGGACTTGTCTGAACAACCCCTGGGAGCAGGGCCACCCCGCCCTGGTCTGTGGTTTCCAAGCCAATCTTGTAGTCATGCCGGAGCACATCTATAAACAGATTTCTAGCAGTTCCTCCTGCTGTGGCCTCTCTGCATAGTATAAAAGTCTTGTCTGGGCAGTTTTAATTACAGTCACAAATGGTTTTTCCATAATGCCCTAGGAAACCAAGCAAAATCACCCATTGTGCATTGAAGTGCTGCTATTACAAATACCAGAGATCATCAATAAACAGTTTTGTTCAGGGCATTGGGATCTGGCTCAGAGGAGACGACCTATTGGGAAATGGAAATTAGCTATGGCTATGAGGAGGGCTTGGGGGAGAAGATCTGGGCATTGGGGTAGCCCGTCCACAGCTGGCTCTTGCCAAGTAACAAGAAGTCTTTAGTGTGGCCCTTCTTGATGCACAGCGCCTTCAAGAACAGACCCTAAAATGCAGAGGAAAGTCTGCAAAGCAGGTGGAGGGAGGCGGGCAGGGGAAGAGGAGCAGGGCTGTAAGCTCTCCTTGGAGGCCCCTGTCATCTCCTGGTAAATGAGATTAGGGTTTAATGACAAGCTAAAGGGAAAATCTAATTTTGATGATGGAACAATGCATATATTTTATAATAAGAGAAACAAACACATTACAGCGAAGCCTGTGTGGAATTAATTTCCTCTGGGGCCACTTGTTGGCCGGTTGCCTGTTTATCTTTACTCTTATTTTTTTTTTTAGAACCAATTTAGGTTTTTGAAAATGCGAATGCTGAATCAGTTCTCAACTTTTAATTACGCCGTCTCCACCTACATTGGCTTTGCTGGACCTGAGCCTGCAGGTGCTCATTCTTCCAGTGGGTGCGGAGTCACCCGACTCTGCTGAGTCGGTAGCAGTTGAGGGTCCTGAGCATCTGGCAGGATAGCAGCCTCTGCTCCACAGGGTTTGGTATAGCCCCTTTGCTGGCTCGTTAGCGCTGTGGACGTTAGGACAGCTCCCTTCTCTGCTCTGCATATTAATTAAGCGGTAATGTACTCTCTCCGGGTCCCTCAGCAGACACCATGTGATCCTCTGTGGCAGAGCTGGAAATGAAGACGGTCTCCAAGCTATTAACACCTCAAATTGCTCATTAAGAGCCCTGCAGAAGGGCAACATGTCAGATATTATTTCTGGTCCACATTAAGCACTGTTGGTATTCTAAATTGTCAGATCAAACTAACTCAGTCTGCCATTGAGGGAATCAAACATCAGGTCTCAGGAAGTTGAGGAGGTATCACCGTAGATCTACATTTCCTGACTCGGAGAGGGAGGCAGGCAGGGGCGAAGAGAGGGGAACCCTCTCTTCGGAGGGTTCCAAGGAGCAGCCTGGGGAGGACTTCAGCTCACAGGGAGATTTCATGGGGCTCCGTGAAGAGCAGGGCAGCCCAGTGAGATGCCCACCGCAGAGTTAGTGGTGTGGGCTGGTGCGAGAAGGATTGATTTATTCCCCACCGTCTGCTTTGTGTAGGGGAGGGAGGCAGGGGTCCCTGGGGGGTCGGGCACCCCAAGGGTCCTTCTGGGCCAGCTGGCATGCCATGCGTTTTCGAGAGCGCCTGACTCAGTTAATGCCGCCTTTTCAGCCGCTCTGCCCTCGGAAGAGTCATCTTTCTCCTCTGCAGGAAACCTTTCCAACTGTGAGCTTGCTTTGCTTGCTTCGTCTTCGGTGGGAACTGTCCCCTCTCCCTCGCCCGCTTGCTTCCGTCACCCCACACTTGTCCTCAGCTGTCCCCGGTGTCGCCTGGACCAGGCCAACCCTGTCCGGTCGTCCCTCGCCCCGTCCCCAGGAGCTCAGTGGGGCCGTTGGACTGTGAGCACGTTTCCCGGCAGTACATCTGCCTTGCTCTGGGTAAAGCAGGGGGTAATTCTGTTGTACTCTGTGAGTGACCTTTAATTAATAACTCAGCAGCCATGTTAACTAGCCTTTTACACCAACCCTATAAATCAGGGTGAAAGCCACGCTCAGCCTTAAATCTGTGATTTCTGCTGCTGTGACAAGCCCTGTTCCTTCTGGACAGGGGATGGATGGCGGTGCCAGCGTACTCAGCGGGGTGGAGCTTCATTGTGCATCTGATTGATTTTGGGATGCGACCCTAGGAAGTCTATTAAACCGGAACTTTTCTTGGTTTGTTTTTCATTCTGCCTTCGTTATCGTTGCTGCTTTACCTTCTCCCGCTTTTCACTGCGGTGACCTGCTGTGGAGTCCCATTGGGAGGGCGCGCTGGGCTGTGGCATTGCTGCCCGTCCGGGACGTGCCGGGCAGCCCGCATCAGTGCGGGCCGGTGGAGACACCTTCTGGGGTTCCGCAGAAGCAGTCGAGACGAGCAGGGACGTTTCCCCCTAGGTGAGGACTTCAGGATGTGCTCCATCTTTTCATCTCCCTCCTTTTCCACGCTCTGCTCTTGGCACCCTGGAGGGACAGGGGTGCTAGCTGGTGGGCAGAAGAGCCCAGGGACACACTGGTCCTCAACCCCCAGGATGCCTCAGCTCAGACTTGAGCTTCTTTTTGACTTCTTGTAGGGTGAAGCTGGCCTGCCAAGCCCACCCAGCCTGCTCCCTGTGACCTCAGGCTCTCTCCTGTTCATCCCTTTCACAAACTTGTTGAGATCCAGCTTTGGTCTCCTACAGCGTTTCCCCTAAGGAGAGGCTAGATCAGGAATCTCTCTCTTCCCATGGCTGGGAGCCTTCTGCTTGCCTAACGCTCCCCAAACCAGCCTGCTGCTCTCAACTGGTTATTCTTAACCAGTTCTTTGGCTCCCCCCCACTTCCTAATAATTTTAACCATTGCAGCCGTACCCTTCTTGGTTTGCCAAGCTCTCAGGCTTGACCCTATGAAGACATCTCAAAATGGTGAATGTCCAGATCCCTGCCACAAAGAGAGCTGGAGCACATCTCTCCTCCTTTGCTATCAGTTACGGGGGTCAACACAGTTGTCTGTTTGCAGAGCCAATTTTTGAAGTAGCTGGTAAGATTGTAATTGGTGCTGATTACTTTAAATAGCATCTCCAAATTACAGCTGTTGGGGCTCGTTTAATTTTGAACAAAGATGACAAATCATCTTTATCGTTAGAGCTACTGATTTGTTCAGAGGGACCTTTGGCCGGAGTCTGCTTAAGAAGCGTTTTTCTGTCTGATCGAGAAGCCAGAGCTTCCTACCGCCTCACCTGATGCTTCTAAATCACCTGGCTGATGTGCAAAGCATAAGGAAGGAGAGGACTTAATGGGTAGTGTTTTGCCATCTGTAAAATGAGAGCAAGTCAGAATAACTCCGGTGAAGTCAGTGGAGACTTCTTCCAGGGCTATAACTTGCCAAGAGGCAAGTACTGCTGCCGAAGGGTGATCTCCAGCAAGACCCACTGTGCCTGCAGTGCTGGTGGCTGGCCCTGACTCAGCTTAGGCTGGACCAAGGTGGCTGAGGAGCTTTAGCGCCTGCACCCTGCAAAACCAGACCAGGCATGTCCCGTGGGAATACTCTGAGGGAGGTACAAACCATGTCAGAAGAGCTTGAGGGGCCTCAGCTCCTCCTCTGACTCTTCTCATCAAAAGTGATGGTACAGTTGAGGTCAGTGGGCTTCAGCAGGAGCCGAGGACTCTCGGCGCACCCCAAAATCAAATCCTGTGGCTCCTGCTTGGAAGGTGCTGGAGCGTTTTGGTTGCTGCCCCAGGAATGTGATACTTCTCTTCAGTAGTAACATCCCTGCATCCATTCCTACACAATTTCTATTTCCAAAGAAGAAATCAAAATTCTCCCTCATGTCTCAAAACTGACATTTTTTTGGACTCAAGTAAGTGGCTCTTAAAACTGCTTATTAACTTTGAGTTAATTAATACTCGGTCACAGGGGGACATCCCCAGGACCGCTCGCTGCATTCAGATGAACGCCGAATCCAGCTTAATCGTTTCCAGCGTGTGCGAGTCAGAAATTGGAGGTGTCGGATCTCACTGCAGTGATGTTGCTTCTCTTCTCTCTCTCTCCACTGCCTGGTCTGAATTTCAATGGGTGGTTCAGGAAATACCCAAGCCTTAGCTCAGCAGAGGAATTTATCCTAGCAAAGAAATAGTTGTCGGGGCCATTTGAACGAAATGCAGTTTAGTATTTGCTATTGATGAGGGCAAACCATCCCCACCACCTTCCTCAGCTGCTGGCCAGGTGGCCCAGCTCAAGCCCAGTGTTTCCACATGGTGCACTGGGAAGGGTTTCGGTTTGCTCCGGTGTTCCGTTATTTTGCTTTCAGTTGCAAACACCCTTGAGCTGTCTGTGGCTTGGTCCAAAGTGCCTTTTTAATATGCATCTGATGGCCCCAGGGAGAAATGAAAGTGCATTGTAGGGGTCTGTAAGCCTGTGTAGATGCCTCACGGGCATGCGGTCTGCGGTGCCTTGCCCTGTGATAACCTGAAAAGAGCTCGTGCTTTGTTGAGAGGCTTGTTTGTACCCCCTGCCATGGCTGTGCCTGATGGGTGCACCAGCGGGTGGTCCTTGGAAGGCCAGGCAAGGATGAGGGTACATGTGGGTGCCATGCACTAGGGAAGCAGCCTCAGCACTGTTTAATGCGAAGGGGTGGTGGCTTCTGGCCCGTGTCCTCGGTGCTGACAGGGGCTGCGGGGAGCTCGGGTGCTCCCCTTGCAGCGCTGCAGGTTCGGGGTGACGCTCCTGATGTCGATGGTTCTCGCACAGCCTGGGTCGGCAGAGTCACATCGTCCCACGTGAATCTTCACATGGGGTTTGCAGAAGCAGTGTGATTTCTAGCTCCTCTATTTTGGGAGGTGGGTGTGGGAAGAGGTGTGAAGCTGTGTCCCTAGCAGGCTCAGAAACCAAGAGACAGGGTGAGATTTATTTTTTTCTAATGTCTCAGAGGCTGGGGACGATGGGTGGCACAAGCTTGTCCTGGCCCTAGCAGGAAGGACTCCTCTCTCCCCGGTGTCAATCCACCCGTGCTGCCATTAAATGCCCCCTGTTAATTCCTGGATGCATTTTGTCTCGTCTGAGGGGTGGCCAGGTTGGATGAGAGAGACCCAGAGGGGTTAACACCTTGCTTTCGGCCCCTCCAGCTCCAGGCTGACCTGCTTATGTCGGGAGGCTCCTTGCTTCAGCTCCACAGTACTGGTGGAGGCAATTCCACAGCCCTTTGGCCTCTCTGGTTTGGGATGGGTCCTCTCTGCAAGTGGAGGAGCTGCTCTCTGCTCCTTGCCTTCCTCCCTGCGTTCACAACCTTGGCCAGAAGGTGCTGGGGAGGAAGAGGAAGAGCTGCCTAAAGCCTGAGCTGATGCTGAGCTTCTTATCTTCCCCCTCCTTCTCCTTTTCTGAGACAGCTCTCTTTCCTTCAGTGCCAAGACGATTTCTTGTCTCAGAGATCAGAAATAAGGCAGCTTTCTGTTGACACCTTGGGTTCCTCGCTCCCTCCCTTTTCACATTACGCTTCTTGTTATGCATTTTGACTTTTCCCCACTGGAAAAAGTCCCTTGTGGTTCTCTGTGCTTCTGAACAGCAGGACTCGCTAATCACATCATCTCCCAGCACTGGGTCCCAGAGGGCTTCTCCTTTAGAGTGAAAAATATTGTTGTTGTCTAGGCACCGTGGTTCCGTGAAGTTGCCTCAAACCATTCTATAAAACTAAAGGTAATTTAATAAACGATTATGGATTTTCCATCTCAGGGGTTTCTCTCTCCTCAGGAGTTGTTATTAACCCGCAGTATTTATCACAAGCACTCTAAGAGCCGCAGTTTCATTTCCTGGCTAGGATGGATCGCAGCTAGCAGTTTTGGGACAGCCGCCGTGATGATGGCCAGGCTCATGTGCTGAACTGGTTCATGGACCGGTGCATAGGTGGAGGGCTTCCGAGTGCTCCTGGCCCTGGATATTTGTACCCCTATGCTGCAGGCATCTCCTTTATCAGCCAGGGGAAGTAGTGTTGCCCAGAGACACTGTTGTCGCAGCTGAGCTGAATTTATTTCATCCTTACGTAGATGCCCAACTTAGTGGCTGCTGGAGGTGTGGATTGGTTTGGTTGCCTAGTGTGAAATGTATTAAGGTGCCTCAGCTGAGAGGAGCGAAGGTTATGCAGGTGGGCCTGGAGATGGGTGATGCTCTGCAGGGGCAAGCGAATGCCTTTGTCCCCTCCAGTCCTGGTTTGTCCTTCCACGCAGACAGTGCTGAGGTTGTCTTTGGGGTCCCCCATGGGGTCCCAGCAGCAGGCGGAGGGAGGGTTGGGGAGGGGTGACGGCACCGCTGCTCATCGGTCCCTGTTTGGGGAAGCTTGCCTGGGTCAAGCCTTGTTCTTGCATGTGGTTGCAGGAAGGATAAGTCAGGTGAGACCTCTTGGGGCTTGTGAAGAGCAGAGCCGCTCATCCAGAAATGAAAATAATAAGCTACAAAGCTAAGGACAAAGATTTATTTGGGAGCATGTCATTAGAGGCACCAAATTCCCAGCTGGGAATAAATCACAGAATCATTAAGGTTGGAAAAGAGTGTAAGATCATCAAGTCCAACCACCAACCCAACCCCACCATGCCCACTAAACCATGTCCCACAGTGCCATGTCCACATGTTCCTTGAACACCTCCAGCGATGGTGACTCCACCACCTCCCTGGGCAGCCTGTTCCAGTGCCTCACCACTCTCTCAGGAAAGACATTTTTCCTGATATCCAGCCTGAACCTCCCCTGGCACAACTTGAGGCCATTTCCTCTAGTCCTGTCGCTTGTCACTTGGGAGAAGAGACCAACACCCACCTCCCCACAACCCCCTTTCAGGTAGTTGGGGAGAGCGATGAGGTCTCCCCTCAGCCCCCTCTTCTCCAGGCTCAACAACCCCAGCTCCCTCAGCCGCTCCTCATCAGACTTGTGCTCCAGACCCCTCACCAGCTCCGTCGCCCTTCTCTGGACACGCTCCAGCACCTCAATGTCCTTCTTGGAGTGAGGGGCCCAAAACTGAACACAGCATTCGAGGTGCAAGCACCCAGGTTGCTGTGAAAAAATCTGCCTTGTTTGCCTATGGGGAACACTTGCAAATAGGCACGGTGACAGGCAGGAACGGTTCGAGTGTGTGGCATTAGAAATAGGAGCGGAGTTACTGTGCAGGGAATGTAATCAGAGTCACCTAGGAACATTTGAAAAAGTTAAAAACCATATACCTTTTCCTGAGAGATGTTGGTCAACCTATAATCTCAGCTCCATTTGTGAAACGAGCCGTTGAACTGCTTTGCTGAATAATTTGCCAATTGATCCTCAACCGGTTTGCGTTTAGAAACTGCCGGGGAGGTAACCGCGCCGTTGGTAACTGCCATGTTGGTTATAACCTTCTTTCAGCAGAGCTGCTGCCCTTTTAGCACGAGGTGCTGTTGGAGCCCTTGTTCTGCAGCCGGGGAATACCTGCAGCGTGGCAGGGAGCTGTATCTTGTCATCCACGTTTGGTATATATTGATTAAAAATGACCAAAGCTCTCTTTCCCAAAGTACTAATCGCTGCTGCTCTGGCGCTCATCAGGGATCAATGGGCTGTTTAATTGCGCGTCTCTGCCGGGAATTGTTCGACGTGTCTTTCCGTGTTGCCGTGCGCGTGCGAGGGTGTCCCACGCTGGGCTCCGTGGGTGCCCCGAGCGGTGCTGGGCTCTGTCCGGTCAGGGCACAGCAGGCTGCGGGCTCCACCCCTGCTCCTGCCCCATCGCGCTTTGAGAAAGCCACCAGCATTACTGCTTGCTCGGAGTGACCTACGGTTGCGGGTAATTATCAGGGGAAATATTCAGGATGAAGGTGTAGTAGAGGTGTAGTAGTTCTTGCTTTGGCCCTCTGGGTGAGGAAGGATGGTCCACGGCAGTGGGTGCTTTCAGGAGGGCACTGCTGGGTCTGTACTGGCTCATCGCTGTCCGGATCTGCCCCTTTGCATCTCGGTCTCACGTTTTTTTGTACAGTTTCTGTCCCTTTCCTGCTGCGCTCTTTACCTCCCTATAAGCTATTCTCCTCTGTCCTCTTCCATTTCTCCTTGCAGCCCGTTGCTAGTTGCCTGCACAGCCGCTACAGCAGCATCATCCCTGGGCAGCCCCAAGCGTTGTCCTGCTCCATCCTGGTTTCGGAGCTGCTGGGTCAGACCCATCGCTGAGCTCACCCCACCAGTGCCACACCAGGGGCCACATTCTGCCAAGGGACCGCTGGTGTAGGCTCTCCTCCTTCCCACTGCAGGTCCGTGACCAAAGTTATGTTCTTTTCCAGGTTCAGCCCTCCAGCACCTAAATTTTTCATCAGACCCCCACCAGCAAAGAAGGAGGGAGCCCTGTCGGAGCGCTCAGCGTCTGCAGAGAGCAGCTCCAGGGTCGGGGGTGCGGAGGAGCCGGCCGAAGTCCTGGCAGCAGCGGGGGATCCTGCCCAAGAGCCAGCAGCTGCAGATGACTCCCTGGGAGCAAAGGTAGATTTTCTTCTGCACCTTCTCTTCCTTGGAGAAGCCCACTCAGATTCTCCTGACTTCCGTTGGGTTTGGGATTTTTTTGGTTTTTGTTTGGTTTGGTTTTTTTTACAACACCAAATGAGGCTTTTATCTGCATCATGATGTGAAGGCTTCCAGTTTCCTTTCTGTACCAAGCCATGCCAAGTACTGATCTCCATGTAGCACCTTCTCAACCCCAGCTGGAGCCACCCGTTTTCATGCTTCTGGCTTCCCCCAAGAGCCGGTGTTGCAGTGACGGCCACAGAGACGATTTTTATAAAACAAGGCTTTGCAGACAAAGTCGCCTTTGATCTGCTGACCTTCCTGGTGAACCTCGCTGCTTTGGAGCTTGACCTTGGTACTAGTGGGAGCTGGCACCTTGTTGTGCATCGTGTGGGATGAAGGCTGCTCCTGGGGCAATAAAAAAAGGATGTAAGAGAGCTCGAGAGGTTCTGAAAGTGCCAGCATTGACATTAAGTTCAAGGAGGGGGCTTGCACCTGCTTCCATCCAAATATCAGCAGTTTGAATGCTATAACTCTGCACATTTTTTCTGAATCAGGAGAAATGATGCCCTGTAGACGTAAAGAATAGCGTGGCTGAATGTTTTTGGCTAGACATATGAAATCATCTTTATTCCCTGCTTTGTTGCCATGTATGCGCAAATAAACCAGGGAAATACAAGTGGACCAGGCTAAGTAGGATCCAAAATTACTTCAAAGGATTCTTCTGGATTCAAAGGATGCTTCTGGATTGCAGTTTCGTCTTCTGCTTGTGTCACTGTACGCAAGCTCCATATAACCTCCGTGGGGAGGTGGGAGACCACAGGCCTAGGCAAGATGCGGGTTAGCATCTTTGGGAATATACGCTTGGCAAAGCTTTGCTAAGCCTGAAAATGTGGAGACAACCGAAAGAGCAATGAAATGAGAGAAAACTCTTCTCTCCCCAGTGCTTTATCGGCTGGGGAGATGTAGCCTCTGATTAGGTCTAAGGATGTCCTGTAAATACTCTTGTAGATTCTGCTGAAGTCAAGGCCACAGCACAAAGCACTTCTTCGCGTTAGTGAGCGAGGGAGTATTAAATGTCAAGAGCAGTCACAAAGCCCTCTTTTATAAATAGGGGTCAGAAGCCCAGGGATGAGGTTCCTTTTGAGAGGTGATGCCTTTGAGGTTAAATACCAGCTCTCAGCTGCTGCAAGACAGAAAGCCATCTCAGCTGCCTTCTTCAGGAAGGTGCTGTTGGAGAAGAATGCCCGAGCAGAGATCCTCAGCTCTCCAGCACCGATGAGTGCATGAGATGCAACCTAAGCACCATCTGAAACGGGATAGTTGTGCTGAGCACTTTCTAAGTCCTTACTTTCCTGTTCTTGGTGTGTTCCTTGAGCGGGAGTGAGCAAAGCCAGGCTGGCATGACGGTGCAAAATACCCTTGAGGTCTCTGCCAGGACTCAGTGCTGGGCGCACGCAGCTTCCTCGTGCAATCTTGCGTGTAGGAAGTGCAGATGGAGCCCATGTCTCATCTGTGGGTGGGCTTGGACCCACGCTCAACTGATGGCACGGGCATGGCCCTGCTTGATTTGTGCCCAGGTCCCATCTCAGCTGCTGCTGGCTTGGTGAGGTGGTGGATCCTGCAGCAGAGTGGTCTCACGCAGACCAGGCAGCTGCTTTCTGCAGCCCATGTGCTTGTTTTCCAGTTGCTACCATCCTCTGCTGCGGAGCTGGAAGGTGCTGTGGAGACTCAGAGCCTGGTGAGGGTCAAGAAGTTGACGCCGTTCGTGGAGGCGGAGCGTCTCACCTTGGGAGTGGAGGAGGTAAGTGGGAATCTGACGTGCTTATGTAGCCCCCACTCCCACTGGTGGCCCTCGGTGCGGCTCACGGAGTGGCCTCACACCCCTCCAAGCATATCGCACAGCACTGCTGAAGCAACCGGTCATTGGAGAGGCCATGTGGGACGTGTCGTAGGGTTGGCCAAGGACGTTACCTGTGCGGCACCTATGGAGGGCCTTATTCATCCTGCTGTTCCTAACCAAGTGGTCGATAGGAAAATTTTGCAGTAGATTTTGCTGTAGCATCCTGAGAGAGAGCAGCATGCAAATCAGAGAGAGAGTGAGGAGACCCCCAAAATTACTTTGATGTAGTGTATTAATTACTGTATTACTTAATGAGTATGGGAGATTTTTCCCATGGTTTCTCCACTAGAAAGTGTAATGGATGTAGGGTGAGATTAGGATGATTTTGCCTGTGTTTGAGGAACAGGCCCCTCCAGTCATGTCTGTCCTTTGCTTCAAGCCATGGCTCTTCTGCATCCATCTGGATGCTTGACATCTTGATCTCTCCTCCTCTCCCTCCAGATTTTTGACATCGTGCCACTGTACGGTGTGCTGCAGCCGGGTGAGAGGCAGCGGGTTACGTTCACCTTCTTTGGCCACGCGAACATCGTCGCCAGCGTCACGGCGCTGTGCAAGGTGGAGGGCGGCCCGACTTACAAGATTTCGCTGAGTGGGGAGGCTTCGCTCATCGACTATCTCCTAGATGTTACGGAGATCAACTGCGGGCTGCAGGTACCGCGCCCTTCTCTTGGCAGAGGTCTTTGAAACCATTGCTGGCGGGTTGCTGCCCACCTAGGTCTAGGGCTCTCTCCCCTTCCCAGCTACTTTGTCAGCTGTATGGCTTGGAAGTACAACCTTTGAGCGATACATCCTGCATCCAAGGTGGTTTTTAACAGCCATCTCCATCCTCCCCAAAGTTGGGAATTCCTGGGGCAGGCAGGATCCTGGTGGTGATCTCCAGAGGGACATGCCCCAAGACATCCAGCCACTGATCCACTCCTAAAGCCTGAGGTGCAAGGAGATGCTCTTTTTCAGTGCTCTCAATTAATCAACAAAATAAACCAGGGAGGAAGTTAACTTGGGCTTCCCGTCACTGTAGCTGGAGAGAGTTTCCCAGAAGAATCCCCACTTTACTTCTTTTCATTTAAAAACCCCATAGATATTTCCAGCTGTTGGCCCTGCATGTGTTGCACTGTCTGTCTCCCTTTTTGCTGGTATTTTGCTTGCAAGTACTTGTATGCAGGTGCCTTTTCCTCTGAAATGCCTCCGTCTTTGTTTCAGCTAGCTGTTCGATGACACCTTAAAGCGCAGAGGGCTTGTATCCCCTGGTTTCTTTGTTACTGCTCTTTACATGGTTGTCATTGCACCTCTGCGTGCTGCCGTAAATATCTGTTCCTGTGTAGGGCTAAGAGGTGCCCTGTGGCTGTGGGTTCCCCGGGTTAACCCGGGAGAGTCAAGTGCCCGTATGTCCTCTGCGGTCCCTGCTGCTGCGCTGGGTTCGTTTCCTTTCAAGCCAATGAAAGAGGAAGGAGATTCCCAGCATCAGGCCTGTGTCTGTAACTTCCCGCTCCTCTGTCCTCTCTTCAGCTGTTTAACAAAGTCACCAAAGCAGAGGTCACCCTGCAGAACAGCGGCAAGGTGGGATTCACCTACGCGGCGCTCAGCCCCAGCGCGGCCGCTGCCGACAGCCCTCTGCCCGGCGTGCCCCTGGTCGTGCCCAGCACGGTGAGTACGGAGGTAGCGCAAGCGATTAACCCTGGCCCTTTGTCAGGCTGCCTAGGAGAGGGTTATAGGGAAAAAAGGGAAAAAAGCCATGAAAAACCCTGCAAAAGCAGCCAGGAGAGAGAGGGCTGTAAGCAATTGCTGCTGGGGGGCAGAGAAGGTCAGGCAAGCGTGGTCCTAATAGACTGCCTTGAATGGCCTTTGCTGGCGGGTGGCTCTGCTGTCATTCAGCAGCCAGGGGCGGGAGGCACGAGTGCTTTGGTAGCTCTCCGGACCCCAGCTGCTGAGCTCTCTGCTTGTGCTGGCGCTGGCGCTGGCCGGTGCAGGCTCTCCCGAGGGTCACCATACCCAGGTTGTGTGATCGGAGAGGACTTAGTCCTTGTCCCTGCCTGTAACAAACCCTGCCTGCCCCCTGCCAGCAATGAGCAGGTGAGACTTCAATACTCTCTGGCTTGGGCATGACGCTCTTTTGCCAGAAATTGTAACAGCCCCTGTGCCGGTCCCTCGCTCCTCCAGCTTTGCTGCTCTGCAGCAGCTTTGTGGGGCAGTGAGGGGGCCAGGGAGGAGCAGGGCTGGAATAGCAAGGAGAGGAGTTTGCAGCATCCCACCATCCCAGCTTCTCAGTCCTGCATGGATGTCTTTGAGCTGAAGCAGTGTTCCTATCTTGGACGCTTTTTGCGATGGGAAGAGGAAGCCACATGGCTTTCACATTCCCTCATGCCTGTCTCCTACAAGGGATGACGCGCTGATGCCCTCTTCCTGCGAGCTTCCCAACACACAGCTCTGCTCGGACCCGCGCAGTTGTTGCTGTAACGGCGTTGTCGGCCCTGGCAGCTTGACAGGGCTCGCTTTCACTGCAGCTGTGTTGTGCACTGGAGTAAGGGCTCGGGGGCCCAAGTGGCAGGATCCGTCCCGCTCAGTAGCTCGTCCCTGCAGCGTGGAGGGGAGTGGGGAGCCGAGGGTCCAGCCCCACGTGCGGAGGGCAAGCCGAGGAAAGCTGCGGCTGTGTCCTGTCATCCAGAGCTGTGTTGCCATCTGCTTGTGTTTGCTCTCAACCTGGCTGGCGTGAGCCCAGCCCGGGGATCAGACAGTCCTTCTGGAAGCCCGGAGAGGAGGTGACCTTCCTGGCAACACCTTCTTCCCTAGATCTCATCCTAGTCTCTGCTCCTGCGTTTCCAGAGATGTATGTTTGCCGGTCATCGTGAGTCCAGATAGCTCGTGCACCCTCAGTGTAACCGCACAGGCAGGAGATGTTTGGTTGGGGTCATTAATAAGGGGCGAGGCCCTTCGGCACCAGCCTGGGAACCACTGACGTGCTGTGAGAGGAGCTGCTGGCTCTGCTGAGAGCGCAGGCACTTCACTCATCTTCCACAGCGGCTGGTAAAAGAGCTTTTATTTCTTCGGTCTGGCTCTGGCTAGCAGAGAGTGAACACCGTTAGCAGAAGAGCTGTGCTCCTGCTGAGCGCAGGGCAGTCTGTGCTGTGGGAATGCATCCCTACGAGCCCTCTGAAGGACACGCTGCATCCTGGTGTAGGAGACTTGAGCTTTTGGATAGAAGAGAGCTAGAAGGCGATGTTGTCTGATGCTTTTTTCTCTTCGAGAACCTGCCTTCTCCTCTCAGCATGTCTATCGTCTGAGGCATCCCTCCACCAAACCCTCTTTGATTTGCATTCCCTCCCTCTTCTCCCACACCCTGCAGGGTTACCTTGGACCTGGCAAGCAGCACGTGTTGAAAGTCTATTACCTGCCGGGAGTGCCTGGAATCTTCTTTAAGACTTTCGAGATCCAAGTGGGTCACTTAAAACCAAAGGAAATCTCCCTGAAAGGAGAGGGGAGTTTTCCCAGGATCTCCTTGGACTTGCCCAGGAACATCGAAGGTGAGCACTGCCTGTCTGCTCCCCAGGGAGGTCCTCAGCTTTTTCCCCCATGTCATATGGCCATAGGGCAGTTCCCACCCATCTCCAGCAAGCCTGGAGGTTTCAGGGCTGTCAGACCGACACTCAACCCTCTGGTTGTTTCCCAAGTCTCTAGCAGACGAGCCCACGTGGGCTTTGCCCCGGGAACCATCCTGCAGAGCTTGCCAGCGTATCTGTTGGTGGCCTGGAAAGATGATGCCTAGACAGAAAAGCTTGGGAAAGCTGTCAGGCTGGCAGGGATTTTGGCAGGGTTGGCTTTGCATCACATTGCGGGCGATGAGATGCTCCTATGTGGGGAGGAAGATGGGTGGGAGTGAACATCAGGATTCAGAGGGGAGTCGCAGCATCCATTTTCCATAGGTTGCTCGAGGAGTTTGTTTCTGGGAGAGCCCAGCATCGGGGGAGTGGGACTTCCCAGCTTAAGTGAGAATGGTGCTGCGCTCACCCTTCTATTTGTGGATGTTTTCTTCCTTCAGGAAATGAAAAGTATGAGAGGATCCTCAGGGAGGTGAAAGAGAAGATGAAAAAGGACGGCCAGAGAGATGAAGCAGCTGCTCTGGTGGAGGCTGCAGCCGTGGAGCCACCCACGGACGACTCGGGCACCGTGGTGAGAACGGCTGCTGCCCTGTTTGTCATGTGCCACCCTTCCGCCGTGTCACTTGGGCCCCTTGCACCCTGCAGCAGGCTTCCTGGGGCCCTGCTGGCACTTGGGACCTCCCTGCCCGCATCTGGCCATGATCAGGCATCAGCTCAGCGTTGCCCCGGGGGCTGCCCAGCTCTGGTAGCTGTCCCTCCTGTAGATGCACCAGCTTCCAGACTACCCCAGGGGGGGATCCTGAAGACCATGCTGACGTGATTGAATTTATGGTACTTTGTGAATGGAGATGCAGGTCATGGCTGGGGTGTTTGTGGCTCACACCCCAAGCCCTGCCAGGTTTACAGAGCTTCATAGCAGCAGCCTGACTGTGCCCTGGGACCGCGCTGTCAGGGTTCGTTTCCAAGAGGCACCAGCTTCGTCGTGGTTCCCTTTTGGAGAGAGCTTTTGTCCAAGCTGCTTTGGCAGTGGCTGGGGGCAGGCAAATACTTGGAGCGCTGGCAGGTTCCTGGCTTGTCTGTCGTTTGTCTGGCCAGATCAGCTTTTATAACAGTGACCGGACAGGCGAAGATGCTGGAGTTCATTTCCCCCCAGATAAGGTCCTGGCTAGGAGAGCGGGAGGTGTCAGAGACACTGAGCAGGGAGACAGGAGGACCCCATCACCCCCTTCAACAAAAGCAGGGTGGGATCCTCTTTCAGAGACAAGCCTCTCCCTTGGGAAGGACCTTTGCTAACCAGCCACTGTCTTTGCTTTCCTCAGTTTGACATTTGGCTGCAGATGCAGATGGAGCAGCTGCTGGTAGAGGAACACGCCCTGGAGCAGCAAAAAGCTCTTGCCTCTGGTTCCCCACAGGACACTGTCTTTGACCAGCGTGCTCGTCGGAGGCTTCTCAAGTTAGTGGGGACTCCCGTACCCTATCTCCTGGCACCCCGAGGGTAACACCCGGCGGCACACCCCTGCTCCTGAGAGCTCTTTGTGTTTGCAGAGCTGGGAATAGCTGGGGGCTTCAGAAAGGGTCTGATCCTGATGGATTTACATGTTCCCTGTGAGCAGCTGAGTGTCCTCACCTCTATAGTGCCACCCCGAGCTTTGGGGATGCTCAGCTCCCCACAGATGATGGGTTCTGTTCTTAGAGCTAAGGGGGTCCAGTGCAGACCATCAAGCCCAGGCAGCCCAGACAGCCCAGACAGCCCAGACAGCCCAGGCACCATCCCTGCTGACCAGCTCCAAAAGAGGCGACTCAAAGCTGGCATCTTTGTTCCAACTAACAGCTCACACTAAACAAAAAGAGCAGGGAACGGCACAGGTTGACAACCCCTTGAGAAGCCCTAAATCGGGTGGCTTGGGTGCTGGTGGGACTGCAGGGCTCACCTAGGTAACTTGGTCCTTCCTTTTGCTCCTTCATGATGAGGGACGGGCACCGTAGGCTCCAGTTCAGGAAGAAGAGGCTCTGCAAAACAGATTGTTTAGGTGTTTTCCTGAGTGGGATTGCTCTGGCAAAGGACCTTCCCACGAATCTTGGAGGTGTTGGTTACTGCATTTACCGGTGCTCCTCTGGGGACAGATCTGGTTGCAGAGCAGTGCAACCTAATTTTTTGTTAAGGTCCCATTGGTAGCTGACAAAAGCTAGGACCTAGACTCCCCATGACTTACCAAAGACTTATTACCAGGTGGTCAGGCTTGGGTTTCACTGGCTAGAGTTGAGTTTTTACAGCAGTGAATACAGAAATATCCATCTTATTTGCATCTTCCATCCACTTGGAAACGTAGCCAGGCTGTGGTTTAAGGGTTCTCCTTACTCCTCCTTTCAGAGCTGAGCTGCCCGAGTACGTCCTGGACTTCGGCTACATCATTCTCGGGAACATTCACACGCATGTTGTGAAGATCACCAACACCGGGCAGTTCCCCGTGACCTTTTGCGCCGATGGACGGGTCCTGTGTGACACAGGTAACCAGTGCTGGGGAGACTTCACGTGGGCTTGAAGGAGCTGTCTCTGACAGATTGGCTTAAGCCACTGGACATGGGGACGTTTTTTGAGTGCTTGTTTGTATAGCTTTGTCCTGCTTAGTACCCCCTGCTTGGTGCTTTGGAGCCTGAGTTCTCCTGGCCAGCAGTGCCCAGAGACGTGGCCTGCCTGTGGCTCCCCTAACACGTGATTGCAGGGGCTGGATGTGCTGATCACTGTGGTCACCTCTCAGCATGTTCTGCTCTTGGCTACCGTGAGCATCGTCTGAGTTTTTGTGCAGTCAGTAGGTTTGCGTTGCAAACAGATGGCCCCTTGGTGGTTTGGAAGTGCTTTGGTTTAGAGTTCATAATGTCACAGCACTTCTGTTCAGCCTTTATTGAGAAAACAGTCTGTGAGGTCCTCTGGTGTATCAAAATAGACTTCCGAAACAGGCCTTGAGGTAAGGCTGCAGTGCCATCAAATGGTGACTCACTGTGTCTGAGGGCTGGTTAGGTGTCTCCTCTTAAGTTGTTTTCCAGGGAGCACCACAGCACGTGGGAATCGTAGTTGGAAGTTCTCCTTTGCAGAGGTCTGGGCATCCTTCCCTGGGATGCCTGATAAGGAATTACCAGTGTTCCTCAGCTAATGTTTCCTTTTTACCATGCGGACCTTGGCTTGTGGCTGTGAAAAGCCTTTCTCCTTGACAGGTGACAAGGGAGAAAGAGTGGCAGGCTTTTCCGGAGAGGCAAAGAGCCCTCTTCTTCACAGAGCTGCCAGCCAGGACACCTGTATGGCCTTAACGTGCTTGTGACACATTTCATGTCGCTTGAGTGTCTCAGCTGTTTTATTTTCCTCTGTTCAAGGTTTCAGCGTGGACCTGGACCATGTGAAGCACCTGCCCTACTGCGAGACTGAGACGTTTGAAGTGCGCTTTGACCCACAAAGTGCCAACCTGCCCCTGGGAGAGGTGGACGTGCTCCTGCCCATCAAGGTACCTCATGGTCCCTCACCTCCCTGTGCCCGCACCACCTTTTGGAGCAGGCAGCAGGTTGGGGACAGCAGGAGGTGTCACTCAGGCTCTCAGCTGGATGCTCTGTCCTTTGCTAGGTAGCAGAAGGCCCCACGTTTCATGTCCGCCTCCGTGCCTACGTGACTGTGCCGTCCCTCTGCCTCTCCAGGGACAGGCTGGAGTTCTCCGCTGTCCAGTGTGGGCAGTGCCGGGAAGAAACTGTGCAGCTCCACAACCAGCTCCAGGTCCCCTGTAAATGGTTCATCACTGTGATTGAGCCTGTTAAGAAGGTAAAGCGCAGACGACGTGTAGCGCCTAACTTCTTGGTTGAGTTTTCATTGCCTCTCTTGCCTTTTCTGCCCCTGTGGCTGCCTGAGCACTTGGGCTACAGCTCGTGTGAGGAAGCTTTAGAGAGTACCGAGCAAATCTGGTTCGCCTGGACCTGTTCACTAGCTGATGCTTCACTTCTCTGCCATCTTCCCCCATTCCTCCTCCGAGGACAGTGCCTCCCCATCTGCCTGCCCTGCCTATATGTCTTCCCTCCAGCTGTAGAGCAGTGGTAGCTGCGGCTGGTTTGGATGCGGGTGCTCTCAGCACCGTGACAGTATCTCAGAGCGCTGCAGGACCCGAGGGTCTGTCCTCGCAGACCGAGGAGACCTCACACAATTGTTTTTTTGCGCTCAGGGGGACAAGCATTTGCCGGTGAGGGTGCGTCGGAAGCTGTTCCAGGAGTGGAAGACCAAGCCCCGTGTCTTCAAGGTGTTGCCCTCGGCTGGAACCCTGGCTCCGGGAGAGCGATGCAATGTGCGAGTCAGGTTTTCACCCGTGGAAGAGGTGAGATTGGCGGGTGTCACCCCCAGGAGGTGTGGCAGGGCAGTGCGGTAACTAGCCCAGCGCAGGGAGCCCGAGAGGAGGTCTGTCTGCACATGGAGCTTTCTGCAAGCCCCATACCACTGTGCCTCAGTTTCCCCTGCAGCGCACTCTTCTGAGAGGGGCTTTGAAATGCCAATGAGGAGCTGGCACAGAGAGCATCAAGGCACTGAAGTGCAGCTTCCTCTCGGCGCATGGGGGGAAATCTGCCTGTTTCCCCTCGTCTTCCCCCTTGCATGGGCGTGTTTGCAGGCAGGAACACCCTGGTGCAGAGCAGCTGGCACGCTCGCAGGAGATAACTAACCCTGGAAGGGCCGATCTAGGCTAATCCTGCTGCTGGTACCAGCAGACAAAACAGCCACCAGACCCCTTCCTGGGCACGGCAGGACAGTCACCTGTAGTGGTATGCTGCCAGCGGTCCCTGTGGCTCTGGCCCAGCCTGCCTGCATGTTCCCAGGTAGTTTGGGAGTCAGCATAAAGGACGGAGTGTTCCCAGAGGTAGTTTGCATGCGGCCACCATGACTTGGAAACTGGCAGTGTGTAACAGTATGGACACGAGTGTTTCCACCCCTAGGAAGCGTCCCAGGGATGTTTGAATTGGTAGTAGAGCTGTAACCATCTTGTCTCTGGCTTTAACCAGAGCCAAGCCTTGAGCAGAGAGGAAGACCCTTATTTCTAGCCCGTGAGAGCTCATCTGCCTCCTTCATGTAGCTGATGTTTGCCTGATGCAGCAGTGCCAGGACTGTGTCTGGGCAACATAACCCTGAAGAAGGAGGTGAAGCAGCCCCTGAGTCCTGTGAGAGCTGAGTCCACCCATGAGGACCTTTCTTATGAGCATTGCGCTCCCTCATGACTAGGTGGAAACATCTGATAGTCCATTTTAGATCCATCTGATACCCAAATATGCAGTTACACTTCACACCAGCATTCATCCCAGTTCCTCAGAGCCAGCATGCAGGTGCCATAGCCCCTGCTGTAAGTTAATATCTGTTTTCCATTCCCCTTAGAGGTACTGGTAACATCCCTGACCTTGGGGCAAGGGTTGCATTTGAGGCCCTGCCTCAAATGTTTCCCCTCGTCTTCCCCCTTGCATGGGCGTGTTTGCAGGCAGGAACACCCTGGTGCAGAGGTCCCCAGGAACACCCTGGGACTTCATGGAGGAGCTCTCTGCACTTCTCTCTTTTCAGAAGTCCTACAGAAGCGAGATGAAGGTTAACATTTGCCAGCGCACCCAGCCCCTCCAGCTGCTGGTCTCGGGGCAGGGGCTGGAGCCACAGCTGGAGTTCAGCCCCGCGGTGCTTGACCTGGGAGCAGTGCTGCCGTACAGCCGTGGGGCGGAGGGGACGGTCGTAGTGAAGAACCCATGCGAGTTCCCCATCGAGTTTTACTCGCTGGAGTTTGACCAGCAGTACCTTGCTGAGGAGCAGGTGAGAGGGAAGGTCTGGTCCCCACATGCGTAATCCCGTAGCTCCACAGTGCTCCAGCGTTCCCAGGCTTGTGCTGGGGAGGCGGAGGCAGTCCCCAGGGCAAAGCCTGGTGGCATTTCAGGGTTAGCCAGCTGGGCTGGCAGGCTGTGGAGGGGCTTGGATAGTCCGTGCTGTTGGGAGGAAGGAATGAGGGAGAAGATGGGTTGGCTGGGGAGTCTGTTCATGGGATGGAGGTCAAGAAACACATCCCATACATGGTTTCTCTTCCCTGCGCACACAGATCCTGCAGACACTGAAGGACTACGATTCACACAACACCTTATTGCTGCCTCCACGTGCCCCGGGTGAGAAGCTGCCCCCGGAGGTGCTGGAATACTACCAGCACCAGAAGAGACTGCAGGGTGAACAGGCACACTCCAAGACGGAGGAACCAGCGGGCCAGGACAATGGTGAGGGTTTGGCATTGGCTGTCCTGAGTGTGGACACAGCAGGGAGTCCAGCCCAACCTCCCCTGAGCTCTCTGTGACCTTGTTCTCCACGGAAAGTCCATGCTTTTAGCAGCCACCTCTTCCCCAGCTCGGTGAAGGAATTCCTGGGTGAAAGGAATTCCTGGGGTTTGGAATGTGCATCCTCTACCAGCCCTGAGTGCAGCCTAAGCAAGCTCATATCTGCCTGCCATGGACTGGGGAAATAATCAGGATATCTCCTTGTGTCCCTCATCCACAAGGAGTAGGGCTGGATGAGTTCTTCAGCCGGTAGAACCAGGTCTAATTTCAGTAGCTATTTGATATTTGCTCCTTCCCAGCAACAAAAGCACAAGCTCAAAATTCCCCTGAGGGCAGAGGCAGCCTGGGCAGGTTTTCCTGGGCAGGGAACCTCTGCCTTGGGAGCTTCCCTTCTTGGGAAATTTTCCGTGGTTTGCATGTGGCCATGTGAAGTGGCGAATGGCAAAGAGCAGATTGCCTGGCCATGTTCACCCTCTTCTTCCCTCCCCATGTCCTTCCTCCTCAGCAAACCTTGAAGACGTCCGGACGCGGTCAGATGAAGGAGGAAAGCGCTCTGCTGGGATTGTTGACACCATCTCATCCCATAGCTCAGTCATTCCCTCCACCGTTTTTGATGAAAGCCCCTCCAACAAGGTGGTCTTTAAATCTGAATGTGGAGAAGAGGAGGAGGAAGGTGCGGACAAAAGACATGGGACAGGTAATAACCCGAAGCCCTTCACCTATTTTACGTCTGTTGTGGCAACAGGGCCTCAGTGGCGGACTTCAGCGTCACCTCCATCACTTCACTGCAGCCTGATGCCATCTTCGCTCCTGTGGGCCCTGAATCCACTCTTGCATATGAAGTCTGTAGGATCCTGAGAAGAGTCTGGGGCAGAGACAAGGGAGAGGCCAGGGAGGTTTTGCCTAGCTTTGCCAAACGAGCGCCTTTTCTCCCAGGAGCTGCTGGGATCAGGATGGTGGTGGTCCCTTTCCTAGGCAGGGCAGCGCGCTCCCTGTCCTATATGACGTTGCAAGCCAAGATGGCTTTGGCTGACCTTCCAAGGGCAAAGGTGGCAACTCTTTGTAAATGCTGTTATGGTGAATTCAGAGCCCAGCACATCTGCGGCTCTAATATTCCTAAAGCATCCAGCTTTTGGATAATCGCTTGATTCCCAAATGGAGGAGCTCCCGTGGGACTGTGTAATATGCCCGGTTCTGCCTGTCCCCCGCTTACTCAGCAGGACCTGGGACCAAACTCCCATGAGGACCATGTTGACAGTTCAGGGAAGGAGACTTGGCCCAGTCCTTTTAGGTATTGCCAGATGCTCATTCTTTCCTCTTTCTGCCATCCCGTTTACTATACTCTGAACAGGAACCTCTCCCAGCATCTAGGGCAGACCCTGCTCTGCACAAGCCTTAAGGAAGGGGACGGGGAGACCCTGGGCGTGACGTTGGTTTCGGCAGAGTCTTCTCTGCCAGGATCTGAGGGGATGGGGAGGATGATCAGCATCACAGGTAGGCAGGAGGCTGACTTTTCTACCCGGTCCCACACAGCAGAGCATCGGCAAAGCACCGCCAGCAGCAAGGAGGCCACGGGAGAACTGGATGACAGCCCTGTCTATAGGGCTATCGCCCGCCACCTTGGCATCGATATCTCTGCAGAAGGGCGCGCAGCCCGAAACCGCAGAGGGATTGTTGTCATCGTCCACGGGGCACCCCTGACAGGTACGTGAGCTGCAGCCCTTGGCTGCAAGGAGTGGGGGAAGCAGGAGAGGAGTATCCTGGTGGACCGTGCTGCCTGGTTGATGAGTTGAAGCGAAGCAAGGTAAGCCACAGCTTTGCTGGTACGTTAAACGGTCCCAAGCCTTCACCTAGCTGGCGCAAGTGGCGTGGCTCATCTTGTGTCCATACAGCCAGGCTCTGGTTCCCCCAAACAGGGTGGCCACGTCCCCGTTGCCTTGTTGGGACCACATTGCCTAGTGACCATGTTGCCTTGTGGGAGCAGTCCCTAGCCCATACTGACCCCCAAACCGTGCCCAGACGTTGCCCGAGACAGCGCCGTCCAGCACAGGCTAGCAAACGGTCTGAATGGTGGTGGGACAGGGCTCCAGAGCCTGGCCCAGGGTTGAGGTTGCCGCAAGGGACAAAGTCTTTAGGTGAATGTGAAGTGGAGATGATCCACCTGGCTCTAGAGGACAACACTTCTAACCATGCTCAAGCTGCCTCCCTCGTGGTTTCCCCTAAAGTGGCATTTTGCTTTCAGACTGTCCTTGAAACTTTGAAATCCCGTTCGGGGGCTTTCCAGAGCCTGTCCCTGAAAATGCCGCATATGCAAGTGTCACCAAGCAGTCTTCCTCTCTCTCAAGGCAAGACGTCGGCAGCAGTCGCCCTGTCCAAATATTACGGTGCTGCGTGCTTGTCCATCGATGCCGTGGTGACAGAAGCCATCTCGGACAGGAGCAGCTCGGCAGGGCTCCGTGCCCGGGAGCTGTGCATCAGGGCTGCCATCGAGCAGAGCCACAAGGAGACGGAGGATGCCGGTAAGGAGAAACAGTGAACCCAGAGCAGCGCTTCGGAAACCCACCATGACCATCCGCTTCTGCTTGCTCCAGAGAAGAAGTTGGACAGCCCTTGGGTGTCTTAGGGAACATGGGTGTAGAAATGCAAAGTCATTTCATAAAGCATCTCAGGTTATTAACAAAATCTCTATTTTAAGGGCTCAGAGACACTTCTACTGCTGCCGGGCTTCTCAGCACATGTTCCTTTTCCTAGGAGCGGTGAAGCACACCTGTATTTTTCTCAGGGTTTTTATATATTTCCTCAAAGCTGAATCCAGCTTCCTCCTCATGGCCGTCAGGTAGAACTGCCGCCCACTTTAAAGAGGAAAAAGCCCTCTGAAGCGGCTCGTTAAGCACTAGAGGACTAACTTGGAGTGTGGCTTCACAAACATGAGAGGAAGGGAAGAATAACCTCCCGGGAGAGTTTCAGATGAGAGACACACTGCAGATGAGCTCTTTTCTCCAGAAATTTTCCTACACGCTGTCAGGTCGCACAGCTCGTGCATGTTGTGCTGTTCTCCACGTGAGACCAGAGACTTTTAGGGAACTTTATTGGGCAGTTGATGCCCCGAGCTCTGCAGGCTGAGGTGGGGACCCTGGCTCTGGTGGGGAGAAGTTTTGCATCACTCAGCTTTGAACCTGGTTGAGTTGGGAGCTGGTGGAAGGAAGAAGAGTGTGGGTCCTGGGTGGGGGTATCCCACACCGGAGGATTTAACTCCAGGGGAGACGGGTGACTGCAGCCAGGGCAAGGCTGCGTATTACGGTCTTCGTGTGAGAATGCAGGACGGGTGCAAGGTATGGAAACGATGGTCCTGGAGGACAAATCCTTGGCTTGGTCCACCCGGGAGGTACTGTGCAAATGGCATCACCTGCATGCACACTGCTCCGTTTGGTAGGAGGGACATAGGGCTGTGCATTGAAAAGTCTGTAGCTTCAAAATCCAGTATCTGATGTTGTGGTTTATCGTGCTAATAAGAGAAGTAAGGAAGGAGCTGCTTCTGGGAAGCAGTGCTGCTAGTCCCTGGCAGGCTGGGGGACGCGTGCTGCATCCCTGCGAGGGCGCAGGGCTGTGCCCATTGGGGTGGAGGGTGCCTGAAGCACAGGGCCGTCCCCAGCCCCACTGAGCCGTCTCTCCCCTCCGCAGGTCAAAACGCAGATGTCTTCCTCAGCCTGCCGTCCAGCGCCGAGGCCAAGCACAGCTCGGACATGAGCCAGTCCAGCTCTGGGGACAAAGCCAGCCTGCATTCCGTCAGTTCCCGAGGCCAGGTGAGTGCCGCAGTGGACAAGAGGAAGACGGATAGCCACACATCCCAGTCCCAGAAGCAGCATCCAACAGATCTGACAGGCTCCCAGGTGAAGTGTGATCTGCACTGGTTAATGCCTGGGACCTTCCAGTTGCCTTTGAGAAGTGAAGAGGCTGCTTGCAGTGGGGCCTCTGTGTCACCCAGAGCCTGGTGCCGGGCTGTATAGCGCAGAGAGCCAGCTGGGCAGGCTGGGGATGGCTCAGGGTGGGAACGAAACCCTGTGCACCAGTAGAAAAACTCTACTGGGTCTTACGGTTTGTTGGCAAAGTGCAGTCCCGACTAACGTGGCTGCAGGCAGTGGGCAGAGCTGTGGGATGCTGTGCCAGGGGCTTGCAAGCTTGGGTCTCTGCTGGCCGAGGGATGTGACCCCCAGGGTTGTCCCCTGGAGCTGCTGGTCTGCAGTTTTGTTCTGGTCTCCCGTTACTGAGAGAGCCCAACTCCAAGCCCAGCAGCTGGAATTGTTTAGGGGGTTCCAAAGTGGCTGATTTTTCTCGTGGTGCTCAATGTTGCAGGGCTCATCCAGTTCTAATCTCATCTCGCCCTCTCCGTGCATTCCTGCGCAGCGATGGCTGAGCATCAGTGGCAGCACGACGGGAGAGACAGGCTTTATGAGCTGCGTGCTGCCCGAGGACCTGCTGGTGGCCATCCTCTCTGACAGGCTGCAGGTACGTGGGATGGAGGCAGATGAAATGTCCCTGCTACAGAGACAGGCAGCGAGACACAGAGAGGTACAATTTGGAGAGGAGGAGATTTATATCTGCTGTTGGAGGAGTCCTGGGCTTCGTGCAGGGATCCCTGGGTGAAGCTGCAGATGCCATAAGTTGGCAGAGCATGGGGGAAGATCAGAGCTGGTCTGAGCTGATGCGCTTGGAACAATGATGGCTGGTGTCCTTTGACCTTGGGGTTTGACTAGCTGAGAGCCCAATGCGTGCGATAGGTGACTCTCTTCCTTCTCGATTTGATTCACAGTTGAGTGACTGCTACCAGGGAGTGGTGTTTGATGGCCTGGAGACCCTCTTTGCATGCAACACGGCGTCTGCTCTCCTCTGCCTGCTCAAAGCTGTCAGAAATCGGCCTTCTATCTATTTTGTGAACTTGTTGCAGGATTATGCTTCTTTGAAAGCCAGGGAGACAGCCGCAAGAGAGCAAGAAGGTGAGACTCTTCATCTCCATACCTCTCAAATCCTCTCTCTCAAGCCCTCAACCTTATCCATGTGTATCTGGGTTACCAGCAGAGCCTGTCAGAAATGTTTTTCTTAATCCTTCCTCATTCTGCCTCAGTGTAGCCAGCGCTCAGCGCCCGGTTGCTTAAAATACATCAGAGCTGAGGCTGTAAAACTTATCTTGGTCTCTAACATTAAAGCTTGTGCCCAAGTGTGTGGCTCAATAACTAAGCACCGGCCCGCTGCCCACGCCGCTGGTGCACGTGAGCCAAGCAAGGGACAAGAACTCACTGACCGGCGACAGTTTGGGGGATTATCTGAATTTTGGAGCTGGGATATGAGCTCCCCAGTATCTCCTGGCCCAATGATAGTCTGGGCCGGGGCAGAGCTGTGAATCCTCGCAGCTCACGCAGAACAGCAAGCTCTGCTTGCGGTCGCTAATGGTTTCTCCTCTGGTCTGTGCTGAAGGACGGGAGCGGGAAGAAGCTGCCAGGAGAGAGAAAGCACGTCTCTGGGAGATGGATGAGGAAGAGTATGATGCCCTCTCTGAGGAGCAGAAAGCTCAGTTTGATAACAATATACGACAAGTCCAGCGTGAGAGGAAGAAGAGGTCTGTAAGCCTTCCATGGGTACCTCCCCAGGACAGTGTTCCTGAAGGGTTTCCCTGCTCTGGAGACCCTGGTTGAGCTCAGAGGGGTTACAGAGCAAAGGCCAAAAGTGTCTATTACAAGGGGCACAAGGATGGCCAACGGAGGAAGGAGCTTCCTCTGGTGAGACGCAGGGAGCTGGGCTCTGTGCTTGCCTTGCCACTGCGCTTCTAAGTATCTCCAAGTTAATTATTTCGATTCTCATCTTCTTCATCCCCCTTCTTCAACACTGGGGGTTGGCGTGAGGCACAGCTGTGCTGGCTTGGTTTGGATACCAGTCCTTTCGCAGGTGAAGTCCTCGCCATGCCGATCTCCCAGGGTTTTCCATACTGAGTGACCCCAGCCATAAAAGCTGGTGTCCTTAGGCTCACCTTCAGCTGCGGCAGCAGCAGGTGAGCCCGGGAGAAGCTCCCATCCAGCAGAGCAGCGTGTTCAGGAGGATGCATAGGATAGGCGTAAGCCTGTATTAATCCCCGCCTGAAACTCGAGGAGGGCTTTGCTTAAAGCAAACACGTGTTTCAGCACTTCTTTCAGCCCAGGCTGAAGTTTGTTTCCCTGGGAGGAGGTCACTAGGGCTGCTTCAAATTGTGATTTCCAGGACAGACAGTTGTCGTGCTTTAAGCCCAGCTGGCAACTAATCACCATCCAGCCGCTCACTGCCCCCCTGCCCCAGCGGGATGGGGTAGAGGATCGGAAAAGTAAAAGAAAGCTCATGGGTTGAGATAAGAACGGTTTCGTAAGTGAAAAGAAATGAAATAATGATAATAATACAAATTGTAATAAAAAAGAAAATAACAACAACAACAAAAAAACCAAACCAAACAAGAAAGACAAGTGATGCAAATGAAAACAGTTGCTCACCACCCTCCGACCGATGCCCAGCCTGTCCCCAAGCAGCGGTTCCTGGCCAGCTTTCCCCCTAGTTTATACACTGAGCATGACATCCTATGGTCTGGAATATCCCTTTGGTCAGTTGGGGTCAGCTGTCCCGGCTGTGTCCCCTCCCAACTTCTTGTTCACCCCCAGCCTACTCGCTGGTGGGGTGGTGTGAGGAGCAGAAAAGGCCTTGACGCTGTGTAAGCACTGCTCAGCAATAACTAAAACATTTTTGTATTACCAACACTGTTTTCAGCACGAATCCAAAACTCAGCCCCATACTAGCTACTATGGAGAAAATTAACTCTGTCCCAGCCAAAACCAGCACAATAGCACAAGTTTTCCATGATTCATGACTGGGTTCCAGCAGGAAACCTGCTTGTTCAGAGCCTGCTTTGCAGGAGGGCAGTTCCTGCAGCCTTTGCTTTCTGATGGATGTGATTATTGTCCCTAAGGAGCAGGATATGCCCAGGGAGAAGGGCTGGCTAAGCCAAGGAAGTATTGGTGCAGGGATAAGTAGGTGTTAGTGATTTGTGAGCTGTTATACACCGGGAAATCAAGAGAGGACTTCAGGCGTCAGTACGGAGCGATGGTGGATCAGTCTTTGGCAGTGTGCTGGAGGTGTCCAGGTGGACCTTATTGGAGAAGCAGGGCAATTTAGGCTTTATGACAGCAAAGCCTAGATTTGGCTGGTCCTGGAGGTCGTCTCCCACCTTTCCTCACTTTGGATGTTCCCAGCCTCCCCAGGTTGAGGGAAGTCCATGGAGATGGTCTAATGGTTCTGCTTGGCCTCAGGGTCAATGGCTGAAGTGCAGGACCAGCTGGGATTGCGGTGAGCCCAGATTTCTGGTGGTGACTCTCAGGGATGTTTTCTCTTTGGCTTGCTGAAGGGAGATGGAGCGGATGGCTCAAGAGCTGGAGGAAAAGCACCGGCGGGAGCTAGAACGCTTGAAGGAGGAAGAAGAGCTGAAGAAGAAGTCCAGGCGGAGCAAGAGAGAGCTTGGCAAAGACAAAAATAATGCTTTGGGGAAGAAAAGCCAGCCTGGAGTCAGACAGGTGGGTGGTTGTGTTTATAGAGATGAGTAAAAGCCCTGGGGACCTTCCCGCTGAGTTGGACCATTCCCCCAGAAGCCAGCAGTCACATGCAGCGCTGGGGACGAGTACCTGGCCATGAGTAACACATGGGGCTGTGCTGGGAAACAACAGCCGGTGTTGGATCATGCTGCTAGAGGTGTGTTTTCCCCTGGGTTTGTTGGAGAACTGCTCTTCTAGGATCATGCTGCCTTGGAGTCACAGCTTCAAATAACTCCGTACATTCACTGTGAAACCCTGGATAGTTTCAGTCCAGCGTTTCTCCCCACTCTGCATGTGACTTACACGTCTGAGCCACGATCCGTCTGGGATGTGGTGTCTTTTCCTACATGACTGGCAGGAGACACCACCAAGCCTTATGTATTCATTAGCAACCAGACTTCCCAGAGTCAGCCAGCCACAGGGATGCTCAGCACACCACAAATGAGCCCAGAGGACTGCACAGAAATAAGGAGGTGTCTGAAGTTCCCTGTTTGGGTTGGGAAGCTGTTCTGTTCTTCATCTGGTTTGCAGGACTCCTCATCAGTCTGGCACTGGGGAGTTTGGTTTCAGTTGAGCTAAACTGGGTACCAGCTGCGTTCTGAACTGGGATTTGTAGAGCACCTAGCACCGGTCTCGGACGAGGCTTGGGGTGCTATTGTAAAGGTCATCACTGTCCTACAGCATTTGAGTCGGTGCTTTGAAATGCTCACTGCTTTTTCTTGCTCCTCCTGCCCAGAATATGAACACATCCACCAGCAACACCAACGTGTCCACCAGCAACTGGTCGGATGTCACCAAGGGGGTGGACAAGAAGGGATCTGTAAAGGAGCGCCCAGACTCTGTTGCAGGTGACAAGGAAGATACGAAGAAGCGAGGCAAGGTTCCCCTGACGGATGCGTGCCCAGCGGTGGTTGTGCAACCCTCAGACCCAGAACAGGGGGAAACCAAAAACGAGGCCCTGAGTGACAGCGAGAAGAACTTGGCCATGAGGTTTAAGATCTATGAGGCATCGCAGAAGGACGTCACGCATATTTTGTCATCCTGGGACAGGGTTCAGGGTATCCTGCTGTCCCCCCTGAACCAAGAGGAGGTGCGGCACCAAGCAGAAGACCAGCGCCGGTATTTATCCAGCCGCAGGAGCCGGAAGGATAGAGAGAAGGAGCGCGCGGAGAAAGAGCGCCTGGAGAAGGAGCGGCTGGGAAAACTGAAGGCTCTTGAGGACTCCAAGTTATCTCGGCTGGAAGGGGAAGGTGCAGAAGGGTCAGCCAGAGGCCAGGATGTCGGGGTGCCCTGCTTGAACATCCAGGTGCTGAGCTCAGAAGATGTGAGTAAGAAGATCCTGGAGAGCGGCAAGCTGCCAGCAGCAGAGCAGGTAAAGCCCTGCAAGGTTCAGATGCTGAGCCTGCCATGGTCTGGGCCCTGGTGTGTTGTGTCCTGCCAGGTGACAATGGCACAGAGCCTTGTCCAGGCCACTGATGATGTTCCACAACGGCTCCGCAGCAGCCACGTGGCTGGGGAGGTTCTCAGCATCCCTCAGATGGGTGGAAAGAGGGAGTGCTCTCTCTGTTCAAGCATCCTGTCTGTTCAGAGAGTTTCCCGGTCTGGAAATCATTAAAAATGGTCCCAGGGCAGCTGAGTCGCTCAAAGGAGAGGTTTCTCTCTAGGTCCCGCTTGTAGGTCCTGGCACTGCTCTGGAGCCTGCCCACCCCACTGGGCGTAAAAAAGGACTGTACTCCATATCAACAAAAAAAACCCCATTGCCAAAAGCTCCCTGCCTTTAAGGAAGGAGTGTGAGGATGAAGGTGATGGGAATTTCTCTTATGCTTTAGATCCTGGATGACCTGGGACTGGGTCCCTCTGGGCCTCCTATTCCCCCTACGGCTTTTTACTCTGTGGTCCACTACCCGGAGAAGCGGATGCTCCCTGCAGCAGGAGAAGCCCTCAAGCACTTCGTCTTTGTTGTGCCAGAAGACGCTGCTGCGGAAGATGAAAAGAAGGATATGGAAAGTCCTGTGGATGCCCCGACCGTGCCTGCGGTGAAGGTGCCAGGGCAAGGGACCAGGCTGGGTTGGGGGCATGGTGGGGGGGAGGATGGAAAAAGATCACTGTGGAAGGGCAGTGAAGACATGACAGGGTCCCATGTCTGCAAGCATCCCTTTTGTCTGTCCGAAAGAGACAGCTGTGCTTGAGACATAGGGCGGTTCTGTAAGACGAGAGAAAAAAAATCACCTAAAGTCCTCAACTTCCCTTGAGGAGAGGGTCCTGGGCGAGGAGAGGGTCGTCCTGGGCGAGGAGAGGTCTCGTAGGCAAAACAAAGTCCAATAAGGAAGTCCAAGTCCCTGGGCAGATCTGAAACCAGCAGATGCTGGTTACTTATTTATTCTCTCTCCTGTTTGTTAGCAGACCTGCAGCTTTCTTTCCGGGATGGGGATGTCTCAGGGCAGGTCTCACCTCTCTCCCTTCTCTCTCTCCTCTTGGTGTGAAGATGCCAGAGGAGCAGGTCACCGCAACCAGGGGCCGGTCGAGGAAGCAGAAAGCCACAGGCAGCCGGGAGGCTGCAAGGGAGAAGCGGAGCTCCAGCCGCAGGAGGCGAAGTCTCCAGGGGCCAGGCACGGGAGCACCCACACGTCCCCCTGAGGCGGACCAAAGCAGCATGGACGCGGTCCCGTGCCCAGGGAGATCCGTCAGGTGAGCTGTGAGGGAGGAGGTGATCCCTCTGCTTCATGTCCATCTTGCCAAACGAGGCCCATTGTCCCCAGCTCTGCAGGGACCCTCTGCCAGTGCCTCCATGGGATGGCGAGTTCACAACCCTCCTCCCTGTCTCGTTTGCTCGTTAACAATGTCTGAAGCCTCCTCTTTAATTGCCAGGCTGAGCAGCTGCCGGTGGATAGTGCCTGCCCGCGGCGAGGTGGAACTGAAGGTCCACTTCAGCTCCACAGTGCTGGGCCAGTTCGATCAGATGCTGCATTTTGAGATCCTGGGGACAAACCGTCTGTACCAGCTGCCCTGCAGGGGCACCTGCCTGTATCCCACCATCAGCCAGGACCCGCGGTAAGGCTGGCCCGTGGGAGCTCTCCCACACTGCTCCCCCCTAAACTCCGAGCCAGAGCTGTCCCTTGTACCCCTGTGGCCTTCTGGCTTGGGCAGAGCATGCTGCCTGAGCTGGGAACCAGTACTGGTGCCTCAGCCACCAGGAAGGGTTATGGCTTTCTGACCGGGTTTTCTACTTAGAGTATCTCGCAGCTCCTCATTCCCTGTTTTTTCTGCCCAGGCTGGTGTTTCCTCAGTGGAGGAAGAGCAAGGCGGATGACGACATCATCTTCAAGCAGTATGTCATGGACACAGGTGTATTCCACTTTGGACCGCTGCTGTGTGGGAAGTCAAGAGACCGGTACGTCTTGATGATCTCTTGATGTTGGGATGGGATCTCCAGGGCCTTGTGCTTTCATGGACATGCTTGGAGACATGCTGTCCCCGCGGCACAATTCCGGGCAGGCCCAGGCAAAGACCTGGGAGATACCTGGGGTTGAAGGACCGCGGATGTGTGAACTTGGGTAGATAAACAGGCACATGAGTCTTGGAGGAGCTGGGAAGAGATGGAGATGATCTTCCAACACGGTGGGTGCCTCAGTGGCCAGAGCCACGTGCTGCTTCCAGCCTGAAGGTGACTTGGGGCAACTTGTGTCCGCCCTCCACATCTCAGCCTCACCACCTGTGAAATGAACTTTATGGTGCTTTTTTAAAGTGATTTGAGCTGAACTGAATGAGCAATTATTCTGCTGATGGTTTTGGAAACCATCCATTAATCTTTAATATTTGTAAGACTTGGAGTTGACCTGCCAATATGCGTGCTGGGGGCGGAACCTGCAGAGGGAGAAAAATGGGAATTACATTTTCCTGATCCTCACTGCTGAAGTCTGCCTAAAAAAGTTGGCATTGTAGCTGCTGGTGTATTTCTATTTTTAACATAGCTTTTTTTTTTTTTTTTTTAATATTAGAAATGAAGTTCTTGTCTTCATGGGAGCTCTGGAGAGCTAGTGGTATTTTGACCACCCAAGGAAATTAAATCAAAACAGTTTAAAAAACAAAAGAGGATCTTTAGCTAGGCTGATGAATGGTCTCAGGTTTCTGTTTGCTTTTTTAACCCTTTAACTCCAAATTCTGTTCCACACCTGAGAAGAAGGGACACTTGTAAAATTTAGCATTCCTCTTGGGAATGAATCCTTTCTATTTCCTTCCCTCAGACTTTGGGCTAACCCATGAAATAAAAGACAGCCTCATGAGTTTTTTGAAAGAGATAAGCTAAACTATTTTTAAAACCTCTTTTCAAAAGCATTTCTTTATACCCTGCAGGGAAGGAAACCCAACAAAGAAGGGGGAAGAACCCATGTGCCTGGCGTACTTTTATTTTTCCAGGCGCCTTTGAATTTCTATTTTATAAAACATTTTTTTAAGTGGCCTGTGCATCGTAACGCCTCTGGGATGGAGGCACCAGGTACAGAGGTGGACATCAAAGTAACGCAAGGATGAACGCGCATACCATGCAATGTGCCCGTGAAAGTGATCCTTTCTCTTAGCCGGCTTGTTAGACCATGGTCTTCCAGTGCAACCTCCCGCTGCCAGGACTCAGTGCTTTCCTCGATGTGTGATGAAGACAATGGTCCTGGCATCTCTTCTGCAGCCTTTTCCCTTTTTTGTGGACAGGTACAAGGCGCTGCAGTATCCCAGCAACTGTGAGAAGTTAACCATCCTCAATGTCACCCCACTGGAGGCCGAGGTGCATTTCTTCTTTGAGCACGACGTCGAAGCGGACACGTTCCTTTTAGACCCTCCCAGCATGAGGCTGAAACCTAACGAGAAGCAGGTAGGAGACGGACAGGTAGGGCAGGCTCTGGTAGAAGTGCCCAGGAGCTGTTCCTCCTGCTCACTGAATGCTCTTCTGTATTTCTTTTTGCGGGGACGGGGCTAGGAGCTGAGCGTTTGGGCGTACCCCAATTCAGCTGGCCTCGTGGAAGACAACCTCATCTGCTGCATTAAGGAGAACCCGGAGCCGGTGGTCTTCCGCCTGTGCTGCCAGGGGGTGCAGGTGGAGCTGGGGGTCAGCTCCAAGCAGGTGCATTTCGACAGGCTGCTTCTGCACAGGTCAGTCATCCCGCGGCCGCTCTGCTGGTGACGAGAGCTGACAGTGGGCTTCCCTTCAGCTTCTCTCTCCGGCTGTGTGGCCACTCAGGTTGGAGGCTGGGCTAGCATCCCTTTTTCTTCAGCAATTCCCAGTCCCTTGCTCACCATTCCTTGCTGGCTCCGATATCCTGTAACAGCCACGAGCTCCATAGCCCCGCAGCAATGCTGTGCCATGGGCATCTCGATGCATTGGTTATCTTGTCTGCTGGTTGCAGAGCAGTCCAGTGGCTCCTCCTTATCTCCCTTCTCTTGGATGCACTTCTGACACCAAGCTGTCCCCCAAGGACCTCACCTCTCAGACTTGTGACATAGGGAAAACATTAAAATATGATTTCATACGCATGGCTAGGGCTGCTCCAAGTTGCATTCAGTTGCAAGGCTAGCACGACTGTCGAGCAATCGGTGCTGAGTGTCGTCTTGTCTCTACAGGAGGGACAGCAAGACGCTGGTGCTGCGAAACAGCACCCCACTACCCGTGGCCTGGCGGCTCAGCGGGCTGGAAAACCTCGGCGAGGACTTCTCCCTGTCACAGGATGAGGGCATCATTGCTCCCTGCACGGAGTTTGGCGTGCGTCTGTATTTCAAGGCCACGAAGGCTGTAACCGTTGAGAAGATGGTCCGACTAGAGGTGAGGGGGACTGTGCCCTCCCTGGCAGAGCAGGGCAGAGTGATCGCTGTGCTCTTGGGGATGGAGACTGTGCTTGAAGGGTACCTTGCCAAGAGGGCAAAAGGATGAGCCTTCCTGAGATTCCCTTCTACCTGCGTTGCCGGGGGGGCAGTCCCTTAGCAGCAAGGCACTCTCACTGAAGGATAACGTTTTGGAAACTAGGTGACTCCTAGGGTGCTCTTGTAGCTGAGCTTCATGGGGCAAGTACGCTGTGGAGTCCGGAAGAGATGTACTGCTGTGTACAGCACCTCAGGAAGAGGTGCTGCATCTGCGTGGCCTACATCTGGGTTTTGAGGCTTCGTCCTGAGCCCGTACAACAACCACCTTGCTGCTGTGCATGGTTGAGTGCTGTCGTTTGGTTGTCCAGACTTGGGCGTGCTCCCTGCAGCCATCCTGGAGTCCGTCTGGGGCTCTTAACATGGAGCAACAAACTTTCAGCCTGGGATTTTGTTCCCCATGGTTTAGGGGCTGTGTTTCAGTGAGGGTGCTGGGTGGTTGAAGAGGAGAGGGTTGGGCATCAATGCCAGGTGCTCTGGGACACCTCACACTTCTTGTGGTTGCTTTAACATCCCCTTGCTTCCCAGGGCGCTTTAGCAGCAACACTGCTGCTAGAGGAGGGCCGAGGTGGGCTGACAGGGTTTCTTCCTGCGTCAGAATCTCGCTGGGTCAGCCCGTGAGATGAACGGGTTAGGAAAGTTTGGGAGTCACAAATGCTTGTCAAGCAGGGGAGGCCATGGTGGAAGCAGCAGAGGCAAGCCCTCGTATGTTGTCCTCCAAAAGAATTGAGAATGGTCTAAGCAGTGTTTGTTTCTTGACATCTCAGGTTTCAGATGCAGAAAACATCCTGGGGATTGTTCAGACTGAAAATATCCAAATCCTTGCGGAGGCCTATGACGTTGCTTTGAGCATCGGCATTTCTAAAGGTGAGTGGATGCCCCCGAAGCCAAGTAGTCCGGTGCATGGCATTGCCTTGGCAGGTGAGCAACCAGGGCACTTGGAGCAGGATGGGGTACCATGCAAGCGTGGCACGGATACGTAACGCACGTATCCTGCAAGCTGCGTGGAGTGAAGCACTGTCAGGACCCAGAGAGAGCCTTGAGTCTCTCGCCTCCAAACTTTGAAGTGTGCAACTTCATGTGCAGATTGATTTGGGGGCTTTGAAACGACAGTGATGTGAACAAGCAATTGGCAATTCGTGAAGGCTCGGCATGGCACAGAGAGTTGTTGGATCTGTGCTTGGAAGCAGGCAGATGGAAAGTGAGCTCCTTAGCTACTAAACCCTACACATATTCTCCAAGTAAGGGAAAGGGCAGCAAAGTAGCTAGAAAAACCTTCCATAAGAGAAACTTGCCGAGAAGGGTTTTGTGCCACCTGAGAACTCCAAATCTGTATCTTGTCACTTGGTGTAGTCTGCAGCAGCTCACAAATATTCACCATTTCTTACCTCTCTCTGGGGGTTTTCTGCAGGTACAGATGGCAGCGTGGATTTTGGGATCCTTAAGGTCCTGGATGAGGCAAAGCAGGTGCTAACCCTGAAGAACAAAGGGAAATACGAGATTGCGTACAGGTGGGTCCAGCTGCCTGGTCTGTGAATGCATGGTGCCACCACCTGTGAATGCATGGTGCCACCCAGGCCTGCATTCTCCTTCTGTCCATGGTCAGAACCTGTTCCCATGCTGACTACCTCATGCTCCAGGTAAATATAAAACCTGGGCTCTCTAAGCTCAAATACTTTAATAGAGAATCCAGCCACACACCAGCAATTCTTCACAGCTCAGCAGGAACCAGAAGGAGGGGCCCTGAAATGTAAACCCCTCACTGCTGAGATTCATTGCCCTCCTTTGAGGGTCAGCTCATTTCTCTTTGAGACTCTTTAAAGGAGGGAATGAAAAAATTTGGTGTCAAGGTTAGCTTACAACACTGCTGACTGTCTGCACTCTGTGTCAAGATCTGGGATTCCCCAAGCAGATCTGGACTCTTTCCCTTTTATTATTTTTTTTATGGTCCTATGCAAAGTCCCGGCTGTGCTGGTGGCACCGGTATTTTTAACTGCAGAGGTCTGTTCCTTCCCTTTCACCCCAGTTTCAAGCTGGAAGCCGCAGATACCAACGTACGCGACCTGGCATCCCACTTCACTATCCAGCCGCAGAAGGGCGTGCTGACTGCCTCCGGGCACCCCGTGCAGGTCCGGCTGCTCTTCCATCCCAAGATGGAAATGAGCATTGAGAACAAACCCATCCTGCAGTGCCAGGTGAGCTGCCTGGGCCAGGCGGTGTTAGCACACCGCGTCTTGGGAGTGTAAGCAGGACACGTGTCTTCTGGGAGGAAGGCTTTAGTTGGGGAATCCTCTCTCATCCATATACAATAAAGTCTTTCAGAAACCATTTGTGATGCTTCCTAAGCAGAGCTGAAATTGGCTCTGGAGGAGGCGTTTAAGCAGGGAGGGTGAGCTGATGGGGACTTGGGGTGGCATCAGGGGACAGAGAGAGAGGCTGGCCTCTGCTGCATTTACCAACCCCTCCTCCGGTTGCAGGTGATTGAGCCCAGCATCTGTGAAGGAGGCGAGACCATCGCTGTCGTCCCAGTGAGGGTGTCAGCAAAAGCTGTGTACAGCAAGTACAGCATTTATCCTGCCTCGCTCATCAACTTGGGTGCCTTGACGAATGGCACCAGGAAAACCTGCACCTTCACGCTGGAGAACAAAGGCGTCCTTGACTTTAAATTCGTCATCTACCGAGCGGACCAGGCTGCACCTGTATTGCCAAGGAAAAGGTGAGAGAAGACCTGCACCACCCTTCCTGCCCGAGGAGGCACCACAGCATGGCTGGGGTGTGACAGGCAGCCAGGACACCTGGGTTCTTGTCCATCTGCGTCACTGGCTTGTGAGCAGGGAGCAGAAAAACCCCTCAGTATCCCCATGTGTAGGACAAAGCCGGTGATACAGCTGACCTATCCATAAGCTACAGCAATGGGTGGTGCAGGCAGCTCTCTGGGAGCAGGAGGACTTTCCTCCATGGCGAGGAAGGCCAGCTTTGGCCTCGGAGAAAGGCAGGGGGAGCTCAGCGTGATGGATGTTTTCTGCTTTCTCCTCTCAGTGCACATCGAATCAAATCTGCCCGCTCCCACGAGAGTGAAAACTTGGGCAAAATGACTCCCTCGGTCAGACAAAGCAAGCGCTCGCTGCCAAAGGACACAAACACCTTCCTGCAGGTGGGTGGCTCCGGCTCCCCAACACGTGCCACTGCAGCTGGAGTGGGAGGACGCTGCTGTGCCCAGCCTGGGGGGCTTGTCGCCATGAGATCTGGTGGTCTGCATGACGGAGGTCATCTCCCAGCCACAAGCAGAGGCAGGAGCTGCTCAGTCCCACTGACAGTCCCATGCTCTGGCTCAGACCTGAAGTTGTGGGCTCAAGGGAGGGGAGCAGGTCCTGTGTTTGGTAGCTGCTGGCCAAAACAGGTCTATGAATACCACAGATGCGGAACATCCCTGTTTGAACTCCCAGTCCGCTGATATGAGATGACCTTGCTTTTTCTTCTTCCCAGCCCCCTCTCTCCTCTCCCATCGTTTCTGCTCTCCTGTTTTACCCCTGGAGGTTGAAGGATCCCAGCCACCACCTCCACCCTTCACACCGCAACTCCTTTCTCCATACCACTTGGGACAAGCCTATGCCTCCTCCCAGCTTGTTCATGTCATCCTGGGGCTGCCTTTGGGCCATGGAATCATCCCTCCCTGCCCTGGGACTGGGGGCTTGGGCCCGGCTGGAGGTCAAGGAGTGGCATACTCCTTGCTGGGGATGCTCAAGCCTCTCCTGGGACTCTCTCTGCAGGCTCGCCTCACTCTAGGCATGTTCATGGTGTACCCTGGCTTTGGCTCCATCCCTCCTGGGGGCCAGCAGATGATCACAGTGGACTGCCACGCAGAGCCAGTGGGGATCTGCAAGGAGTACCTGTCCATCGACATCAGCGACAGAGACCCTACGGACAATCCCCTTGGCATCCCCTACACCCTGTTTGCTGAGTCCTGCCTCCCAGGTACGCCCCGTCCACAGGTTCCCCTGGCCAGACCTGCTGCTGATCAGCACCCAGGCTTACAGAGAGACGCCCTAACCCTAAAGTCCCATCTTAAAATCCTCAGAGGTTCCAGTCCTTTTCAAGTCCACCAGTGGGGGGAGGCTGGGAGGGAAGCATGGAAGGATACAGGGAAAGCGCTGCCCTTTAAGACTGAGGGTGACTGAGCTCCATCCTCACAGCCAACTCCCCACCCAGGTTGGGTTTTGCAGTGACCCAGGCAGAAAGGGCTTATCAAGCCTTCTGAGAGGCCAGGAGGGTCCAGATAAATTGAGCAGGAAGGCTTCTTCATCCTCAGCCCTCCCTCTTGTCTGCTCACAGCATTTGTGGTTGATGACATGGAGTCCATCTTTGAGGAACATCGGATCTGCAGCAGCATCAACCTCTGCCGGATCCTACGGACAGTGCGAGACAAGGGCGTGTTCGTCACAGATGAGAACAAGTTCATTTTCACCAACGTTCTGGTTGGGCACCGGGCCACAGCTCGCTTCAAGATCTGCAACGTGAACAAAGTCCCCTGTGACGTGGTTTTCTCCATCAAACCCATCCCCAGTAAGGTAGGAACAAGAGGCCAAGGCCACTGTTGCTCTTTAAAGGCTGTGTTGTAGCCTGCCGCCTTCTCCAGATTCATTGCTTCCTCTCGTCTGGACTAGTTCAGCTCAGTGCAGGTCAAACTAGAGGGGAGAGCAGCAATGCTGGGGTGGCAATTGAATTCAGTGTGTCTCAGGTGTTCAAGGAACGTGTGGATGAGGCACTGTGGGACATGGTTTAGTGGGCATGGTGGGGTTGGGTTGATGGTTGGACTTGATGATCTTACAGGTCTTTTCCAACCGTAGTGATTCCGTGATTCAAGCAAGGTTTTGGCTCAACCCTCTGTATCTTTGGTGGGAGACCTGAACCCTTCTTGGAAGCATGCTCAGATGGGGGCTTTTACTGGACTGATGTGCCAGGGCTCGAAGCAGACCATTTCCTCAGGCTCCCTGATCTTTCCCTTCTCTTTAAAGGCCAATTCTAGGTTATTTGTGGGGTTTGCCATGCAGTCCCCACCTCCCAAGTACGCTGGGCTGGCTGCCCAGTGCTCAGAGCAAGCTTTTGCACTCCTGGGCTTTCTGGCAGCTCGTGTGCAAGGTCAGCGCCACTTTGGAGTCACCCCTGAGATGGAAGGAGCCTGTCCAGGGAAGCAGGAAGGAAAATGCTGCCTGGGGCTGTTCCCCATGATGAATATGTGACTAAGGCAAATCATATTGAAGGATGTTTTCTCCTAACACCTCTTTGTGGGTTCCCCAAGCTTAACAGCCCTGTTAGCCACATTTTCGAGGTGGATCCCGTTCGGATGTGCGTGCCCAGCCGCTCCCACGCCTTTGCTACAGTGACCTTCACTCCGCAAGCGATGCAGAGCTACCAGTGCACTTTTGAGGCATCCCTTGATGTCCAGGCAAGGTAATTCACCCTGGGGCATCTTGTCGGGGACACCTTTCTGATAGCTGCCTCTCCTCTGGGAGGACGTCGACCTCTTGTTAACCCTAATGCTTTCATTAGCCTTAGGTCGAGTACTTAGCATTAGGTAATATAGGAGGCAGTAACTACTAGATAGAGCAGAGCAGAAAAATAAGGGTCATAGTTTAGCCTATATGAGTGTCTATGAAGAACATCAGGTAGCCAACTGGAAGTTATTGAATCAGAAAGAAACGGAGATGTGCGACAGCTGAGCTGGGGCTTTCCAAGGACAAAGGGTTAGATGAAGCGGTTTCTGTGTCAGCAAGTCAGCACGCATTATTTCCTCCTTGTGTTATTTATTTACTTCTCCCTTCTTGCTTTTCTACTATTTTCATGCTGTGCTTGTGCTTTTTGCGTATGTCTCATATCACCGCAGCCAGTGAATTTGCCATGTCTCATCTGTTGCCTCATTATTTACCTGCTGTAGTGCATGAGTCGATGAAGTGAAATTATTTTTAACTGTTATTCTGGAAGGCTCTGTCTCTTCAGAGCAGATTCTTCTTGTGAATGGCCCTGATCTGACTGGGAGGAGAGGGGTGAGAGGGAGCTGTGTCGTGGGGTACAGGAGCAGCAGCCAGGGAAAACGCAGTGGATGGCACTCGCTTCATTGATTGCCAAGTGGGAAATGGGTTAGTGCCAGCCGTAAGGATTTCTCCTCTGCCTCTCCTGCAGCCCTGCAGCAATTAAAGCACAAAGCCTGACCTTCGATATCAGTGGAGATGGGCATCTGCCTCGAGTGACGGTCTTGCGCCCGGTCCTTCACAATAAGAGAGGGAACCCACTGCTGCTCTTCAAGAAGCTGTTGCTGGGTGATTCAGAAAAACTGTCTCTGGTCCTTCAGAATGATGGCGTCATACCTGTCCAGGTGAGGACCTGCTCAGGGAATGCTCTGGTCTGGGAAGAAGTCCTTGTGCCATGGAGGAAGGGCACCAAAAAACGTGGTAGAGGTGCACAGATGCACCGCTACTCTATGTGTGCAGTTGAACACCAAATGAAACCCTTGCCTTGCGCTCAGAGCCACTCCATCGCAGGAGAATAACTCCCTCTGACTTTCTGGAAGATGCTTTGGCAAACCAGTGGGAAAAGTCTCGTTTCTCAGCCAGATCCCTCTAGGAAAGTTCCATCAGCCCTTCGTCTTTGTCCCCCTCTCCTTTGCAACCACTGCTGCTGTCTCCGCTAGTCTTGACCCACCCGTGGGTTTTATGCCGGTTACTCTTTCCACTCTGTGCCGCAGTGAACTGCACAGGAATGGGTCTCAGAAATTCTTTTTAAGCAAATGACTGAATTCTGCTTTCCAGGAAGGGTGTTCCTCTTGGCAATGTGAGTTTCTGACCAGTCTATCCTTTTCAGTTCAACACAACACAAGAAAGTTGATGGGGTATTTTTCCTCCCGACTCTCTTCTCATGCTTTGGTTCTCATGTGGGAATGTGGCATGTCCTAGTTACATTAGATTGTATTTGATCACATTTTACTACATTTTAATTAAACTCAGTTGTAGTTTAATTCCATTCTGCTCATTGCTTTTAGTACTTTCTGTCCTGTTTGGTTCTAATTTAATGATATCCCAATGCCTCTGAACACTCTTTTTTTCTGTCTGATTTTACTTAAACTTTGTGCTAAGAGCTGTGTTTGAAGCGGGGAAGCGTGCTGGGCTCCCCGTGCTGGACCAGCAGCGGTACGGTGTCGATCTGCGTGCCACCCTGTACCCACACCAGTGTGGTCGTTCTCTGTGTTCCCTTTTCTCAGTTGATGATAGACCTGTTGGATGAAGGGGGAGTTTTCTTCTTGAAAGCCAGGCCCACCACACACTGCGTCTACCAAGCTGCGGGCACGAAGGAGGACTCTCCTGGAGAAGGTAAATTCATTAACCATGAAGTGTGGTCATTCCCACAGGGAAGATGCGTGCCCTGCTCTTGACCTGGCCAAGCAGCAGCCAGATGTTAGACATACTTTCTTTCCTGGGGCTCTCTGTACCCCTATTTTTTCCCGTGGACTCTTTGCAGAGTTTCCTCCTAGCAAGTTGTAGGAAGTTTTTCTGTTCTTCTGGACGTGGTGGGTTGAGTTGTCGGGGAATTATCAGCACTTGAATGGACCGTCTGAGGTCTCTGCTGCATGTGGGGAGTTACCAGCCTGAACAGAGGCAGCCCTTGAGCCCACAGCCAGCCAACAAAAGCCAAAACCGCTCTTTGACTCAGCTTTACGTACGGCTTGAGAAGTTTGAGTGAGAGCTGCGTGTTAACCTAAGGTTGAGATGCTTAAGCAGTGATATACATGGTGGTTTCATAGTCTTGTGAATATAGGAGGAGGGTCTGGAACCAGTGGTGGGCGAACCTGTGCTTAGAGACAGCTGTGTTTCAACCTCTTATTCCTCTTATACCCGATGGAATATTTCCTCTGTACAGCTGTATCACTTGTCTCTGATTTCCATTGCTGTGCAGGGAGGAAGCCCCACACCGCTTGCCTGGTCCTGCATCACGGGGAATTAGCAGAGTTTGACGTGCTTTTCAAACCCAGCCTGGCCCAACGTGTGGAAGGGAAGATCCACCTCTCAGTGGTGGACAACCCCTATGAAGAGACCGACATTCAGCTGGTGGGTGAAGGCTACGAGGATGACTTCACGCTTGATAACATCCATGGACTAGTGGCAGACAGCAACGAAGAGAACACTGAAGGCAATCTGGAAGAAGACATAATTGAGGGTAAGAAAGGAGAGGCTGCCGAGATGGAGCAAGGAAGAGGAAAATACATGTTTCTGCTCACCCTGTGCCAGTGCAGGTGTGGTCCAGACTTAGCGGACAGATCCTGTTGCCTTTTGTAGCCTGCAGAGCAGCCATGCTTGAGAACACAAGGGAGGATCCTCTGTCAAGGGGGACGCGTGCAGGCTGGGAGGGAAGGGTCAGAGATGCCAGCGTTCAGCTGAGTATCTCTAAAAGGAGGTCTGGTGGTCTGTGAGCGTGCCAGCCCTGTGCACAGAGGCCGTGCGTGCTGCACCGCATGTCCCCTCTGCACAGACACAGCCGCGTGTTTAGGGACATGTCAGGGTGTATCTCTGAAAGTGGTAGGATGGGGATCTGCACCTCCCAGAGGGAGGAAGGCTTGGAGCGAGGAAAGGAGTTGGACATACGTGTGTCTGTGCGTGTGAGGGGGGCGGGCGGACCTCACAGCACGCTGAGATCCCTTGCTCTCTTTCTTAACAGCTACCAGAGTGGATCACATCCAATTCGGGGACTGTCACATCGGGACACCTTACCCCGTGACCTTCACCATCACCAATCGCAGCAGGGGGGAGGCGGTGCGGTTTGAGTGGCTGGCAGACACCCCGTTTCACTTCTCCCCCCAGGTGAGTTTGAACGGCTCTGCCTTTCCCCGCTGGTCGAGCCCTTCCCGGCGGGTTGCCAGGAGTTAGCAGGGAGTCACCACGTCCCAGTGAGAGCCCATTCCAGTGCCACGTAGGAGATGCAATCCCTGGCTTTGCTGGGGCAGGGCTGTCAGCCCGGCAGAAAAGGCTCCGTGTTATGGGAGGTGGCATCTTTTGTTTGTACTTTTTCCCTATCAAACTTCAGATAAATACACAATAAAATGCAGATCCCTGGCACAGCTCCTCAACACATCAATCCCTTTGCTGTCAGTCTTGCCCTTGCCAGTGATTCCAGTTTGGTCTTGGCTTTCCGGTTCTCCCTAGGTGGGACACCTCCATGCTGGCTGTGCTAAGGACATCACGGTGACCTTGAAATCGGATGTTGCGGTCGCTTTCCAAAAGCACCCTGTGAAGTGTCAGGTGGCTACGATCGCCTTCCAGCTGCCTCCAGAGCTGGTTACCGACTGGGACGACCGCCTGCGCACCGTCAAGTGGGTGGATGCCGCGAGGGGCCCGGCAGCCACGTGGCCTCTCAAGAAGAAGGTAAAAAGCTAACTGAGCTTCTACAAAAAGAGCTGCCAACGGCAGCAGACCACCCTCCTTGCTGGCTAAGCTGGCTCCTGCTTCCTCCTGACATTTAATCCATCCGTGAGGTTAACCAGCAGTGCTTTTTAGGGGAGAGGTGGATGCACGGTGACCTGCTACGCTCGCACAAGATGGGGAAGTCTTTTTGACGAGAGATGTTTAGTTTACAAGAGACATTTAGCCACGTGCGAACTATCAGTCTCTGCTGATTTTATGGTGTGAAAATCTATTCATCTGAATCAGTGCCTTTTCACCAACAAGGAGTTAAATCCACTGCGCTCTGTCCCCTTGTTTTAAAGTGGAGAGCAACACTAGCGCTCTTTCGTGTATGCTGGCTAGCCCACCAGCACATTGCGGGTGAGCTCTGAGCTCTGTCTGTACTGGTACTGGAGATTTTAGTTGTGGTCTCTATATCGTGTGGGATAGCTCATTATGGGGCAGCCCAGGCACTATATGGCAGTCATGCGGGAGTTCGGAGAAGTATCATCTCCAGAAACTCTTGCTTTTACTATCATTCTTGCCAAACACACTTGTCTTGGGTGATGGGTCTTCCCTAGTTTCTGAACCATTGTAAGACCTGCAAACCAAACTTCTTCCCCATCCGAGCATCAGCAGTTGGAGACTTTCCTAGTGAGTTTGTGCCCATCCCAAAATGCCCATCCCCAGCCCCCACCAGTGTGGCTGTTGCCCCACCCGAGACGTCTGGAAAGCACTTTCTCCTAAGACAAGAAGGAAAAGGTGCTTTCTAGGTTTGTTCATTCTTGGGGTTCTCCATCCACAGAGCTCCAGCAGCGGAACTTAATCCTAATTTAGGGGCCTGCTAGATTTATGGGGAGCCAGGAAGAAGGTCAGACACTCTGCAGGGTTGAAACACGGGGACCGATACCCGGCCATAGTCCCCATGGGTGTATTTGCAGTCGTGGTGATTCCTCTGATCAGTAGGTAGAAACAAATATTGTAGCGGAAGGGTCACATTTTATCATCTTTCCAGGGAAATAAATGGGAATGGTCCTTTCTAGCCCCTCTATGTGGCTGATTTTGGAGGCCAAAAGACTCCCTGTTCAGCGTGGCTTTCTGGGCTCTGCTCAGTGATTCTTTCCTGTCCTGTTTGGAGGTGGTCGAGCCAGAGCCAGAACCAGCTCACACTGTCCTGGAGAAGAGCAGCCGTGAGGTGGAGCTTCGCCTCAGTGCTGTCGTTGACTACGCCGAGTTCAAGCTGGATACGGACATGATTCAGTTCGAGGAGACCTTGCTCTTCCAGACGAGGACGTTCACGTGAGTGCTGGAGGCCAGGCAGGGACCTGCGTGTGGGAGCTGCCTTTGCCCAGGGCTGACACGGTGTCTGCTTCCCTAGAGCAGTCTCACCTGTTGTTCTTCCCTTTAAACACATAATTTTTTGGTTTCATCCTTTCCAAGTCCTGGCTGGGTGCTGGGGCCCACATATCTACACACAAAGCCAAGCAGGAGATGGTGGTTGCCATCCTGCCATGCCTTTCTGCTGAGAACAACCATGGTTTTGCTTTCATTGTGTGTTGCCTGTCCTTATCTGCTTGAAGACGAGTTTTCAGTCAAAATAACACCAAACCGAGACATAAAGACCAGAGTAAGACCCTTGGATTAATTCTCCTGGGCACCATGTCTGCCATTTCCTCTTAAACTTCCAAACTTTGAAATACTTTGTCTCGGGGCAGCCCAGGGCAGCGATCTAGACGTGGCAGAGTTGTCTGGGGAAGAAGATGCTACTCAGCATAAAGAAAGGGGTGCCGGGAGCCCACCGTACAGGGTTACTTTTCTACTTGCTTGGTATTTATTGGACGTTTTCTTTTTATGCCTCCTCCTTGCTTTTCAGTTTCCAGCTGTCCAATACAGGGAATGTGGCCCTGGAATACACCTGGATGAGGGCTGTGGAGGATGAAAGGGCAGTGAGCCATACTGGGGAGCTGCTCCTGCCCAGTCTGGATGGTAAGGCACTAGCTTTCTGTGGCAGCTGGGAGTGCCCGGGGTGTTTCAGTTGGTAGCTGAGGGCTTTGTGAGAAGACTATACCACTTCAACCCAGAGCATGAATTGCTTTTTCATCGCTGTCTGGTCACCCACCTTCACCAGCATCTTCCCAGCTGCAGCTGGAGACTTTCTCCTTGCCCCCTCTCTGCCTTTCAGACCCTCCTACACTTGCTCTGACGCTTGTGCTCTGCGCGGCAGCTGGGCCTGGCTCAGGGGAGAGGCACGTGGTGGGTCGGGACTGGGAAGGGGGACGTCAGGGCACTTCTTTGGCAAGTCTCTGAGACTGGGAAAATTGATAGTGTAACAACGGGTTCGCTGACCTGCAGACACTGTCTGTGTGCAATTCCCCAGTCTACAGCAAAAGCAAAGTCACTGTCTAAATTAACCCTCCTAACTCGGGCACGGGAGTGTTTGCTGCAGGCGGAGACCCTGCTCACAGCAGCCATCGGAGCTCAACGGCGGGGCCGTGACTCATTGACCTGCAGTAATGTGTTTGTGTCTGAGCGGGTGGTCTCCTTGGGAGCAGCGTGGTTGTGCGGGGAAACAGGGCTGTGTGTCCAAGAGGTCTCATCAGGAACAGGAATGAGGAGAGCTGTCAACCCTTGCGTTTCCTAGCACAAGCAGCTTGTCTGATTGCCGAGCTGGGAGACCTCAACCAAAGTCCTTGACGCTCTGAATGTGCTTAACTCCCTCCCCTGTGGGTCCTGGTGTTGGCTGTTCCCCGGCACGGGGCACGCTTGTGCTGAAGCCAGTCTGCTGTGCCATTAGCTGGCTGGTTGTCGGTTATGAAAGCCTGACAAAGAGGAAGGAAGGAAAGGGTGTGAAGGACAGAGCAGTGCTGTTCCCCAAAGCCTTCTCTCCACCATGCACAACAAACAAAATTCAGTTCTGTAGGCAACTGGGGAGCAGGACTTAACGCTGTCCTTAATGCTAAGCGCTGAGGCTGGCTGTGCTGGGACGTGAAACAGCGCCCAGAAATTTTCCCAGATGCTGTAACACCAGACATCTCTATTGTTAGTTCCTGGGTATGGTTTGGGAAGGAACGCTGGCCAGAAACAGTTCTGCAGGAGAAGTTTGCATCTAGCTCCCCAGTCCTGGAGATGGAGGGAGTTTAACAGCGTGGAGTGAAGCAGCGGGGTTCAGTCCTGGGCCCATTTAATTTGCTAACATAGACATAGCCTTCCTGTCCATCATCTGAATATCTTTACAGATTGATGTTCAGTTGTGTGTTTTGATTCACGTGCTTCTCTGGGTCTCTGCTGGGCCTTTTCACTCTATTTGCTGCCCCCCACCCTCAGTTGTCCCTCCTGTCCGTCCTCACTTTCACACCCGTCCCCAGGACTTTCTGGGATGACGATTTAGCAAGCAGTAACACAGAAACAAAAAGCAACCTGACCGCTCTCCCTCTTCTTCATCGGGAGTCCTCCTGCTGAAAGCGCTTGGCCAGGGATGCTCCAAGTGCATCCCACCTCCCTTCTGTTCGCCTGCAGCAGAAGGCAGAGTTGCTGGGAACAGAGGATTTTCTCCTTGAAAGATATCCTGCTATAACCTCTTCCTCATTGCAGGGGAATTCCTTTCCTCCACTTCTGGTACCTCTGTGAAGCTCCGGTCCAGCCATTGTTCAAGCCAGCTGGACCGTGCTGTGGAGCACGTCTCCTCCTCCCTGAGCTCATCTCTGAACGCCGTCAGTGCCGCCCCGCTGTTCTCTGTCGAGCCCGGCAGCGGCACCATCGCTGCCGGCCAGGAGCAGCTCTTCCAGATGAAGTTCTCTCCGGTGTACGTGGGGGACTTTCAGAGCCGTATGCTCTGCAGGTAGGAAACGTCCAGCCACTTTTCAACTCATGCTACTGATGGATAGTCGTGGTAATACCTCTGACTGGGGTGGGTGGGAGTGCAGACCTGGGGACAGCCAGCCCCAGAGAGGCAGCAGAAACAACTAACATACAGCAACAAAGAAAGATGGTCATCCAGCCTTGGTAGAAGCAGGTATGGGACAGTGGGAAAAGACATTGTATGAAATATTAAGCTCCTGGAGGGTTGCAAAATCTGGAACGAGAGATCCAGAAAGGCTGTCAAGGGGCCAGCTAGTCCTTAGCTACGCTTCCTTATCAGACAAGCACGGCCTCCTTACCTACATAGAAACTTGTGTGCTGCGGTTGGTCTCTAGACACATAACTGGTCATGCTTCTGCCATTTCACCTCTGCTGCCTCCATGGCAGGGAGTGCAATTCTGTTTGATTTGCTGAGCAACGCTTGCACGGAGAGAGGATGCAGCGCTCTGTGCTGTACAAGGAGACAGACAAGCAGCTGCCGTCCAGAAACGTTAGTTTGGCTAATACCAGTCCCTTTCTTCCTAGTATTCCTAACGTGAAGCCAAATCAGAAGTGCCCAGAGGTGGTTGTGAAGGGGAGAAGCTTGATGCCAAACTGCCACTTTGAACTGGAAGACTCTGACTACATCACTGCAAAAAGGCGCAACCCAGAGTTGCAGGGACCAAAAGGGGCAACGTTCGATCTCAACACAAAAGTGATTGAGTTTGCGGCAATTGGAGTGCGCGGCAGGAACAGCAGGTAGGTGTGGGCATGGTTTCCCCTGGTTGTGGTCTCCTAGTCACCCTCCTTAACCAGAGACCTCTCTAGCTACTCTTCCAAGCCCTGAGGTACCTTGTCTGTGACCTGCTGAGACTTGGCCACCAGTCTGTTTTGGGGCTGGAACAAGCTGCTCACTGAAGACCAACTGGCCAATTTTTTGTTCTTTGTCTTCAGTAAGGTATGGGTCAGTCTGGGAGGACCACATATCCCCAGCCCATGTAATGTGGCCAGTACAACCTTTGTCCCTTTGAAGAGCATCCTTGGGACATTCTTGCACCTCTGAGATACCAGTTAGACAGGGTCAATGAAGGCTGCAACCACAACAGAGAGTACTATCTTGTAAAGGAGTCTTGCTGGACTTCATTTTACCACTTTCACTTGATCTCACTGTTTTAATATGCAAGAGGTTTTGGCTAATTTCTTTGCTAATTTCTTTGTTGATAGCCATTAATTTTTAGCCACCTGAGGGACAAACAGGGCCCCTAGAAAGCAGGTGAAATGTTTGTGCTCCCAATGTCGTTCCCCTGTACCAAATAACCCCTTCCAGATGGTGTGCAGGATTGGCAGTGCCTGATGTCTGCTACAGGACAGAGTCATTAACATCCCAACACGACCTTAGTAGTCCTTTTTTTTGCTTTGTGTGCCTAGGACCATCAGGGTTATGAACCCAACCAGTTCCGTGTATTCCTTCCAGTGGACTTGCCAAGACCCTGCAGCCCCACCAGAGCAGGTGGCTTTCTTCTGCCTCACAGAGAGAGGTCAGATCCAGCCGGGGAAGAAAGCAGAGGTGGGTGCAGAAAATTAAGAAAGTAGATCCGGTACACGTGTATGCCAATTTAACACCGGCTATATCTACACTTACTGGGCATCCCATGTCTCTGTGAGCTTGCCAAGACCATGAAGAAACTTTTGACTGCAATGTAACTGAGCTGGCAGATGAACCTGTCCTCACCCTGTACCCCGCATCTGCCATGCTTTTGGGCTGTAAGTGGCACAACAGCCTATCTCTGAGCTCACAGCAACATAAGGTGGAGGTTTGGGGGGTTTCTTGGTGGTATAGACTGCACCCCGCTCCCCTTACCCAGCCAGGGGAGCAACTTTCCTTCATTTGCCTCTTTCTCCCCCAGATCAAGTTTGAATTCGTCCCCCGGCACCTGGACATCACAGAATCATTCTGGGTCTTTACAATCCCTGAGCAAAGCATTTCGGTCCCGTTCCTGTTGGTGGGCAACACCACCGACCCGCTCGTGACTCTGGACAGATCCCACCTGAACTTCCACTTGCTGTTAATCGGTGAGCACCATGATTATAGCTTACGTGCTCAGAAGCGTACCTCTCCAGGGGCCCAGCAGTCCCGTTATTCCAGCAGGCTCCCACGAGGAAGGTGGAAATGGAAACAGGCACTTGTGAGCAGAGCATCCAGCTCCTGGCACCCAAGTGTTACGAGGGAGAGGAAGGGGAAGGGAGGAAGGCATGTGTCAGGGATACGGCATGTAGTTGGGGCTGTTTCCAAGAGGGGATTTGGGGGTGATGCGGGGGAGCCCAGGGGGTCAGAAGTACGTTTCCATGTTGGCATCCTGAGCGTGCCATGCTGCAGGCAGTGCTTCTCACTGCAGATTGCCTGCTGGGCTCAGCCGGCAGGCAGGAGCACAGTGGGCAGTGGTGGTCTGGTGGCCAGAGGAACAAAAGGTTTTCAGCAGCTGCTTTGTCCTTTCCCCAGGGCACGAGGTACGCCAGACTGTCTATATGATCAACAGTGAGAAGGAAGCCTTCAGCTTTGCTTTCAGAGAAAGCTCTTTCTTCTCAGAGGGACGCAACACCTCCGTGAAAATAGAGCCCCTGGAAGGCTCCATCGCTCCTCTTTCAAGGTAACAGGGCTCACGGGTCAGATTCCCTCTCCCATGTGCCAAATGCAGCACCATCATTTTGCTTTTGAGACGCTCTCCCCTCCACATTCACCAGGTGACTCTTGGCCATAGCATACGTCTGCCTTGTTTTGTTCCTTCCCAATGGGGACACCATGAAACTTCAGGTTTCTCCATAGAGTGGCTGTGCCGGGGTTACCCCGGTCTTCTAGGCCCCCTTCCTGGAGAAGTTCAAGCTTTGGATCTTCTAGTTTTGATGACAAAAGCATGTTTGGAGGTTTTAACTCTGTGATTCCCCTGAGCTAGCAGCCTTAAGTGTGCAAGGTCTCCTCTCTCCTCTGTGTTCCTTTAGTGACAGAGTCCACCACGCGTGGTCTGGGCAAAGCGACCAAGAGCAGCAAAGCACACAAGCAGCATATAAGCCCATCATGGGGGACAGCAACAGGCTTACACAGCTAGCTGTGTTTTGCAGGATCACCTGTCAGAAAATGGATGCTCTTTTCTTGTAAACTGCAGCTGTGACTTGTGATCAGACATGATCATGAGTTCAAGCAGGTCACCAGCTCATCTGCTGATCCACCACAAATGTCCCTGTGCCCACTCATAGCCTGCCTGGGTGTAAGGAGAACGCGTTAGCTCCAGGCAGTTTTGCTGTGGCTTAAAAGATGCTGAATTTTGGCTTGCCACAGGGTGTAAGATAAGAGAACATCCTGTATCAGTTACTGTGGCTCACCTGAGAGGTGGTAATTCCTTCAGTCTCTGTAGTTTGGTTGTGTTTGATCACGTACCCAGAAATTATCCACAGAAATTACAAAGAGGCAGTTTGGTGGCACCCGCGTTGCACAGCTGTCACGGGAGCTGGGTGATTCCTCTTTGCAAAGAGGCTGTTACCCTTGTCGTATAGATCAGAGAGACTGGGGGTCTCTAGGAGTTCCCTCCTCTGTGTGTGGGACAGAAGTGGGGTCTTAACCCAATGCTGCCTTGTAGCACATGGGCAGGGCAGTAAGGTCAGCGTTAGCTCAGGGTTTGCTGCCTTGTCGTTGTATCCTCTGCCGTTTCATTGCATGGGATCATCATACCCTAAACAGTTCTCACCAGGGCTCGCTCCATAGCGGAAGGCCCTGGGAGGGCAGAGTGCTGCTCCTGGTTTCTCCCAGGCCTGGGGTCTCACCACAGCCATTGCACAGCCTGCCCTCCCAGAGCAGGCAGTGTGGGGCCAAGAAAGCAAAGAGGCAGTGAATGGAGCAAAAAGGATCTTTTCTCCCCAGGCTTCCCATTACAGTCATCTTCACACCAACACTAGAAGGAGAGGTGGTCTTCAACCTCAAGTGCAATGTCAAGAGGAAGACCCAGCCCCTCTCCTTGAATGTCAAGGCCACCGGCTACAGCGTGAACGCGTCTGTCAGTTGTGAGGACGGCGACGGCTGTGTCACCGAGCTCAGCGCACAGGAGGTCAACGTCATTGATCTCAAGGAGGTGAGCAGCGCTGGTTCCCTGAACCATTTGCCCCACAAAGCCCTGCAAGATTCGGCCTTAACCAGGAGCTTTGCAGATATGTTTGACTAAGAGGGAACGTTTTTTCTTCATCTGTGGGTCTCTAGAGGGAGGGAGATTGATCTTTCAGACAGGTCATTAGCTGAATGTGAAAGATGAAGGAGCACTTGCTGGGCCAGCCAGCGCTTTGCATGTGCTCCAAGCCCTAGTCCTCACCGTCTTCTCCCTGCAGGTACAGCTAAACGAGAACATCAAGCGCATCTTCAGCATCCGCAATAACGGCAAGTTCAGCTTCACCTTCTCGTGGGAGCTGAGCGGCCCCCCAGCCCGTAAGAAGGTCCTTGCCGTCACCCCTCAGACGGGCACCGTGCAGGCGGAGGGGAAAGCAGAGGCCCAGCTGGTGTTTCACCCACAGAAGATGTGCTCTTTAAAGGATGTAGAGCTGACGCTGCAGGTGAGGCACCGGTGTTTAATACGGGACCTTCGCCTTCCCTACGCAGCAGCTTGGCAGCAGGAGCCCAGGGCTGGGGGTGAGCTCCGTCACTGAAGAGCCTGAACGAGGCAGAGAGGATCCTGCTGCTGCAATAAAGAGCCTGACAGCTTCTGAATGGAATATTTTAATACTTAAGTGCTTATCCAGGACTACTTTGGGAGGTGCTTTTGTGGCAGGACGTATGCCCCAGGCCCTCTCTGCCCCTAATTTGGAGGGGCTCTAGATGTGCGCGGGGATGGAGCTGTTTCTCCTTGCCAGGCCCCTCCTGAGTCGGGTCCCACAGCTCAGAACGGTCTTGCCAGCACATGGCTGCACAAAGCAGGGCCATGACTCTTCAAAAACCCTTTCCTTCTTAGCCCAAGCATTCCGCCTTCTCTTTCTATTCTGGGGTCCTTTGGTACTTGCTTTTCCTTATGGTCACTGCAGCCAGCTGTCCCCCATCCTCTTCCTCAGCCATCTCTGGTGTTTGGGGTTGTAATTCCCACCTCTTCACCTGGCTCATGCTGTCTTTTGCCCCACCAGATCAGCAAGGGTCCCACGTTTACCTGCGTGTTCCTGGCCACCGTGGTAGTGCCCGCTGTCCACTTCTCCACCACCAGACTCGACTTTGGAGCCTGCTTCATCTACCATGCTGGGATGCCACCTGCCCAGCGGACCCTTGTCATCACAAACAAGGCAGACAGGGATATGAGGTAGGCCTTCTCCGCACACTCCTTCAACCCTTGCTTAGCGCATGCCTGCTCCATGTCCTCGTGACCACTGTGGGTGAAATCCTGAAGATGCAGGGGGAGGAGAAAGGAGAGCCCCAAGTAGCCCTGATGTTGTTGTCTGAGCACACACAGCCTTGTGACACCTCTGCTCCTCTTTGCTGTGCTTTCTGCCAGTTTGAACTGCTTGTTCACCAACACCGCGTACCTGGAGGTGGACTTCCCAGGGCACGTCCTACGCCCAGGAGGGACAGTGGAGGTGCCCATCACTTTCTATCCCAGAGAGGTTGCGTCTTACCGTGAGCTCATCCCTTTTGAAATCAATGGTCTTTGCCAGCAGACTGTTGAGGTCCGAGGAAGGGGCATGAAAATGAAGGTGAGATGAAATCCAAACCCTAAAACTCCAGGTGGCAGGCAGGCAGCATGGCTTTCTCTCTCATTTTCCTCATCTCTTCCCCAGCCTACCATGTTTTGGTTTTCTGCCATGAGGGTGGCAGAAAACCTTTTCTCCTTCTTTCCCTTCACTTTATATTAATCCCTCCTGCCTCAGGTTGATGTTGTGGACCCACGAGGAAAGGTGGTGAAGCTGGGAGCCCTCTCCATCGGACAGACGGTGAAGAAGATGGTCACCATAGCAAACAACAGTGCTGCCCCTCTTACTTTTAAGCTCCGTCTCATGTCCACCATGCCAGAGCTCCAAGAAGCTGGGGTAAGGCTCCTTCCTTCACTTGGAGAGCACTTTGGTGTGCCTGCTGGTAGCTATGAGCTGCTCTGGGCAGGAGCTAGTAGTTACAATTGTAGTAGTAGTCTCCACTCATTTCTTTGGGCAGGTTCTCTGCTTGAACCCCACCACCGAACTAAGTCTGAAGCCCAAAGGAGACACCTGTAAAGTGGAGGTGACCTTCTCCCCAAAACGCCGCATCCAGCCATTCACCGAAGAAGTGACGATGGAGTGCAACGGCCTGGTGCGCTCCCTCTTCATGGTGCGGGGCTCCTGCCAGGGCATCCATGTGAGCTTGGACCAGGAACACCTCAGCTTTGGAGCGGTGGTGCAGCAGAGCTACACATCCCGGCGCATCATCATGCAGAACACGGGCGACATAGGAGTCAAGTAATGCAAAACCCTGTTCTCTCTGAGGGCTGAGAGCTTGGATGAGGGCTGGATGGAGCTGTAGCTTGCCCAGATAGTTCCCCTCTGCTTTTCCGTCCCAGTGGAGAGTTGGGCAGCCAAGGCTGTGCCGTCAGGCCCTGGAAGTTAGCAAGGGATACAACCAAAACCTTGTTTACAGATGGGTGCAGCTGAGTCCTGGCCAGCCTGCAGCCTTATTGCCAGGTGGCTCAGCGTCATGCCTGAAATCTGGTGGAAAAGCCCACAAGAGGATTAGAAACGGCACGTTGCGTTCGCAGCCTCCCCATTGCTAATCCTTCCTTCCTGTCCTTGTGCTTTCCTTGGCAAGGTTTAAGTGGGACATCGTGAGCTTCAAGCCAGATTTCTCCATCAGCCCCGCCAAGGGTTACATCTCCCCAGGAATGGATGTCCCCTTCGTTGTGACCTTCCACCCCTCTAAGCTGAGCCATGCTATCCAGTACGAGGACCTGAAGTGCTTCATCCAGGGCAGTGAGCCGCTCCGGCTTACGCTGGCAGGATGCTGCATGGAGACCCCTGTGACCAAAGAGGTAACTGGAGCAGAGACAGGATGGGTCCTCTCCTTGCACCACCGTTTGCACCACATCTCTCCCAGGGCAGGGACTGGAGGATATTTACGTGCATAGACTCGCTCCTGCCTGTCATCCTGCCTGGGTATCCCAGAGACCTGAAAAAACCGTTGGGCAGGATTCCCAAAATTTCTGAGCCCTGTAATTGCCTTCCTCCCCTGTTAATGGTGCTGCTCCTCCAGCGAGCACCTCAGCTGTCCTGGCTCTGCATTGCAGCACCCTTGCTGCAGGGACACCCTGCAGGGCTCTTCTGAGACCCTCCCCACAGAGCTGCCCAGCTGTACTCCCAGTATTGCACCCGCAGCCACACTTTTCCTCCCTGTCGGGACTGGGGAGGGCATTCAGCGCTAGGAGTGGGCAAGGCGTCTGCATCCAGCTCCTAGGGCCCAGGGATGCAGCGTTGGAGGACTCCTGGCCCTCACGGGCATCGCAGGAGGGTGCAGCTGGGGGGTGTTGGCTCTTGCTCCCAAAAGAGAGCCCGGAGCTGCTCTCCAGCCTGCCCACGAAGGGGCTGTGCGGCTGCAGGTCTTGTCCTTGCACAGGAGAGATTTCCTTCCAGGACTCCCCATCTTCCTTCTCCCCTCCTTGGGAGGCGGCATCCCCCTTCACCCAGCATGCAAAACACCCCTTCCTCTCCCTCTCTAAGAACCGACAATTTGGTTTACACCAAAATCTATGGCTCAAACGGGAATTTTGCATACGACGAGGAAAAGCTGCTCCCTGTGCGTAGAGCTAGTCAGAGTCCGAGTGGAAAGGATTCCTCGGTATGAGCAAGCAGCCTCTGTGCTCCTCTGTTGCAGACACTGACTTTCGCATGCGACGTGCGCCAGGAGCACAGCCAGACCATCCTCCTGTCCAACCCAAGCAATGAGGCCTGGACCACGCAACCTGTCATTGAGGGGGAACACTGGAAGGGGCCTGAATTTTTCCATCTAGAGGCCAATCAACAAAACAAGCCCTACAAGATCATTTACCAACCCCTAACCATGAGCTCTGAGAAGAAGCAGCATCAGGTATGTGAGCTGTGCCAGCACGCTGACCCTCGGTAGCATGACCCTCATAGCTCACCCAGCTTTGGGCAGGAGGGTTGGACAAGATGACCTTCAGAGGTCCCCTCCAAGCTGAAATTATCCTGTGATCCCATGTTGGAAGCTGGGTTTCTTGGTGGCTAGAGGCCAGGTGTAAGGAAACTGCAGGTGGGAAGTCTGGACTGACCATTAAATGTGTTGGAGCAGCTAACCTGAAAAACCAGGTTGTCTGAAGGTCCAGGAAATGAAGTTCGTTCTGTGCAGCTCCTGGTCCCTGCCTGTGCAGCCCAGGGGGGCTCGGAGACCCACCCTGTGCTCAGCCCTGTGGGCTGCACAGGCTCCCCAAGCCCTGGGCGCGACCGCTTCTGCCAGCACTGCCCTGCTGGGGTCCTTTTGCAGCATGCAGGGAACGAGGGGGCGAAGCTGCCCTGCCATTTCTCAGTGCCCCCCCTCACCATGAGCAGTCGGGTGGGAAACAACACAGATATCTCTCTTGACATCACCTTTGGTGATGTGGGAGCTTTGGAACGAGCCCTTCCTGCAGGTCTCAGGCTGGGCAGGTAGGGTGACTGGCCCCTCTGTTTCCATGAGCACTATTTCTGAGATGCACCAGGGACAAGCTCTTAAATCAAGGGGGTCAATTCCGAACGGCTCCGGGGTGCTGGAGGTGGGTGTCAGACACCTGCCCCTTGGCCCCCTCCAGCTGATCTTACACCACGCCAGAATTTAGGCCAGAGCAAGAGTGGAGGCCAGAGACTTCTGGGCTCAGTCTCCAGGGTGCGGAGCAGATCTGTGCCCTGTAGGGTTGCATAGGCTCAGTATCTTTTTAATGTACAGCCTTGCTGAAAACTGCAGGACTCTTCATGCTGCTCTGGAGGCAGAGGAGGTGCTGCAGGCAGGTGGCTGTGACCCATTGGCACCCGATGAGTACTGGTTATGAGCTTCTCGTGGCCCACCCTGGCTGGTGGGACCCTGCCGTGTTAGCTTACAGGCTGCTCTCCTGGCAGTAATGCTGGGGCTAATCCCAGCACTGCCGGGGCAGTCAAGCTTAGTAGGGACTGCCACCCCCTTACCACGGCTGTCCCTGCACAAGCACAGGGCTGGCAGCTGATGTGCCCACGTTAGTAAGGCAAGTAAAAGGGTGCTAGGACGGTCAGACCAGCTCTGCTGCAGGGCTGGTGCTTCCTTGCCTTGCCCAGACGTGTTGCCTCTGTGTCCCGTGGCTGTGCCAGCCCGAGCGGGTATGACACTGCCATCTCCACCTGCGTGGGACACAGGGCTGCGGTCACAGCTCTGCCAGCTGGACCTGCTCAAAGCTGCTCAAATGACAGCCTGAGACATGGGACTGGCCAGGTGTGCTCGAGAGCCAGTAACTCGTCCAGACAGAGAGCAGGAGAGCTCACTTATCCTATTTCTTGTCTCTAGGGCTCCATCTTCTTCCCATTGCCGGATGGGACAGGCTTGTACTACCTCTTGCAAGGGACTGCTGAGGCCCCAAAGTGTTCAGGGACCATTTTCCGGCAGGTACCATGTCGGACTTCCTACACTGAGCTCATCCCTGTTTCCAACTGGCTGAACAGACCGCAGAGGTGAGTCCGGCCCAGGAAGTCTCGTCCCATCAGCCATCCCTGCAGCAGCGCAAGGAAGGGCTTCCCACTGCCCGGAAGGTCCTTCCTGCAAGTTTTTTACTCTCCTCGGCCCATTTCTGGCCGTAGGTGTCTGGGATCACCCTACCCACGTTCTGCGTATGCAGACCCATCCTGGAGGGTTTTCCTCCGAGGGGATGAGAGCTGGCTCCCTCTGCCTGAGGCATTGAGGGTGTGAGGAGCTGTGTTGTGCCCCCCCACGATGGGTATCCTATGGGAGTCCTTCCCGTTGAGCTTCACTGCATTCTTCTCACCCACAGGTTCCTCGTGGTAGTGGACATACTCAAACCAGAAAACCTGGAAAGCAGTTCTGTGCTGCAGGGGCTGGACTACATTGACGTGCCAGGCTCTGCCAAAAAGGACTACAAGCTCACGTTCCTCTCCTACAAGGAAGGAGTCTTTAACGCAACGGTAAGTGTGGACACCAGACTGTGGAGCCCTTCAAGGAGCTTTTTGCTCACTGAGAAGCTACGTGCCTGTTTTCATACCTCCACGTGCCCACTGGTGGGCTTGTAGGTGTCCTGGGTGGGTACTGAACAGCAGGCACCTCTCCACGTGCCCCACTCACGTGTCAGTCTCTGCGAGGGTCCCACTGGGGGCTGCAGAGCACAGGTGGGTCAGGCCATTGGTGAGCTGGAAGCAATAGGCAATCAGGAGACTCCAGAGTGGAAATACCACACGTGCTTTCCCCAGTCTGGCACTCTTCCTGGGTGGCTGCTTACCACCGTTCTTGGAAGTAGGGTGCTGAGCTTGGGGGGTTCTTTGGGCTGGCTTAGCACAGCTGGTATATTTTTATATAGTGCTTCCCTTTTTCTCTCATTCAGGTGACCTTCCTCAACGAGGTGACCAAGGAGTACTTGTTCTACATGGTGACTTTCAAGGCCACCGCTTCGGGACCCCTCAGCACTGTTGAAATGACCGCCGCTGTTCGGCAGAGAGTGTCTTCCACCGTCAAAGTGGAGAACCCTCTGCCTGTCCCGGTGACGTTTGCCACAGATTGCGAAGTGCCCGATGTCATCGTTCCCCCACATTTCACTGTTCCTGCACAGTCGGAGGTAGGAGCAAAGCTCGTCCTGTACGCTCTCCTCTTCCGGCAGCCTTTCTGGGAGTGGGTGCTCTGCCCTACATGAACCATCTGGGGCTTCTTTCCAAGGGTGACAGCTCCGACCTGCTAGTAATCTGGAGGTGAAGCAGTGTGTGAGAATATCCCTAGCGGGAATCGCCCTGTGTTGGTGGAGTCTGCCATGCTGCCCCTTGTGATATGCTCCCATCAGGCCTCACGTGGCAGGTCCTTGTGCCATGTGCTCCTTACTTAGCGTGGGTATTTTCAGTTTGGAGTGGCTGCAGGGCATGCCTCACCCCACTGGCAGGGTGTTTGCAGCCTGGATTGACAGGAGGCGTTGTGTGACCTGGGGGAGTATAGGGGCATTTTAGGGTGGGAAGCTTCTGGGGTAGTGCTGGAGGGCGCTCAGATGTTGGTGACTGTCCCCCAAGTGAGCTGTCCCCCACATGCAGCAGGGCTCTGACCCAGAGAGAAGGAGTTGGAGCGAGGGAGGGTGCTGGGCTGCCTTCCAGCACTGCGTGAGCACACCAGGGACCGATTTCCCCCATCCGGGCCCTGCCTTCCCCATCTCTGCCTGACCCAGTGGCTTTTCCCTTCATTCCTCCCAGGCTGACCTTGTCTTTGAGTACCAGCCCATGAAAATAGGCGAGAGCAGCGGGCGCCTGGTGCTCCAGAGCAGCGATTTGGGCTCTTTCTACTACAACCTGCACCTGAAAGCCACCACGAGCAGGACGGAGAAGCCCCTCTACTTCCGCACCACACTGGGCTCTAGTCAGACCATCACCGCCAAAATCACGAATTACGCCCGACAGAAGACAGACTACCTCCTCCAGGTGACCGCAGCTTTCCCTGGGCTCTTTTGGGGGGAGGCAGCTCATCTGGCCAGCATCAGCCCTCTCTGTGGAGGGATCCTGCCCTGGTGTAGCCAGGGCGGCCACGTGAGCCCGGGGGTCTTCCCACCGACACTGGATCTGTCTCTAGCTGGACTGTCCTCACTCGCAGACCCCTCTCTGCTGCCCTTGTTGGAGCCGCTCTTGCAGGTTCTGTGGGGTCTGGAGTTCCACCTTAAACCCCAGCTCTGGCAGAAGGGTCTCTTGGGGTTTGGGTGCAGGGTTGTCCCTGCTCGGCAGGTTTGGACAGTCCTCGTGGCCGTCGATCATGGGTGCTCACCAGGGGTATGGTGTGGGTGGGACAGGTGCAGTGACAGGCACGGGAGAGGGACCCCGGCCTGCGTGATGGCGGGGGACCATCGCTTTCTCCCCGAGGTGCCGGCTCTGCTTTTGTGACCCGCCACCCCGTCTCTTCTCTCCCCTGCGCAGACCGACTGCCCCGACTTCCAGACAGAGAGAACCATCAGCGTGGCCCCCGCCAGCCCCGGGGGCTCGGCGGTGAGCGTGGAGGTGACCTACGAGCCCTGCCAGCTGGGCGAAGTCAGGGCCACGCTGCGGCTCTCCTCCCGGCTCGGGGGGGAGTACAGCATCCCCCTCTTCGGCCTCGCCCTCCCGCCCAAGCCCCAGGGCCCCTTCCCCGTCAAGGCCGGCGGCACCACCTCCATCCCCTTCAAAAACGTCTTCCTCCAGCCCACGGCCTTCCAGTACAGGGTGGAGCACCCGGCCTTCACCCTCAGGGGCCCCGAGAGCTGGCGCTCCAAGAAGACTGCCCTCATCACCGTCGCCTTCCAGGGTGCCCCGGCCCCCGTCGCCACCAGGATGGTGGTCTCCTGCCCCGGGGCTGCCGGCGGTCAGGGGCCGGGGGTCTCCTGGGTGTACTACCTCCGGGGTCTGCCCCCTCACCCGTGACTCGTGCCCCTCCTGGGGTCCCTGGGACAAGCTCCTTAGTGAACTGCGGGGGTAATTAAAGGTCTCTTTGGCATAAACCCAGCAGCGCGTCCCATCCAGCCCGTGCTGAGGCGAGGGGAAGGGCCCGATCCGCGGCAGGGCGCCAAGAGCGGCGGGGCGGGGCGCAGCCGGCGGCCTCCGCGCCGCGCGGGGGCGCTGCGGAGCGCGACGGCGGGGTCACGTGGGCGGGCCGGCGGCGCGGGGTCACGTGGCCGCCGGTGGCGGCGGGTGCGGGGACCGGCGGGGCCGTGATCGCCGGGCGGGACGTGGCGCCGCTGTCGCCCGGCGCGGTGCGGGCGCTGAACGCCACGCGCTACGAGCAGAGGAAGGTGGCGGCCCTCGAGGTGGAGAAGTGAGCGGCGGGGGCTGCGGGAACCGGGAGGGGAGCGGGGCGGTGCCGCTCCGGGCTGCCCCGGGGCCCGGCGGGGTGGAGGCCGGCCCGGCGCCCCGGGGAGGGCTGGAGGGGGTCTTGGGGCCGCCTGCGGCCCCGGGGTGGTGGGAGCCGCACGGGATGCTGGGGGGCGGGCGGGGGTGCCGCCGTGCAGCCGTGGGTCTGGGGCGGGAGGGGACCGGCCCGGCTCCCCGGTGGGAGCTTCGGGGGAGGGGGGCACCCCGCAGAGAGCCGGAGGGCCCGCGGGAGGGGGAACTGGGGGGGTCCGGGGGAAGGGTTTGCCCCGGGGGTGTCCGGGGGAAGGGGTCACCCCGGGAGGTCGGGGGCATCGGGGGGCTGCAGCCCTGGGGGTCTGTGGGCCCGGGAGCCCAGGGAAGGGGCCTTCTATCTCCCAGCTCAAGCGGCTCCAGCAGCGCGGGCAGGGCCTTTGGGAAGCGGGGTTAAGGTTCGGGCCAAACGGTGGCGGAGTTGTAGTCAAAGTAAGCAAGTGGCTTAAGGTGTCACGCTGCGTTACCTTGAGCTAGCAGCTTGGCGGAAGTTTGACTTGCTGAACACGTGGGTCGGTCAGTCCAGTTCTGGAGGTGTTATGTTGATGTCCCTTGCATGGGAAGTCAGCTGATTTCTGTCCCTATGAAGGTCTTTCTCTAGAACTTCCCTCTCGTTAACAAGAACAAGCTCAATAAGTTGCCCCCAGGGCTCTGCCAGAGCATCCAGGTCCCCATGGAGGGGAGCACGGACTCTGCAGGCTCACGGCTCCGTCAGGCTTTTGAGTCAAGCCATGGGGCTGGTTTTCGAAAGCACTTGCAAGGGAAGCCCCACCCGGCCCGTGCTGTGGGGTTATTACCGTGTTCTATGCGTGTTCTGTGGCGGTGGGATGTGAAACTGAATACTCTAGAGGGACACAAAGAGGGGATTCCAACACCACACTTCAATCCCGCATGTTGTTCCAGTGTTAAATATGAATAGAACTTTCCATCGGAACATCCCCAAGCCAATCCCAGAGGAGCCGTGTATACAGCTGTCTTGCAATTATAATGGTCAGCAAACCTTACGACAGTTATTTGCGGCTCTGTCTCCAGGGGGGTTCCCTTTATAGGACAATGCGTATGTGGGATGCCACCAGAGGGAATGTAGGAGGTATTGGTGGTGTTACAAGGTGAATCTTGATTTTGCCACCCTTTTGATGCATATCCCCAACAGGTGCACATATCTCTGATCAGGGCCCTGAGCCTACTAATCAACCATGTTTCAGGAGGATCTCCAGGTCCAGTGTCACATGTCATCACCTTGGTACAGTTAAAAAGAGGACTGGGTGGCCCCCAGTGGGTGGTTTGAATTGAGGGTCTTGGGGCGGTTGCGTTGTAGTAGATCCAGACCAGGCCCAGATCAGCTTAGTTCCATCTTTTGGAGATCTTTGTGTTCTCTTGGGGAGTTGGATGCGGCAACTTGGTTCCCACTTTGTCATATACTTGGCTTCAAAGGGATCAGGCTTCCGGAGAGGATGGAGCATCGGATCCCACGGGTAAGGTCTACGTGGATACTGACAATTATTCAAAAGTAGTATTACCCCTAGACAAATTGCCACATCGTAACAAAGGGTTTGATCCTTCTATTGGAGACAGGACCGTTACATTAAACAAAGGCCTGGTAACATCACAGAGCAGACTCATTAACGTGGCATTCCTAGACAAACTAGGAGGCTCCTTCCATGTTTCATAGATGTCACCTCCCATCAGTGGCTTACCCTTCCATTGTACCTTGCTGTTAGGGTTTGCAATCGTCCACTTCTTTGCCAAAAATGTAAGAGAGGTGGGATTAGTCATGTGAAAAATAAAAGTCAAATTCACCGGCATCATGAAAAATCTCAGCCCCTTTTCAGCTGCTCGGGGAAAAGTAATACATACTCCTTGATCCGGTTGCCCCCATATTCTCATAAAGCCCTTTATCATTTCCCAGGCAAGGTTTGGGGCCTCATCTCCCCAGCCGCTGGTGTCAGCAAGGGAGAGGAAAAGGATCCCCCAAACCAACGTTCGTGGTGCCAACATACACACTCTACAAAGATCAGCGAGCCAGCAACTATGGTTTGTGCAGTTATTAGCCTGGTGATCTACGCCGGCTGCAAGTGCTCACAATGACTATTCATTGTAGGCTTGACTGTAGGTCTTCTCTAACCTTCTGCGATATTTCCTCCTAAAAGAGAACAGAAAAAAACCCAGACACCCCAGTCCAACGAGGACCGGTTTTAAAAGGAAGGGATAATGCACCGAGTGTCAATTTTATGCTCCTCTCTATGGGCATCAGTGTCTGTGCAGGCATACAGGTTCAGGGGAGCTTCCCAAACCAGGGCCCCTTAAATCAATCAAGTCCCTATGCAGTGGATTGGAGAGGGCGTTTGGCTCCGGCTTTTCCTCAGGATATGAGAGAGCCATTGCCTTTCCTGGAGTTCTTTCCATGTCCTGATTAATGCCTCCTGGTTAGGCGTGGGCAATTTGTCCATGACCTCCCTCGGAATCCCTTTTGCAATGCCTTCGGCCCACAGAGCGTATCTCCTCTGATCCCGAGTGTTTGGCATCCTTCTTTGATGGGTTTGGGAACAGGGGCCTGTGGGATGCTGCTGTTTCCGTTCCCCTTGTCCCGCTATCCTTCAGAGGTTTGCCTGAGACTTAGTCCCTCCTGTGTTCATAAACCCCATTCTCCGTCCATAATTGAGTGACTCCTGGGCACCTCCTCGGACAACATGATGGGATCCCCACCCGTAAGCGAGACTCTCCACACATGTTCTGTCTCTGTTTCTCCTGATTCTCTTGAATATTTCTCCTGAATTTTTGCTGTATCAGTGGGGGAATAAGGAATGGTGTGGGTCGTTATTTCCGGTTCCTCATCAGCCTCGTGGTGCGTTAATTTCTAAATTCATTCTTTCATTTCATTTAATTCCACTTAATTTAATTTTATTTCATATTGTCATTTCATGATTCCACTTTATGATTTCATCTCATTTCATAATTTCATTTCATAATATAATTTCATTTCATCCTTCATTTAATTTAATATAATTTAATTTTATTTTTTCCATTTCATTTCATTTGTATTCATTTTTCATTCAATTTCATTCTTTCATTTCAGTTTTTAATTGTTTCATTTCAGTATTTCATTTCATTACATTACATTACATTACAATTACATTTATTTAATTTCATTCCTACATTCTTTCATTTCATTCTTCGATATCATTCTTTCATTTAATTTTATTTTGTTTTGTTTTAATTTAGTTTAGTTTAATTTCAGTTCAGTTCAGTGCATTATTTCATTATTTCCTTTCAGTGCATGTTTTCATTACATTTCAGTGCATGATTTCATTTCATGAATTCATTCTTTTGTTTCATTCTATCATTCTTCTATTTTTGTCTTTCATTTACTACACTTATTACTTTCTTTCACTTTTTAATTTTATTTCATTGCCTTTCATTCCTTAATTTAATTTCATTGAATTTGTTTTTATTTTATTTCATTTCATTTCATTCTTCCAATTTCATTTAAATATTTAATTTTACTTCATTTAATGTAATTTCATTTCATTGCGTTCTTTAATTTTTCATTTAATTTTTCATTTTTCATTTAATTTCATTTTGTTCTTTCATGTCATTTTTTCATGTCATTAATTTTATTCTTTCTTTCATTTTATTTCATTCTTTCATTTCATTCTTTCATTTATTTTCATGCCTTGTATTTAACTTCATTCATTCCTTTAATTTCCCTCTTTCATTTCATTTCATTTCCGTTTTTAATAATTTCATTTCATTTCACTTCATTAAATTCCGTTACATTACGTTACATTTAATTACATTTAAACTAATTCCTTCATTTTTCACTTCATTCTTTGATATCATTCTTTAACTTAATTTCATTTAGTTTTGTTCATTTAATATGATTTAATTTAATTTAATTTCTTTTTTCTTTCAAGTTCATTATTTCATTGAATTTCACTATTTCATACTTTCACTTCATTCTTTTAATTTCATTCATTTTATTCTTCAATTTAATCCTGTCATTGCTTGCTTTCTTTTCATTTTTTATTTTTTATTTAATTTCCTTTAATTTTTCCATTTCATTGCATGGCATTGCATTGTATTTCATTCTTTCAACCCATTCTTCGTTTATTTCATTATTTCATTTCATTTCATTTCATTTCATTTCATATAATACAGTCTTTTCATTCTTTCATTTCATCCTCTTATTCCTTTATTGTTTCATTACTTCATTTCGTTTTTACATCTTTCTTCAATTTTGATGCCTTCACTTCATTTTTCCTACATTCATTTTTTCATTTCATTTCCTTTCATTTCATTTACTCATTTCATGTTAGTCATTTAAATTCATTTTATAATTTTCCTCCATTCTCCCATGCCATTTAATGATTTCATTCTTTCAATAGATTCTCTCATTTCATTTCATTTCATTTCATTTCATTTCATTTCATTTCATTTCATGCCTTCATTTCATTTCAGTCTTTCAATTTCATTTCATTCTTCCATTTCATTGCAATTAATTTCATTTCATTTTCTTTCGTTTAATTTTCTTTCATTTCATTTCATGTCATTATTTCATTGCATTTCACTCTTTTGTTTGATTTCCATTAATTGCTTCATTTCATTTAATTCTTACATTTCACTTCATCATTTCATTTAATTGCTTTTTTAAGTTTCATTCTTTCATTTGTTTTTATTCTTTCATTTAATTTCAATTCTTCTCTTTTCCTTTAATTTCAATTTTTGATTTGTTTAGTCTTCTGTTTAATTTCAGTATTTTTAAAAAATTCCTTTCATTTCTTCATCTGATTTCATTCTTTTTTCTCGTTTCATTTCATTCCATAATGTGATTTAAATTTCATTTAATTTAGTCTAATGTAATTTAATTTAATTTTTTTATTTATTCTTTCCTTTAATTTCATTTTATTTCATTAACTCATTTTTTTCATTTCGGTTCATGATTTTCTTTTTTTTATGAATTCACTATTTCATTTCATTTGATGATTTTATTTAATTTCTTTTCATTCTTTCACTTAATTTTTTTTTCATTATTTCATATCACTTAATTGCATTGAATTTCATTCCTTCATTTAATATTTGACTTATTTCATTCTTACTTTTCATTCTTTCATTTCTTTTCATTTTTTATTTCCTTTGATTCGTTTACTGCATGATAGTTCATTATTTCATTTATTCTTTAATTTCATTTTTAAAAAATCTTATTAATATTAATTACTCTTTCATTTAAATTTCTTTTATTTCTGTTCGTTCTTTCATTTCATTTTAGTTCACTTAATTTTATTGCATTGCTTCCTTTCAGTTTATTATTTCATTTCATTTCACCATTTCATCTCATTGTTTCATTGAATTTCATTGCATTATTTCATTTCAGTTCAGTTCAGTTCATTCCATTCCATTTCATCCTTTCACTTCTTTTCATTATGTGATGCGATTTCCTTTCATTATTTAATCACTTCATTTTTTCATTTCATTTAATTTTGTTTCATTTTATTTCATCTCATTTCATACTTTAATTCTTACATTTCATGTCATGATTTCGTTTCATGTCATTCTTTCATTACATTCTTTCCTTTTAGCCTTCCACTTAATACACTCATTGCTTTCTTTCCTTTCAGATTTTCCTTTTATTTCATTGCCTTTCATTTTAAAAATTAATTTAATTTCATGTCATTTAATTTCATTTCATTCTTTCATTTAAGTTTTCATTTCCTCCTTTAATTTAATTTAATTTAATTTCATTTCATTTCATCCTTCATTTAATGTAATATAATTTATTTTTTCCATTTAATTTCATTTCTATTCACCTTTGCATTTCATGTCACTGCATTTAATGCAATGAGATGAAATCATGAAGTGAAATCATGAAATGACAGTATGAAATGAAATTAAATAAGGCAAAATGAAATGAAGTGAAAGAATGAATTGAAAAAAATTATAATTTCATTGTCTCATTATTTCATTTAATTATTTCATTATATCATTATACGATGTCAGTATTTCATGATTTCATTATTGCATTATTCTATTTAATTATTTTGTTTTGTCAGTTGTTCATTCTTTCATTTTGCCAGTAGTTCATTTTTTCATGTCACTAATACATTCTTAGGTTCCATTTCATTTCATTTCATTTCATTTCATTTCATTTCATTTCATTATTTCACTTTATTTCTTTCTTTCATTTAATTTTATTTCATTTCATTTTGCTTCACTCTGATGTAATTTTTTATTTCATTCTTTTAATTTCCTTCTTTCATTTCATTTAATGTCTTTTTATGTTATTTCATTGGTAATAGTGAAGTGATAAAGTAAAAAAAAAAAAAAAAGAAGGAATGAAAGAATAAAAAGAAATAATGCCATAAAAAAATGAAAATAAAAAAAAATACTGACATGAAACAATGAAAAAATGAAACAATGAACCAATGAAAAAATGAAACGAAAGTGTGAATTGAAGAATGAAATGAAATCACAAAATGAAATTAAAGAAAAAGAAATTAAATTAAACAATGAAATGAAAGAATGAAACGAAATAATGAAATGAAACTAAGAAATGAAATGAAATTATGAAATGAAATCTTGACATTAAAAGTTGAATAATAATAAATGAAATTAAGTGAAATCAAAAGAAATTATACAAAGTGAAATAAAGGAATGAAATGAAATAACATTAAACAAAATTATATATTTAATTGAAATTAAATGAAATTCTTAAATGAAATGACATGAAATTAAGAAATGAAAAAATGAAATAATAAAATGAAATTAAAAATTACATGAAAGACTGAAATGAAATGGAGAAATGAAAAATGAAATGAAACAAATGAGATGAAAGATTGAAATGTAAAATGAAATGAAAGAATGAAATGAAGTGACATAAAACAATATAAAAGAATTACATGAATTGAAATAGAAAAATGCAAGGTAAGGAAAGAATGAAATTAAAAATTATATTAAAGAATGAAATGAAATGAAATGAAATGAAATTAAAGAATTAAAAGAAATGACGTGAAATCACATGAAATGAAACGAAATTATGAACTGAGAGGAAATAATGAATTGAAATCATGAAGTGAATACAGGAAATTACAGAATGAAATGAAATGAAATGAAGTTAAATGAAACAAAAAAATGAAATGGAATGAAAGAATGAATACAAATGAAATTAAATGAAATTTTATTAAATGAAATGGAGGATGAAATTAAATGAAAGAAGGACATGAAATTAAAGAATGAAATTAAACAAAAAGACAAATGAAAGTATGAAATGAAAGAATGAAATTAAAGAATAAAACTAAATGAAAGAATGAAATCTAAAACGACGTGAAAGAACGAAATGAAATAAAATGAAAAAAGAAAAGAAATTAAAAGACATTAAAAGAAATACAATTATATGAAAAGAAATAAAATAAATTGAAAAAGACAATGAAATAAAATAAAAATTAATAAATAATGTAATGAAATGAAAGGAGAAAATGAAAAATAAAATACGAAATGAAATGAGTTGAAATCATAAAGTGAAATCATGAAATGACAAGATGAAATTAAACGAAGTTAAATGAAGTGAAATGAAATGAATGCAATGAAATAAAAGAATGAAATGACATGAAATGATATGAAATGATGAGGTAAAATTGTGAAGTCAAATCATAAAGTGGAATCATGAAATGACGGTATGAAATTAAAGGAAATAAAGTGAAATTATATTAAATGAAAGGAAATGAATGAATTAAGTGAAATAAAATGAAATGAAAGAATGAATTGAAATGAAAATATTTCATTGTATCATTTTTAATTGTATTATTTAATTATTTCATCTCATTAGTAATTTTTTCATTATTTCATTATTCTGTTTCATTACTTCGTCATTTCTTCATTCTTTCATTTTTACAGTAGTTAATTTTTTCATGTCGCTATTTCATTCTTATATTTCATTTCATACATTCATTTCATTTCTGTTTCCGTTTCTTTCTTCATTTAATTTAGTTCCTTCATTTAATTTCATTCGTGTCATTCTTTTGTTTCACTGTTTCATTTAGTTTTTCATTTCCTTCTTTCATTTTTCATTTCTGTTTTTTATTTCATTTCATTAAATTTCATGTTACTCTTTCGTGGAGTTTTTCGTTTTATTCTTTCATTTCATTTCATTCTTTTCATTTCATGTCTTTTTCTTTCATCTACTACGTATAATGAATGATGAAGTAAACCAAAAAAGAATGAAAGAATGAAAAGAAATTACATGAAATATGGACAGCATGAAAGAATTTAAAAATGAAATGAAAGTATGAATTGAAGAATGAAATGACATTAAAGGAAAGGAAATGAAATTATGAAATGAAATGACAGAATAAAATGAAAGAATGAAATGAAATTAAATGAAATTAAATAGTGAAGTGTAAGAATGAAATGAAATGAAAAAATCAATAGAAATGAAATGGAAAAAATATAATTAAATTAATTGAAATGCACGATGAAATTAAATGAAAGAATGAAATTATATGAAAGAAATTAAATGAAATTAAAGAATAAAATAAAATTGAGTGAAAGAATGAAATTTAACATGACATGAAATGAAACCATGAAATGAAACGAATAAAATGAAAAATTTATGACATGAAAGGAGGAAATGAAAAAATGAAATGAAAGAATGAAAATAAATGAAATGACATGGTCTCTCAGACCCACAGATACGAGGCTAGCAAGATACGAGACAAGCACTGAAAGTATCCTGAAAAAGGCAGATTTTAAGAAGTGTTAAACTGAAAAGATGAAACCAAAAGAAAACCAAACCAAAAAACCAAAACCACACTCCCCAAAACAGAGCAATTGCACACGATGGAGGTGTTCCCACCGCGTACAGAGAAATCTAAGCTACAGATCTTAACACAATTTATGAAACATTTTCATAATCAAGCAATACAGGAAGTTCCTTCCAGGAATGGGGAAGACAGTCTAAGCTCTCAGTAACTATGGTATTGGCAGATTCACATCACACCAAGCCAACTCATGTCAAAACAAACAAACAAATCCAAAACAAAAAACACCACATGAAAAACAAAACAAGACATTCCCAAGCAGCCCAGTCTTCCATTTTCCCCTCACTGCATGCACTTCTATGAAACATCTCACAAATCAAAGAAAGTTAGCAAAATAATGCTCTTCCTCTAGTACAGAACGTTTCTTTAACCTTTTTAACAGTATTGAAACAACAAAGTCGGTACCGAGCCCGCGATCGGGACGGTTTTCCGAGATGAATAACTCAATAACAACAAGTTTGTTATTAAGCAGGCATTCTTTAATACAGCGCTGGGCAGCACTGGGGATTTGTACACCACGAGTGCTCCAACAGGTTAGCAAAGCACCTCAGTTCATATACAGAAAAATCATACATATTCATCAGATTTCTACAAAGGCTGGTCTTATCTGGTCTTATGTGGATGAGTTCCTGGAATTCATTTGCATAGTCCAAGCATGTGCAGTAAAAGTAGGGTTAGGGTCTTTTCACCCTCCGGTGGTCATTCATAGTCTTCCTCACACTGTCTGCTAGTTGAACTTCGGGCTTCCTTTGTCCATACAAAGATTGGCTTATCCATCCTTTGGCCTCGGAATGTTAACGAGCTACCTCAAGGCCCATTTGATCTTATCAGGAAGGGAGTTACATATCTTGAAACATCCTATTATCAATTCTGCTCAAGGAATAACTAAAACTATGCAAGTAAAGCTTTTATGTATCACAGTAGTGTCTCAGCCAGGGACCGTCAGTGATTTAACCCTTCATTCAGTATATGAAGATGTCCAAGATGCTTAAAATGCTTAAAAGCATTACGTTTTGAACTACACACTACCTAAAGAGCACAGAAATAAGAAAACTCTCTTTCTAGAGTAATTTCTACACTGCAATACTAAGAACCAAATTTTTTACCAGTGCAGTAAAAGAAAATGTCGAAAATGTATCCGACTGTAAGCAATGCCAAATGCCATTGCAAACGCTTAGGACCCCACTTTCTTATTTCTATTCAGTGTATATTCACCCTGTCACATAATTACCATATGGAGAATTCAGAGACTTACATTTATATAATTTCATACTCTTTCATGGGACTGTTTAAAGGAACTATCAGACAAAAATACAAAGAGACTGTCTCTTCTATTTTTAATCACCCTCCAAAAAATTAACAAGTTATGCATTGCAAGGCAGTTAAATAAAGAAATTAGAATGAGTGCCTAATACTGAGCCCCTTCTATAAAAACGATTCAACTAAACATGAATATGGGTTAATTACTTTCAATACTGCACATACTAAGAATTCCTTCCTACATTACAGAAACACACATATAGACTCATGCTTAGACTAAATGGCTCTTACACAGATGAAAACACCAGTACAACAACAGGGCAAAACATGAGCTTTGAAAAAGGAAAACAAAGACAGAACTAACACTGACAAAGAAAGGTATAAGATGGAAAATACCAGGTTAGATCTTGCAGTGTAGTATTTTTCTTCTGAATCGTCCAAAAATCACTATTGCCAGGCTGTTCGTTAGACAGAGATCAAGTCACTCAAGTTATTTAGACTGTGACTGAAAGCCAGGTAGACACAAAGGAAAAGTTTCTTGCTAAAAACAGTTGTTAGTTGAAACTCAAAACATGTTAAGCCAGTTCTGGGGATGGAGGTAAAACACAGCGAAAGGTACGGTCACATTACCAGATACTACCGAGTCACACCAAAAGAATGGATTATTGTTCACCATCTGAGCTGTGGCAATGAGCGACAAACTGCCTCAGCAAGAGGCAAGTATGTGCCAGTTCCACATCTCCAGGCACCACCACCAGTAACTCCTCATGCTGCAGTGGTCCACTCCTTTGGCTTATAAACATCAAATTTAAGCATGCTTTAGTGAGACAGAAGCAAAAGGGTCAGAAGAACTGCTGTAATGAAAAGGGGTCCACACTGTTAGTGCTGGAGGAAGAGACAGGCATCTCTTGCTCCCGCTTGCATTTAAAAGACTTTCTCTCCCAGAGCGTGTAGGTTGTTACAAACTTCTCCCTCAGCTGCTTTGTGCTAAGGCTCTTTGCTGGAGCAGCCATTCTTTGAACAGATCTCTAGTTTGCATTTGACAAGCCAATTTAAACTGTCCATTGGTTCTATATCTAATGACAAAATACAGATTTTCTTTGGTCTCTAGACCCAACATCATCATTTTCAAAATCATAGCTCTGTTTTATCTGGAAAGGACAGATCAGGACTGCATGCTTCATTCTGATACGAGCAGTGGACCAGTTAATTGCCCTCTTCAGAAGGATCCAAACAAGCAATCAGGGATCTTCCTTACAGGCAGGGAGATGAGGCAAGTTCTTTGGACAGGTTTCAAACACCCAAACTCCAACAGCAGCAGACAATACTAAGAGATTTCCTTATCAGCAGAATTAATCTGGATCGTTCATGTCCCTTCTTGGAGCAGCAAGGGCTTCTGCCATTCCAAAGTGCAAAGGCCCTGACTGCTAACCCACAAGGTAGGAGAAGGCTCTGTTCCTCCCTCCCAACAACACCGGACAAAGAAGTGCTCTCCAAAGTTGTGCTTTAGTCCCTGCAGAAAATCCCTCTCCCCACTTTAGCAACTCAGGTTCCTAAGGTGCAATGGAAACACGTCTCTGCCCCATGAAGTTGTCCGCTAACTGGTTTGGTTTCGTCAGTAACTGATCAAGAAAGAAATGGAAAAAGTATTTTTAAAACTTCAGCTTCTGCCTTAACATCTCTTTGCAATTATGATTCTGTGTCTGTAGAAATAAATGAAATTCTTAAGGAGCCAAGCATTATAATTTGAACGATATGATCCTACCAATTGCATTTTCTTTATAATCCAGACAATGCAACAGGGAAGCAAAGCCAGGATAACTTGGAATCAGTTCAGAAATCTTTTGGAGTTAACTGATGAGTTTACGGTAAAACACTGACTTCATTACCATGTTTAATAAACACTTGTATAACCAGGGCTCCGAAATGATGTTGTTATGCAGTTATGTCAAGGTCTAAATAACATATCTGAAACAATTGCCTAAGTCCTACATGAGATGTGGTAAGCTATTCTCTTCTGTCTCCAACAGGCACTAGAACCTGCAGAGTACCTGTCCAGCCGTTGCTGAGGAAGAGCAAGATCACGGACAACCTCATACCCCCAGAGCGAGCTGACCCACTACCAAAGGACAAGGCACCGGGAAGGAGATTTGTGTACAACGACAGAGCAGTACAAGGAAACCTACGTCAGAAATCCCACTCGTGTAGTTTGTAGCCTAGAGAAGAGGAATTGCATTCCTAGCTGCACACCCTTCCCAAAACCAACTCAGAGCAAAGCCAATGTCCCTCCCACCTATGCACTAAGCCAACTTTTTCACCTCAACACCTGCCTTAGAAAAACAAAGAGAACACACAAGTCTGCAGTAAGGAAGCAAAGGAGTGTCTTTTTTATCCAGGAATGTGAAGAAACTGCCCAAGTGCACAAGTGTGGAAAGCAACAGTCTCCACAGAAGAGAGGAAGCTGCTGCAATCCTGTGCGTGAGGCAGCACAGACACCTTTTCCCTCACTGCTTGAGTTCTCACACCCCTTGTACTGACAGGTCCGTAGGATGAAAACATTGGCAACACACCTTCACAGAATACATCAACTGCCAGACTCGACGGGGCTCAGGTGTCATGCCGGGCCACAGAAAGATTGTTTGCCTGGGAAAATCACAACCCCACAGAAATTCGAGTTTTTAAAATGCATCATACCTCTTTCCCAGGCTCTCAGTTTTATTCTTTCTGTTCTCAATCATTGTCAATACAAGCACAAGGGAGAGGAACATTTGAATATGCACAGGCATTCTACAATTAAAAAAAATAACTCTATAAATAAAGGGAATTATATACTTGGCTATGAGGTATAAAGGATAGAGGAAACCCACAGGACCAAGGGCTGTTGCTTAGCACATACATCACACCTGGCAGAGCCCACAAATAAGGGGTCTTGCTGCATATACTGCAATGGCACCAAAAGATCCAGGACCAGTAAGTTACTTGTCAGAAAAATCACTACCAACTTCAGTAGCGCTAAGGAGGTCTGCTACACACCTTGGACTTCTCCTCCTCCACAGACATTTGCAGGGAATAATGTGCAGAGCATAGCCCATGCTGCTTGTAACTCACAAACTCACCATGTGGCTCCGTCTCTTTCCTCAAGGGTGGACCAAATTTTACTTGACCAACGAAAGAGGAGAAAAGGAAAACAAGAATCTAAGCTGGACTGCAATTAGACCCAATTCAGCTCCAAAGGCTAACAAAAAAGACAAATCCCGTTTAATGAGTGCATCATAGCCCCACTGATGGAAACTTCTGACACAGGCACACCCCCAACTTGTGCCTGCTGGAAGCTAAGGGGCACAGAAAGTACTCTTCTGTCACAAAGGCAGCACCATCGCCACTTGCCCCACCTAGTCATTAGAAAGAGGAGGAAAACCATTCAGCAAACAGGGCCGTCAAGTGCCCTCTTTAGAGCAGCAATACAGATGTAATTTAGATAAAACACACAGCCATTGTGGGAATTCGCTCTTGGGTCTGTTCTCTGGGGGGATTCACGAGCACTAAAGAGCCGTGAATGAAGTTTGGAGAGAGCTTATCGCATCTTCTAGGAAAGCTCTTTGGCAGATGCTCTTTAACACTCCTTCCCTCAATTTTAGCTTCAGGAAAGACAACTAAAGCACCAAGGATTGCTCTGATTTAATTCAAACAAAAGAATGACTACAGTTTGGGGAATGGAGTCTGCTTGTAATGGCCAGCGATGAACCACCTCTTTTCCTGATTTCTACAGGACTGTTTCAGTTCAAACTACAACAAGAGACTAAATTAAGGCAGAAAAATCTTCCTCTGCCATTCTGCTACCTAGCAGAATCTGGCATCACTCCGAATATCTCTCCTGCAGTGGCGTATGAAGCGATACCAACCAGCTCTCAGAAGAGCTCAGGTTGCGTCCTGTTCAGTTAAGATGAAGCAATAGTGAGATTTGCTGAAGTGCTGACAAAAGGTGTATTCAAATGTTTCACACTAATGTTTCTTTGGCATAGTCATCTAGAACCTATATCCGTAAGTGAAACAGCATAAGTTTTTCTTTTCCTGAACACCACTAAAAATGTTTCTATATACGTCAGCTATGCAGAATACTAGTTGAAATATGTGAATATCAATGATTATTTTAAGAATATTTAATGTTGTCATATTACACATGCTTACTCCTATGAGGCACCACAAGAGGCTAGAAGTGAACAATAAAACACTTCAATACCAAAATACATTCACCTGAAACCCAGTATTGTGTACCTGGTTTTTAGCAAGTTTCTTCAGCATAATAGCAACAAAGAAAGACAGAAATCAAGCAGAAGCTAGAAATAAAGATTGCATGTACGTTTTTGTACATGAAAGTTAGAATTATTTGGAGACATTTTATCTGTAGAGTGTCTTTAACTTCAAGACAAGGGTTTTTAAAACACTGGATTTGAGCAAGTAAAGACAATGCTGGCCAGCATTTGTCTTTGCTCAGATAACATTTCCTTTTTGGCCTCTCAGTTTAACGGTATTGATAGTTGGAAAGTCTTCACTAACATACAGTTAAGGATGAAGACAGGATGCAGTGACAGAATATCTGTTTTCTCTTGTTTATGAAACACTTCAGTCCTGCACTGCTTATCATCTTACATAAGCGTGCTGTTTTTTCCCAGCTGTTAAAGCAGAAAATCAGAAATTTTGTCTTTGACAATCCAAAGCCATTGGATTTTGACATCTTTTTAACCTCCAGGGAATAGTTCTGCTTCTATGCTGCTCTTTGTTCCTTCCTCAGGGTAAAGACCTTCTGCAGGTATCACCACAGGGACAAGTAAAGGACATGTCATGAAGCATACATTTAGTTCCTGGTAATTCACTGCTTCAGAAGGACCACAGAAACAGGAAATGGACAAAAAAGGGGGAAATTCTCCTCTAAGGATATCCTGGTTTACATGCTTTTAAATGAAATGCTAAACACGGTGCAGGCATTACCGTATTCACATATGCTTCCGTCTTCTAACGGCATGAGCATTCTCCTGACTTGCTTAAACCTCTACCATGAGTCACTCCTGAGGGCCAAGGAGCAGAATGGCAAATGGACAGAGCATAGTTCAAAGCGGAGTAAAAGTACCATTGAACAATGTACAAGCATCAAGGCTTTCGTTGTCTAAATATAGCATTGATGACTCTCGTGTATGCAATTATTTCATGATTCTTAACATGAAAATGAGGCACATCCAAGTCCTGGTGGGGATCATCTCACCTGACCTGGATCCCTCTTGCTGGGCACTCCCTAGTTCTTTCCAAGACTAAGAAGCTACAGATACATTACTTAGGCAACAACTATTCTTCGTGAAGAACGGAGAGCCCCTACAGTACTCAGGAGAAAGGCTGTTATATTTATTTCACAGGGAATAAAACAGCAGTCTTTAAAACCTGCCACTGCCTCGGATAGCAAACCCCCAAACTCAAGTACTTAGAAATATCAATAAACAGAATTAGTATACCTGACATTCGGATGCCATTTATATATATTTAAACTAACATATAGAGATAGCTGTTATGATGGCTTAATTAACCATTTGAAGATCACTACTCTGTGAAGTATTCCGGTTATTTACCCATGCAGGTTCCTGTAAGCAGATAGGGAGATGATCGCCTCTGTTCCTGCCACTGATAAAAATCACAGTTAAAACCTGTCAAAACACATTGATTTATAATTCAGGGATTTGAAACCTAATCGAAAACAAAACGTTGAGGTTGTTACAAATCTGTAATATAAAAACTCATCTACACAATGTATGTAGGTGAGCAGGCACTTCTTTATTGCAGCGCTGGACGCACAGGGGATCGCTCCACCTAGTGTGCGCGCCTAGCTTCTCCGCTACCAAAGTTATATACAATCAAAATATACATATTCATCATATTTTCTAAGAAACAATTAACATATTCATACAATTTCCGAGAACTCATTAATATATGTAAATGCTCGTGACGCATGCGCCTTCAGGTACACAGGTGGTCATCTAAGGTCCTCTGGTGGTCGTCCATAGTCTTCCTCATGGTGTCCTTTAGTTGAACCCAATCTTTGCGCATGCTCAGGTTGGTTGTAAAATCCCATTCTTGGAATCTTCTTAAGTTTTCCCCGGTTTACTGACCAGGCCTACAACTTGATCATTCTCTTGACAAGCAAATTCTACCTCTTCACAATGCTACATTGTTCATAGCTAGTTTATGATTAAATCAGGGATAGCTCATACCTAGTTACCCTTATACAGAAAATATACATATATATATAAAATCTTAATCTTTTAATAATCACTTTTCTAGCTTATAAGTTTCTGTCAATTTCCATGCCTATGAATAATCAATGTTTATTTCTATTAGTATCTATCGATTGGCATTCTTCATATTCATATCAAGATGGGAGGGTAAAGGGGGATTTTTCAAGCAGCATCACTGGTGCATATCAGGTCACACTGTTACAAGACTCAAACAAAACTTTTCTATTCAATTCTTCATCGTTCCATCTCGTTACTGTTAGTTCCTCAGTATGGAACGGCGACTCCCTGGTGAGGTTCCTATGGTTATTGTTTCTAACTTAACAATCCTATCTTATTTATCTATTAATTATATTTAACCTTTTCTATATAATCATATTTTGATTTAAAAAGAATCAGAATATTTACAACAAGGTGAGGATACATTTCTCGCCCTTCTGTGGTTCAAAGGAAACTCCTCTGCTTTCATGCTTGAGAGATTTATTGGCAAGCGCTAACTGCCTTCACAAAATACTGCACGCAGAGGCATGAGTGAGTTAGCTCCACATGATGTGAGTGAAGGTGAATGGAACCAGGTCAGCTATGCCATCTGTCTTCAGAGCTCTGATTTTTAAATCAAGAATTTCTGATGACTTGGGATGAACTGTGCGGTATTGTACTCATGGCAGTAAGAACTTTCTCACACGTTTCCAACTCAAGCTATATTTCAATCACCTTTTATCAGATGAGCCCTGTACCACCTCCTCTGCCTTCCTGGCTGCCCAGGGATGTTCCTTAGCCCATGGCTGTCTGGGCACCAAGGGAGTGTGCTACTCCTGGCCAGCAGCTGGGTAGGGGCTGCTCCAGGTCATCGAACCATAGAATGGTTTGCGTTGGAAGGGACCTTTAAAGATCATCTAGTCCAACCCTCCTGACATGAGCAGAGACATCTTTCACTAGATCAGGTTGCTCAAAGCCCCATCCAACCTGGCCTTGAACACTTCCAGTGATGGGGCAGCCAAAACTCCTCTGGGCAACCTGTTTCAGTCTCTCACCACCCTCATCGTAAAACATTGCTTCCCTATGTCCAAGCTAAACCTACGCTCTTTCAGTTCAAAACCATTGCCCCTTGTCCTGTCACTACAGTCCTTGGTAAAAAGTCTCCCTCCATCTTTCTTCCAAGCCCCCTTTAGATATTGAAAAGACACAGGAAAATCTGCCCAGAGCCTTCTCTTCTCCAGGCTGAACAACCCCAACTCTCTCAGCCTTTCTTCACAGCAGAGGTCTTCCAGACCTTGGATGATTTTTGTGGCCCTCCTCTGGATCCGCTCTAACAGGACCATGTCTTTCTTGTACTGGGGACCCCAGAGCTGGATGCAGTACTGCAGGTGGGGTCTCACGAGAGTGGAGCGGAGGTCGGAGAATCCCCTCCCTCCACCTGCTGGCCACGCTTCTTTGGATGCAGCCCAGGTTACGACTGGCTTTGTGGGCTGCAAGTGCACATGGCCGGCTCAAGTCCAAGGTTTCGTCCACCAAGATTCCCAAGTCTTTCTCCGCACGGCTGCTCTCAGTCCGTTTTGGCTCCTGTCTGTCCAATTTGCCCCTGGTGAAGCCATGTTGGCTGCCTGTAAGCACCTCCCTGTCTTCAATATGTCTTCATAAGTCTTCCAGGAGGATGTGCTCCATGATCTTATCAGGCACGGATGCCCTGGAGGAGTCTGCAGCCCTCCTCAGCAGTGAGCCTCTGCAGGAGCATGGCAGACGTCTGCTGCCTGCAGACTTGACCAGTACAGCAGAAGCCCAGGACGAAAGGGCCAAACCTGAGCTGATGCTTCTCCAGGCTTTCAGCTTGACAGAAGAACTGTCAAGGGCCAGTTCTGCATCTCCTCGTATGACCCTGAGCTCTTCTACCACCTGTTGTTGCGTGTGCTGTGTGAGGAGACCTACACCCACCTGGCATATGTACTGGCAAAGATCCTCCCCACGGCCAGTGAGGGGCTGCTGCCCTTTTGACAGCCCCCCCCAATAAAGCCTTTTCTATCTCCACCTCCATGTGCTCGGGCGTCTTTGTTGGGGTGCAGGGACAGGGGCTTGCCCTGCGTGCCAGTCCCTGCAGCCCCTGGAGGCCAGGCCCAGTCTCATCTGCTAGGCACTGGGCACTGCCAGCCTGCCTGATGCAAGCCAGGGCCTTGCGTGCCAGCCTCACCTGCCCTCCCGCCCTCTGTCCCCGCAGTATTTATGATGCTGTGTAATCAGCTGGAACCACCGTCTTCTCAGGCCATGGTAGTTTTTTTACTCCACCTTTTCGGCAAACATTTAGCTACGTGCGGGCCAACCCCTGTACGCGTGTCTGAAACTACTCCAGCTCCAGCAGCCGGGGATACATTTACACGCAGGCCGGCAAATCTTAGCACCCACAGCCCCCTAGACCCATCCCAAACCCCCTCCCTTCCTCCCTGCAGATCCCCATGACCCCACAGCTGCCCGCCTACTCTAGTGTCCCACAGCCCCTATGGCCCCCACACCCCTCCTCTCACACCACAGCTGCCCAGCCAGTGCCCTTCTCCCTCCCCATAGCCCCACGGCCCCGGTCTCCCGCACTCCCCATGCTCCCATCTCTGGTGGCCCCACTGCCCCGTGCACCCCTGTCCCCATCCCAAGCGATGCTGTCCCCATGGACCCGCTGCAGGTTGCACCCCATCCCGTGGGCTCCGTCTAGCAATGTCGTAGCCAGTCATTTTGTCTCCAAAGCCCTATCCCTGCTGACCCCACAGCCACCTTCCATCACAGCCCCGGCTGCTCCCTCCCAGCCTCTCCAGCCGCTCGCAGGTTTTGCTACCGAGGGGAAAGGCCCTGCAGAATGGAGGCCGGAGTGACCCAACCTGCCAGCTCCTGAATGCAGTGCCACTGCAAGCAGCCACTCACAGGTTTTGCTGAAGCATGTGGGTCACTGTTTCCTGCCACGTGGCCACAACCTTTCCTCCTGGTGTCCTGTCATGTGCCGGCAGCCGCGGGACCATGAGCAAGTGAGAGACCACAATCGTCTTGGGAGCCTACAAGAACAGTGTCTGCCCGGGCTAGAGCAGAGAACGTGTCTTTATTTTTTTCCCTTCCCAAGCTGAAGTAGGCAGGAAGCCTACATATCTTGAATGATGGTTTTCTGCAATCTAAATTTAAAAGACCTGACCATGAACTTTGCTGTTTCATACATCTGATGGCATCAAAGCATGAAGGCTGGAGCCTGAGAGATATGTTAAGGAAGCTTTCAGCCATCGGTAGCTTGCTGGAGTCAAGCTCCACGCAGTCACGACCAGCAGATCCAGCCCTCCAGCAGGACGGGCTCTGTGGGTGGGCTCTGAGCGTGAGGCTGGTGGTGTCTGTCCAGCCACTTTCAAAATGCGTGTCTGCCTCCTAGGGAAGAAAATAACCACAGCTGGCATTAACTGAGCTTCCATTTTGGCAGTTTCCTTGGAGAAAGAGCCAAATCAGCCCAGACGTTGAAAAAGCTGCAACAAATGAAGTGCTGGTGGGTCAGTGCGATGCAGTTCGTGGCACTGCTGCCTGTGGGGATCAGCTTTACTCTTCAGGACTGTGAGTAAAGGTCGCTGATGACTTTTTAAATGAATTCTGCAGGCATTTAGTGAAGAGGAAGGCTGTTGCTGATGAAGCTGATGTGGGTAAGGAGTTGGCTGACCAGGAGGCCATCGGACACTAAAAGGCAACTACCTCTCTTTAAGAGCCCCTACGTGCCTGGAAGATAGCTGCAAAGGACTGAAGATTTTGCTTTTAATACGACCACCTGAGAATGTTGGGGTGATGAGATTGCTGATGCCACTATTCCGACACAAAGGAAGTTTGTGGGGGGGTTTTTTGATTCATAAGAGACATGATGAAAAACAGCTAAGAACTATGTTTTGAGTTACACTTGAAAAAAAACTGGTAGCCCATTCATTTTCAGACCATGCTTTCCTCTTTGCAAAGGACTCCACAAGGCAAATGAATGGGATAAATGAGGGAAGAGGTGAGGCTGCACTACGTTCAAATGTCTACACATTGCTGTGAAACTGTGCACAAGTACAGCGATGAATTCATAGGCTTTTTAAATATTAGTCTGATTGACATATGGGAAAGAGGCAGGCAAATTCAGCTCTCACTTCCAGGGTTACCGGTGGGATTCTAAAGTCAGAGATCCCCCTGGCAGTTCTGCAATATCTTCTTCTCCTTTACTGCCAATGATTCAAACCCAGTTTTGTATTCATAAAAGAAGTTCATGAAGAACCAAAGTTAATTCACTCCACGGGTAATTGTCCTGAGTGATTTATTAAGCACCTTGACTCAAGAAAAAAAATCCAAGTCTTTAAAAAGAGGTAAGTCTTTTAAAAGAGTTCCCTTTTTGATCACTAACCTTAATAATTGGAAGCTGGCAGCTGGGAATTACAGAGACGATCCGGATAAGGTGGCTAACGCCTTTGAAATTACGATTAAGACACAGGATCCTGATTGGAAAGATATTGAGGCCATTACGCAAGTATTGTTTGATAGTACTGAAAGGGAAATGATTCGCAAAGCGGATAGGGCCCAGGTAGAAGCGCAAGTTGCTTCCGGGAATCTGCAGGGAATGGTGGAAAATCACCTCCCCTCCACAGACCCGAACTGGGATCCAAACATGGATGGGCATAGACAGCTTCTGACAAAGTCTCGGAAATGGATCTTGTTTAGTATTCAAAATGCATCACCAAAAGCTATCAGTTGGTCTAAATGATACGAAATTAAACAGGATCGGAAAGAATCCCCCACTGATTTGATGCATAAACTAAAGGAAGCCGCCCGTAAATATACTACTATTGATCCTCAGTCAGAGGAAGGTAGAAATCAGTTAGCTCCCCTGTTTATAGGGCAGTCTGCGGATGACGTAAGAAGAAAATTACAAAAACGACAAGGAAATGATGCCTGTCATTTGGGAAAATTATTAGACGTGGCTTGGGTTGCATACAGAAACAGGGATAGTCAGAAGGAAAGAACAAACAGCAGATTAATAGCACTGTTAGAAGAAAATGCTCGGGGTAAAGAAAAAGGATTATACCAAAGAAGGGGACAAGGACAAGGAGAATCTCCCGGGGACGTTTTGCAGGCTAGACCCCGTTTGGGAAGGAATCAGTGTGCCAACTGAAAAAAACCAGGGGCATAGGAAAGGGGAGCACCCTTTCCGGAAACAAAATTCCCCTCCGAACCCTCTATTCTCAATCAGTGAAGACTGAAGGGAACCGCAGGAATCTCTCCCAGAGGAACCTCGGGTTAAAGCAAAGCTAGCGAAGGAGAAAACTCAATTTTTGGTGGACACGGGGGCTACTTACTCTGTTTTAAATACACTAGAGAGAGAATTAAGTATTAAAACCAGAAATGTTATTGGCGCAACTGGGATTCCTGAAACTCGGTCACTCTTTAAACCCCTACAAACGAAATTAGGAAAACAATGGGTCACCCACCCATTTTTATACTTGCCAGATTCTCCAAAACTGTTACTGGGGAGGGTTTTACTTGAAAAACTAGAAGCAGATATTAAATTTAAGGGAGGTGAAATAGAGATTTTAATTCCAGAAGCTAAATATGTGGAGGCGGCAGCCTTGTTGTTACAGGATATAGATCCCAAGAAGGAAAAGATACCTCGAGAAGCGGAAGGTGCTGTGATTCCCTGGGCATGGGCTGGAGAGATCCCAGGCTTCTTCCATCTTCCATCTTCCATCGCTTGCTCATGAATTTTCATGTCCTTCCAGTTCGCCCTGGTTTAACACTTGCCCAGCTTTACTCTGCACACAGACACAAGATGAAACCCCGTTCAGCCATGTGGCAACATGGGCTCGAATGAAAGAGCACGCGTTCATTCACAGAGGAGTTGCAGCTCAACAGACTGAGAAGCAGCGAGGTGGAGAAAGGCAGTTCTGAACACACACACACAGACACAGAGACACACACAGACACAGACACAAACACACACACACACAGACACAGACACACACACATATACACAGACACAGAGGCAGCAGGGCTGCAGCACTTGGGCAGCTCTTCCCATCCAGTCACTTTTCGGAGCGGAGCGGAGCAGAGCAGCCCCAAGTGAAAACTGCCCTTCTTCAGCACTTTCACGAGAAAATGGCATCCATTTGCTCACCTTTAGAAGGCAATTTGCACAACTCAACATTGTCTTATTCTTACTGACTACAGCTTTCAGGCCATTTGCATTAACTAATGGCCCTCAAAGCAGCAGCTTAGGAATTCAGGATCTCATGGGCAGGTTTGAGTATGCAAATCTGACCAAACTCACTAACTGACTTCAGACACAAGCAGGAGCAACTGACACAATTTCAATTAGAAATTGGACCGGGTCTTGAGACAGACAGGGCCTGACTCCTTCCAAATATGTCTTGAGGAAACACTGCAATTCTCAGGTGCATCTCAACACAGGAGACTTGGGACATGTTTACGGGAGGCACCGGAGCATGTTACTCCTCAGGGAAGAGCATCCCGGTCTGCCCTCGCAATTGAAAGCAACATTACTGGGGCAATTAAGGGACTGCAGAAAGGCAGACCGTATGCACAAAAGCTTGCTCCCGAGTCTAGGCAGCTCTACAGTTGTTGAAACTGGCCTAAAAGACATAGCAGGAGCTGCGCTGCGCCTGGTCAGCCTGCACCTCTCTCTCCCGTGCTCCATCACACAGTACAAGCTGGCAGCAGCATTTCTTCAGGTTTCTCACTGAGCTGCACAGAAAAACGCGTCCTCAACATACAGTGGGAGACACTAGTATTACCACGAGTGATGGTGACTGCCAACTTCTATGGTGATTTCCTACAGCCCATCTAAGGTACTCATGGCATCGGAAACAGTGTTGGAATCACACACTCGCCAGCTTGCAAAGTTCGGAGCACCGCCGCTGAAAGCTGGCGATGGGACCTGGCCTGAAACCCTCTCCTCCTCAAGGCTCAACCCTCGCCAGCTGAGAAATGCTGAGACGTATGAAGTGAGTATTTCACGGAACTTGAGGGGAATTTTTAACAGGTACCTTTGTACATACAGCTGTACCTTTGTGTCCGTGCGTGTGTGTCTGTGAATCAACATGCGGACTCGATAGCCAGTATAGTATTACCATTTCAAATCTGTAATCAAGCTACTCTTCTGATTTTAGTAAATTCAGGGATTTTTATACCACTAAAATGTCAGAAAGCTTTACAAGCCTTTTTATCCTATTTTATACTTTTACACTTGTTCCATAAAACCATCTTCCACTCTCCAGCTTACCATCTCTCTATGCAGAAAAGTCCTATCTGCCACACTTCATCAGCTACATAGGATATGGCAACCTTTCAAATACATCAGTATTTATACAAGTAGAAACTTTAAAATGCAAAAAAGAAAAAAAAAAAAAGAAAAAGGGTGGTGGGGAAAAAATTATTTTCTACCTTGACTGTTAGGTTCTTAAGCTGCCGGTATTTAACATTAATGTCTCTGTATTTCAAGGTCATGACTGCATCAGTTCTGCTATTTGTGGACATCAGTGAGAGATTATTTGCCTTTCACCAGTTCAGACGTTCCACCTCCACTTCTTCCCCAATTTGATTTTTTTTTTTTTAATGTTTAAAAGGTCAGAATCTGCCCCTCCAAGGTATAAGGGGCAAAAGAGCACATTTTAAGTGAAATTACATTACGCTTCCCTTGATTTAAATACAAAGTTAGCTCCACTGGTACATTCATCCACAAGAACCTTAACAACTCCAACTTCATAGACACCCATAAATTATTTTTGTAAACAGCACATTACTAAACATAGCGCAACAATCTAGGAAAGAGAAAAAGCATGCACACAATCAGCATTTCCCTTTTTCACTAGAAAATGAAAATCTCTAACAGCAGATAAGCCTGGACCCCAGGTGGCATATGGCTTATGAAATGCCACCTATCTGGACTCGACTCTTGAAAGCAATCACGCACTAAGGAAAATTCTGGGCTGTTATGCAGAGGTTTCACTAGAGTCTTGGCAGTTTAATTTGGGACGTGAAAGGCATTTGCACTACAGTATACCATGTGCAGTAAAAAAAAAAGGGCTCTTGCAGTTCGATTCCAACGCTGCGTCCTCAAACAAAATGAGGCTGCTATGTTTGAGGAATGCGGATGGAAATCTCACCTGCCATCTCAAACGTACGCTGTGGCTTTTCTTCACTTTTTGTCACTTTCCTCGGGCTTGGTAAATCTTTTGCGGAGTCTGAAGCAAAGGCCTACAGCTTTTTCCTCTTTGTAACAGCGGATGTCTGGGTTTTCACAGGTTGGTTTGCTGGGGGGGCACCACTTGTACCCTGGATTTGCCTTCATAAATACATCCTTGTACCAGAAAAGAAAAGGAAAATTACCAGTCATGACATGGTACTATCCACAGGGCCATAGAGTGCATGCTTGTAAGAGGATTTCCTATGGGAAATAATCCTTAAATATCTTCATTTCTTAACGGTTCCATCGCGTGCTTAGAGTCTGACCGCCAACACAAGCTAACAAGAAGAAAGATTAGGATAAGCAGAGCTGTATTTAAAAAAGTGGGGTTTCTCTTTCCTTTCCTGAGGGTTTATCACCCAGAGCAGGCTGAAGTTCTAATCCTGCAAACTGCTCCCCAGCGCTTGTACACTCACTCTGGGAAACAGAGACAGCTATTTGAATTCTTTTGCAGCTACAAGCTTGGTTTACTTTCTCGTTCGAATGAAATGAAAACATACATTTAGGAATAAATGCGGCATAATGCTCCTTACCTTGCGCTCACTTTGTTATAATAGTTCCGTATCTCAGAATATTGGAGTATATTCTTTCCCAAACCGGGCACTGAAAATAAACCCCTACCAGTCTCACCTCATTTTCACTAACTGCTGATACATCATCCCAGTGCTCCTGCCAAAATGTACCATGCTGCATGGCTGCATAAAATAAACTGGGACCCTTTCAAACTTTCTTTGGCCTGGAGCACACAGCACGCTTCTCAGGTGTTTGCTATATTCTCGGTATGAGGCAGCAAAACGAACAAAGCCAGGCTACACATGGTGGGGTAGGGGGAAAAGGTCTGGATCCTACACAGTTTGGGAGGTACGGGGAAGCATGGGAACCTATTTTATTCTCAAAATGCAACAGCGATGTTTTCCAAAACCCTTGCTGACCAGCCCAAAGCAAGATTTTTGAACGTTAACAGCAAAAAAAGAGCACAGTTCAGTGTCTTAAATGCGCTGCTGCGCGAGGTGGAGAATGGACGAATCAGAGGAACGTGCCACACATTCCAGCTGCAGATGTTTGCCTGACAACTGGTAGGGGCGTACAGCACTGGCTGCTGTGGGAGGCTACCCAGTACGGACCAGTGCCGACCGCAGGCAGGAGGAACCCAACACCTTCCCAGGCACTCAGCAGCTCTCGATGGCAGGACACGACCAGAAGAGCTCTTTTATCCTGCAGTACATGGCAGGGCAGCTGCAGGAAGTGTCTTCCCTGATGGCACATGTTCCCACCCACCCGGCTGTCACCAGTCCCAGCTACAGCACAGAGAAACACTGATGTTTCATGCACATGCCTGCTCAGAAACACACGCGGAAACACACACCCCTGCAAAACCACTGGCCGAGCGCTTGTGGGGAGAAGTGTTCAGCTCTGCCACTGAACGGCAGCAGCCTGGATTCATCAGGAAACGATCCCGACTTCCTGGATCTTGCTGATGCAAGGACGTATTTCAAAATGAAGTCTTTTCTAGCAGGGGAGAGAAGGCTCGAGCAAGAATAATCTGGCTGGTAATTTTCCAAGGCAGCTGACTATTCCCAGTCCCGCAAGAGGGCAGTTGCAGTGAAAGCCCTGTAAGAGTTAACAGAGGACCACACTGCTCCTATTCTTGTAGTCACTAAACATGCTGGGGCCACTCCCGGGGGTTCTGGGAGTCAGGGTGCCTGGTGACTGTGGCCGGAGGGGTCTGTCTCCGTCTCCTTCCCCTCCCCAGCTCTCCGGTCACTCCCGAGGCTGACCTGCGGGGCCTGGCTCCAGCTGACCGGGACCCTATCGCACCGGGCGGTTTGAAGCTCCCCACCACCAGCCCTGGGCGCCCCCAGCCCTCACCTCAGCCGGGCCACAGCTGGAGCAGAGGCTGTGCCTCCCGAGAGAACACGGCTGCGGGGAAGCCAAGTGTGGGGAAGTGGCAGCTCCCAGCATGGGCTGGGAAGGAACATGGCCGCCTGGCCACCCCATGCTCCAGGACTACGGCTCCCAGCATGCCCCGGGGCACCCCTTCCTGCTGGCTGCCTCTCAGGGACACCGTCCCCTTGCCCAGCCCCGCCCCTCCGCAGGGCCCATGGCCGCCTGCCCCGGGGCTGCCCCAGCCCAGGCCCAGGCCCAGGCCCAGGCCCCTGAGCCCCGGTGGAGTCGAGAGGAGGAGAAGAGGTGGACAGAGCAGCGGAGAGGGGTGGGGCAGGGCGGTGGGGTGGCAGGAGAGGAACTGGAGACAGACAGAGGGATGGGAGATGGCCATAGGGGAGGAGAATGACAGAGGGACAAGGAGGGCAGGGAGTGGAGGAAGGAAGAATACTGGCACGGCAGCACCAGGCAGCTCAAAAAACCATCCTGCCTGCACTACCTTGAGCACTACCAGCTTAATTCTGGGCACTTTTCCCTCTTCTTAGGCCTGCTGGTTAAAGAGTCAACGTCAAGAGATGGCCCAGGATGGCAGCAGGGCCAGCGGTGCTGCTTTCTGGATCCTGTGGTGGCGGTGGGCAGAGAGACAGGTGATCAAATCCTGGGGCCGAGTACGTGTGTGGGGCGTCAAGGTCAGCCCTTCCTGCGTTTCCCCAGCAAATCCCCAGCTGATGCCGGCCGCGTGCTGCAGCCCCGGTGCGGTGCCAAAGCTCAAGGAGCTGGGCATTTCTGGGGGCGCTGCACCCTGCCGGGCTCCACCGCCGGCTGCCGGCTGCCCTGGGCTGCCCCCCATTGTCTCCAGCTCTGCTTTCTGCTATTGCCGGGGGCACCACAGAATGTCTTGCCCCCTCCCCACAGCTGTCCTGACCCACGTCTGCAGCTCGTACGTGGTGTCCACGACACACAGCTGATTTCAGCGTGGCAGGTCTCTCTTGTGGCACCCTGGGAATGGGGACAAAGCAACCCCTATCCCATCCCTCCCTTCGAATCTTTGTCCCCAGGGTGACCAAGTGGAGATGTACCGTGTGCTGGAGAGCGTCCTGCAGGGAGGTGAGAGCCAGCTGCAGAGTAACGCTGAGACCCGCCTGACAGCAAAGTCGCCCGGTGGCCGCAGAGCAGCCCAGGTGAGCTGGTTCTCTTGGAGGCCAGCAAAGCAGCCTTCTCTCCACCCATGGTTTTGGTGAGAGATGGAGCAGCGCAGAGATGTTTTGCAGGCTTCCAGGCCTGAGGAGGGTTTCCCAGTGCCCTCGTGAGAGATCCTGCTCCTGGGAAGCGCCTCCCCATAGAGCAGAGGCCGTATCCAGCCGCCTGGAGCTGGGTACAGCTGCCCTGAGGGGTCTCACAGGGAGGACAGGGTCATCTGCCTGGTGGCTGTGGCACAGAAATGATGAGCTGAAGCGCCGTGGCCATGGCTGGCCAGTTCAAAGCTTCTGAGTGCCTCAACCTTTCTTCCCGGGAGCATTTTTCAGGGGGAGAAGATGGACGCTGGGGATGTCCTGGTGGCTTTGGCTACAATGTGCCATGGTTATGGGGTGGCAGGATTATGCGGTTCCAGATTTTAAGTGAGTTAGGATTAAAGCGTGTTATAGTTAGGGACAGAATCTGGGTTTGTTGGCCCTGGGTTCCTGGGGTTAGGTTATTCTGCACGGTCTTTTTTTGTGGCGAGTCCTTTTTTCAGTTTGTTTGACATTTAGGGTTTGGATAGGGGCCTTTGGTTTGTGTACCGTGTTTCTTCTGGTTGTGTTTTTGCTGTTCTGGTGGATTGTGCTGTGTTTTCTGTCTTGAAACCATCATTTCTGGTCTAATATATCTACTGCAGGTCGGGCAGTGTCACTTCTGGTGCAGTTCGACTCATTTCTTGCGAGTTGGTAGGTAGGTAGGTAGGCAGGTAGGTAGGTAGGTATGGAGGACTTGCGGTCCATGGAGAATGACTGCCAGACGACTAACAGGCAGTTCTGGGGAGGGGTGAGAGGACTTCTGGCCCATAGGGAATGACTGCCAGAGGGCTACGTGTACTTCTGAATTTATGTGGACTTCCAAATGCATGGTCATTTCTCCTGCCGTGAGGAAGAGCCATGGGAAGACACCAGCCACACGGAAGGACAAGAGTATCCCCAAGGGTCCGTGGCTCTTTGGTTTTTGCTTTTGAGTAAGAAAGCTGCAAAGAGGCTGCTATTGTTAAGTTTAGAGACATTTTGTGAAGTCCTGGACCGAGTATCGCATGACTTGAAACATTGCTGAAAAGATGGTGGAGGTTTGTCTGCATGTTCTGGGTGCTTTGGGTTTGAACATCTGCTCGTGGCGGTGACTTCATGCAGTTCTTAGCTCCCCTCTGAAGGCACCACGTGTGCTTAGGGCAAGGTTCATCATCCACGATAGTGGATGTGAATCCGTATTTCAAATGGATTTCTTGATCATTTTGAATTTGGGGGGGGCAACTTCTTCTGAGGTCTGGTTCAATCATCCGTGGTTTCGCCTCTTCACGGGGCCGGTGAGGAGGTCGTAGGGGGAGCAGGAGAAGGGTCAGTGCTGCTTTTTCCACGTTGGTCACTTGTACTAGAGTTATCATGGTTATCTCCCATCCCCAGTTTCTTTGCAGGCATCTCTCTAAGCCACTTGTCTGTTTAGTGAGGGGTAGTGGACTTAACAGGAGACCTTTTATTCCTCATTAGTGCCTCAGAGGTTTCTCTGTCAATTTTTTTTTTTTTTTTTTGCTTGCTTTTTATTTGCTATGCTTGATTTAAAAAGCTTATTGTAGCTCTTTGTGTTTCTGTCCTTACAGGAAGTCTCTAGCATTTCTACCCAGGAGGGAGATGTCCAGAAAGGACTGTCCTTGTACCCTGCTGTCAGCCTTCAGCCTAGAGAAAGGTCTGGCAGTGGTGTATGCTTCACGGTAACCTAACTGGAATGCATCTTAAGTGGGGACCCTCTAGAGTAGAGAAGAGAATGTGAGAAACATTTCAGTGATACGCATCTAGTGAGGATGTAAGTACCCACTTTCACTTCTTGGGGTGTTCTTTGCATTCTTTGGCAATATCTACTTAAAAGGGTACCTCAGCAAAAGAAGAAGAAATCCCTTCCGATTTCTGTGTCTGACTAAAAGAACTAACCGGGTCATACAGAGGACTGATGTGAGGAGCCCTTTTTCGGCATTCTTGGGCACCTGGCTTGTCGTGCTTTCCCTGTGCGTAGGGTGGTGCTTTGTGCATGGCACTGGTCTGTGCTGCTGGGTCCCCATCCCTGTTGGTTGCCAGATGCGAGGCACAGGGCTTGTCCTTGTTCAAAAGTACTTGTGTAATTTGAGAATCTGTCAACATACACTTAAAAATGAAAGTCTTCCTTGTGCACTAGTAGAGAAGCAGTGTGGAGGGGTTTCAGGGCAGTGCCTGTGAAAGAGCTGTTAGAAGATCCTGTCCCTTGACTCTCAGATGGGGCAATGAAGGGTTTGAGGAAGTCACGGGTGTTTTGGTGTTCACCAAATCAGGGTTTTTTTTTCTTTTGTAGCTTGTGTCTGTCCTCAGCCATGCACGCAGGAATTTTCACATGAGGCATGAGACTATTCCAGGCCGCAGTGAGCAATCAGGATCCAAACTCTGTTTTGTTTAAGGCAGTCGGGTGGAAATGTGTGGTTGGAGCCTTCTTGGTCACTCACCCTTTGATTTCAGTGCTCTCCTGCAGTCCAAATCTTGCAGTGTTTTTGCTGAGGTATAAAAATTAAAGGGATAACGCAGATTGTCCTCACCCACATACACACCTTCTCCCCAGCTCAAGGTGAACAGACAAAACCTCTGGGGGTACCTTGTTTTATTAAACGTGTATCGGCTATCCAGCATCAGGGGACTTGTGTAGAGCGAGTGGCTGCAGGTGCCTGGGCTTGACCAGCGTCACCTGGAAGGGAAAAAAGAGAAAAAAGGTGCCCATGGGGACTTGTTCCCAGGTATGTTTATTTGTCATTTCATAGAATCAGAGAATCATAGAATGCTTTAGGTTGGAAGGGACCTTGAGATCATCTAGCTCCAACCCCCTGCCATGGGCAGAGACACCTTCCCCTAGACCAGGTTGCTCAAAGCCCCGTCCAACCTGGCCTTGAACATGTCGAGGGTTGGGGCATCCACAACTTCTCTGGGAAACCTGGTTCAGTGTCTCACCACCCTCATGGTAAAGAATTTCTTCCTAATAGCTAATCTAAATCTACCCTCTTTCAGCTTAAAGCCATTACCCCTTGTCCTTTCACTGCATGCCCTTGTACATTGCTGTGTGTGCGCCTTGGAGCGTTTAGCTCGCAATGCTTCCTCTTCTCCTCCCCCTCTTCCTCTTCCTGATCATCTTCCTCCACCTCCTGTTCCTACTCCTCTTCATTGTCATTCTTTTAGCCTTCCTGTCCTCCTTCTGTCTCTCCTACTGCTTGTTCTTGCTGTAGTTGTCCTCATCCTCCTCCCCTTCCTCCCCCTTCCTCCCACTCCTCCTCCACAACTTCATCCTAATCCTTCTTTTCCTGTTAGTCGTCTTTATTCTCCTATTCATCCTCTTGCTCATCCTCTTCTTGTTTCTCCTCCTCCTTCTTGTCTTTCTCCACCTCCTCCTCCACCGCCTCCTCTTTGTTCTGTTCCTTTTCACCCCGTATGTCATCCTCCCCTTCTTTTTTTTCGTCTTCCTCCTCCTCATATTCCCGTTCCTCTTCATTCTCCTTCTCCTTTTCCCTCCTCCTTCTCCTCCTGCTGCCCCTCTACCTCCTCCTCCTCCTCCTCCTCCTTTTTCTCCTCCTTTTTTAACTTCCTTATCATGTTTGTCCCCTCCTCCTTTTCTATAGCATGTTCTTCTGTCTTTGGTTCCTCCTCCGGCTCATCCTTTTCTCTTCCTATTCTTCCTCCTGCTCTTGTGTCACCTGTTGTGCCACCTGTTCCTCTTCTGAGTGTTCCTTGTGTTCCTCCTCCACCTCTTCTTTCCCCTCCTCTTCCTCCTCCTCATGTGCTTCCTCTTCCTTCTTTTCTTTCTCTTCTTCCTCCTTGTTCTCATTGTCTTTCTATGTTCCTCACCCTCTTCATCCCGTTCGTCCTCCTTCTGCCGTCCTCTGCTTCATCCTGTTTGTCTTCCTTCTTTTTCTCCTCCTCCTGTTTGTCCTCCTCTTAATTCTCTGTCACGGGATGATCACAAGCTGGTTGGTTGGGTGCCTGGGACTCAGTGATAGAGAAAGGGATTCCCCGTTTAGAAATGGGTTGCCATATGCCCTTTTCTCATGTCAGCGTGGGAAAAACGACAGGCTGCCATTGGGGGTTTTAAAGGGTTTGTGGGTTGGAGAGAGCAGGAGAATGAGCTCATGCCACTGGGCATCTGGTGGGTACCTGCCCATTATTAAAGCATTGTTATTTAAGCGCTGTTAGTTTTGGGTGTGTAGGGCAGGTGGAAGAGCCAGGCAACTCGGTGAGGTTCACGCCATTCCCGTAGAATTTTATGTGTTGTATCAAGGCAGAAAACCTCTGCCCCACAGGAGGGGAAGGGGGCATTTGTCATTTCCTCCACAAATTAGCCCTTGGAGGAGAAGAGGGAAGAAGTGCTGCTTGATTTTCTAGATGGTGCTCTGTGTGCTGCTGCGCCTCCCTGGGTTGTGACGGGGTCATCACAACCTGGTTGGCCGGGTGCCTGGGACCTTCAAGGCCCGTAAGGAAGGAAGAAGTCAGCCTGGCGCCCAGGAACCTTGAGGCAGATAGGGAGGGGGAGAAGAAGTCTGCCTGGTGCACAGGACCTTCAGGGCCTGTTGAGGAGGGGAAGGGGGACTGCTAGGTGACCAGCACGGTCACAGAGCATGGCCGTTTGCCTCATGAAATGGCCTTCGTTATGCTAACCATATTACCAGGAGTCAGGAGCAGGGGTTACCGGTCACAAGTTCAATTGTTAATCGCCTTTCTTAAGTACTTGGACAGCAGCAACGCAGGGCCCAAATACCAGGTTAGGCTCCAGGCCACTGCTGTTATCCTGGTTCTCCCAGGCAAGGCACAAGCAGAGATGTATCCCTGCCTGCATCTTCTCTGAAGGGAGTGCAGCAGCTCTTGCCCATTCCCAAGGCACTGGGTGGCTCCAGCCCATACAGCGTCGGAGTCAGTATAAACTGTGCTGGCTCCAGCTTCAAAGGCTCGGGTGATGGCCGGGGACTCAGCTCATTGGGCGGAACCTTTTATTTCCTCAGTTAACTCTGCTTTTCCATCCGCAGAAATGGCTGTGGCTTTACCGAACCAAAGACCATTTTTCAAGTGGGCACTTCTGTCTGTAAACCACACTCTGAAAGTATGACTGGGGTCGAAAGAGGGAGCATCTTGCATAGGAGAGGATGGTGCATCGCTCTGATATTCTTGCGGCAGTCCTATTTGAGGTATGGTTTCAGTGGGAGCCCTTTGTGAACAATCATTTCCTGGGAGGACAGCGCGATGATGGAGGTAAAGGGTCCACTGCTGAACGGTGGGCTTCTGGGCCAACCCCAGGGGCAATTCTTGGCCTTGGAGGATAATTGTCAGAATGGAGAGAGGGATGTTGTCACGAAAAGTTTGCAACTGGCCCGTGCCGTCCGAGGAGAGAGGCTAGGACACAAAGTTTAGAATTGCAAGAGGCATTCTCAATTCATGCACATGAGGTGTCCCAGTCAAATTGGGGCACCCCGAATGTGGTTTTACACCTGGTTCTTATGCTATTTCAAGAATTCAGGTACAACATGATTTGACCAATGGCTACTGAACACACCCATATACTGTTGTTTTGCAAAGCAACTCTAAATCTATCGCATCATCATCCACCTGCTTCTTCCTCAATCGAGACATCCCTGAAGTCGGTCTCGCTGCAGTTCCTTATCTCTGATGCCAGATCATGGGAGGGTTTCCCAGAGGTGTCGGAGGGGCTGGGATGCTGGCGTCATCTGGGCAGTCCAGGGATACCCTTTCTTCTTCAGGGTGGGGGCTCTCCTTCTCCTCCACGCAATGAGCTGGGGTCCTTCAGTCATGCTGACGGAACCATGGCTGTGCAGTACACAATGTCGACTAGATACATCTTAAGAAAGGTCATACAATTTCATACTCTAAAGACTATTTTGTACAATAGTTAGGGAATGAGATTTCCCTAACAGTCCCTCCTTTTCTTTTGACCATCAGGGACACACTACACTATTCATTAAGTCGTAAGTCGAGTTCATAAGGTAACACAACAGTGTAAACACACATGTATAATTACAAAGCAAAACAGGAGAGTGGATACACAACCCAAATCCTTTTAGTTCACAGTCCTCCACCTAAGCCTGGGAGCCAAGAGGTTAGCCACCCAAATAGATTTAGGGGAGATCCCTGCCTTACTTCATGTAATATTTTTAAATGAGTCTTTATCTTGTTTCTGTCAGTTTCCGTTTTCTGGTCTTGATTTACATAAAACTCCAGCAGCTGTTAGGCAATAATGCACATACTCTGTCCTGGACTTCTAAAAGGTGGTCTAGGGCTAATCGAGTCTATGTTACCACTGGTGATAATAATTTGCTTTCTTCCTGTAGGGCTGTAATACTACCTGCGCTTTCATTAGTGGCTTTTTCTAATTCTCTTGATGCATTTGCAGTAGCTCTTTCTAGTTCTGCACCCCCTAACCGTGGGATAAAAGCTGTTACAGATGGGTGGAACTCGGTGCCACGTTCTATCAGAGGGCTGTAACACTTTTTCCCCTAGATAGCAGTAGCCAGGAGCTACAGAGGCAGAAGAGATACTGGTTCTAACCTGTGCGGGGGGTGTTAATGCACTTAGAATACACTTTTCAGCTCAGGTTGAGGGTAAATCCTCGAATGCCCTTTCTCCACCTATCTAATATTGCCCTGGTCGTTGTGCAAATAGGGTAGTAGAATCTTCAAATAAATCTGAATCATGTAAATTATTTCCTGTTAAAGGGTTAGCCTGTGCCGGATTTGGTTGATAGGTAATACTGTAAGGTTCAGACGCAGGGCGGTATGCTTCCTTTCTTCAGGGAAAATTCGTAACGTAGATGCCCATCCTTGTACCACTGAGAATTCAGTGGGACTGATGCCTAGGAGAGTTGATTTCTGGCAAAGCATGGGCTTTTAGTGCATATGCAACAGTCGGGCTTATTTGCCTCTGCTGCTGTAGTTTGGACTGTGGCTATGGCCGAATGATGGAAAGAATACGTAGACTCCATATTCCACCGCTAGGGCTGTGGCAGCAGCAGCTGTGATGATTGAGAAAGCAAGAAGTATTGTCCTGGGGCACCTCCTAACGCTAATGGTTTGTTCCTTACTCTTTAGTCCTCGTCTCCAGCGTTCAAGCAACTGTGGTTGGGCCACGGTTGGGAAGTACATTGGTTTATGGCAGCAAACTTAAATGGTCACTGGCTTCTTTGACTGAACTTGCCATAAATGCACCAAGATCCGCTCAAACACCCAGAGATGTCCCCTCCCTTCGCTGGCCCTGCGGCGTGGGCAGCCGAGCGCCACAGGGCAAAGCCCGCTGCATCTCCCCCAGGCTGTCTTGCCCTGGCTGGCTGCTGAGAGGAGGGGACAGCGGGTGGTGACAGCCTGGGGGGTGACAGGAGGGAGACCAGGCGGTGACAGGCCTGGGGGGTTACAGGACACCAGGCGGTGACAGGCCGGGGGACAGCAGGGACACCAGCGGGCTGGGGCAGTGACAGGCCCGGGGCTGACAGGCGGTGACCCCGACCGGTGATAGCTCTCCCCTCGGGGTGCTTGGCGTTAGGAAGAAGATGGCGGGGCCGCCTCGGTCACGTTAGGTGGGCCTTTAGTCATAATGCGCTGGGTCACATGAGGAGGGGGCTGTGGGTGGGCGCGGTGTGCCATTGTGCATGCGCAGTGATGTGCTAGCCACGCCCCGTGCAGTTGTCCCGGGAAACCCCTCTGCGGAATGTTGAGGCAGGGGCTCCGGCGTCGCCATAGCGAGCGGTCAGGCCTGGAAGCGCTGTGTGCGAGGGAGGGAGCGGAGGACAAGCCGGGGGCTGCAGGGTCCTCTCCCTGTTGTCTGCCTGGGCTGCGAGGAGGAGCGCAAGCTCAGCCTGTGTTGCTTGCTCCGACCCCCTCGGTGGGCCCTTCCCCGAGCCGCCGTGGGCCCTAACGGGCGCAGAGGTCGCAACGCCATCTGCCGTGGTAGACGCCGTCGCGGAGCGGGCACCGCCTGGCCCTGACCATGTCTTGTGTCCACTACAAGTTCTTCTCCAAGTTGAGCTATGACACAGTCACCTTTGGCGGCCTCCACATCTCCCTGTGCGACCTCAAGCGCCGGATCATGGGCCGTGAAAAGCTGAAGGCGGCCAACTGCGACCTGCAGATCACCAACACCCAGACCAAAGAAGGTGCGTGGAGGCAGCGGGCGTGGGGCCTTGGGGACCGTGCGGCTGGCATCGTCGCAGATGGCCCCACGGCGGCCGTGGCCTGCGGGACCCACACTTTGTGGCTCGTCCCCACGTAGCGTGTCTCAGCCTGGGACCCATCCCGCCGGCGTGCAGGGGGACCAGGAGGGCAAGCGGCACCGGGGTTTAAGTGGGCCGGGAAGCCATAATGCGATTCGGCCACGATCGGTGGCTGTGACTTGTGTTGGGGGCCTCACAGAGCTGTTCTTTCATAGTTGCTGTTCTTTCGTAGTTGCTGTTCTGACAACAACCTTCAGATCTGTGTTTTAGAGGCGGAGCTAGGCGGCGAAGAATGTGTGCTTGATGTGCGACATGTAGTGCTTACAAACGTTTTGGTTTCCTGGAATTCTTCTAGGTAGAATGATAAGGAAATGTGGGAGGATAACTTGTAATAACAAACTTGCCAGATTTCTTTGAAATCTGGTGGAGGAAGCTGAAAGTGATAGAAATGGAACAGATGGCTAATTGGAAGACAAAAAGTGGGTTTGGTGACTTAATTTTGTCTTCGACTCGTTTTACTCCACTACATTGGAAAACTGGTTTTGTGGCTGTTACAGAAACTGCTCCTCGCCACGTTTTGGATCAAGAGTGAATCTGTGAGTTATAAGCTATACAGAGCCTTTAAAGCCTTGAGGACACTTGCCCATGAGTGTTCTCTGTATCTAAATTATGCTTTGGAATTTCTTGTTAATATACCTTCTTTTCTACACCAAAGACATTGCCATTCAGATGCTACTGAGCATCATTTTCATCATCCCTTTCTACCCGTGTCTTTTTCTCCTGCTACACGTGTTAACCACATCCGGGCAGTACTGAAGTTTTATGGCAGAACATTTATGGTCAATATACATAAGAAATGTTCTTAGAGAAGGCATATATTCTTTTAAATCTAGTAATTGGTGCTTGATTCTCAGAGGTGATAATGGTTTTGTATTACTTAGTATGACATTTCAGTTTGGTAGTCTGCCATCTTGGTGAGTTTGAATGGGATTAAATACCTTGGGTTGTGACTTTTCGGAAACAAAAAGACTTGTCAAGTGTTTTCATTCCTTAAACATGAAATTTCTTGTCTTTTTCCTCTGGTTCTGTGACACTCTTACAACCGTCTTTTCTTTAAAATGTGTACAGGTGGTTTTTTCCTCTTCCTGTGTGATGTATTAAAGCTTAAACAGGATAATATGTATGCTGTGGGGACCGTAACTTCAGCCCTAGCCTTTAGAGTGGTCGGACCGAAAGCTCGCTGTGTATCTACAGACATTAAAACTATTTTCAGGAGAATGGTTGCGAAGAGACTTCACAGCACAATGTTAGGGGTCTTAGGGATGCCATTGGATTGCATGACATGCGTAGGTAGTGATATGTTTCAGAAGTCTTGAATTTCTCTAGTAGCATTGAATACAATTGTCAAGAGCTTTTGAACAGTGTTTAATTGGCTTGAAGGGCTTTGCTGCAGAGGGTCTCTGAATTTTGTCTTCAGATGCTGATGTCCTTTCAGCTTCACAAATGCTAGCGGGCTGAATGGCCAACTGGCTGACGTCACTCCTGTAATAGCTGGGTCTGTGTCAAACAGAGCCTTAAAACCAGAATGGTGGATGGTAATAAACTGTGATGGAGACCAATTATTATCACCAGAAGGAGAAATGTTTCAAAATAGGCCAAACATGTGGATTCTGTTATAGCAGAAACTGTTATCAAGTCATATAGCATTCTGTTATAAAGTTTTAGAACAAAAACTTATGCTCGTAAGTATGTTCCCCCCCAAAGTGTTACTCTATATCCATAATACCAGTTTTACAAAGTCTGTTGCTTTGTTTTCATATGTAATCAGAATCCACTGAAGGAAAAGTATCTGCCTCACTAGGTTCTGTTAAATGTGGTGTTGCCTAAAGGTGAAGTTAAAGCAGGAGTATCTTCCCTGCTTTAAAGAGCATCCCTCTTGTTTGACAGTGACAAGATCCTCCTCTAGGCAGGTTGTGTTGCCCTTTGGCCGTTGTAAAATGAGTATAAAATCTTACACTGCGTATATGAGTGACACTGATGCTTATTGAAGCTTTCCTAAGGGTGTTTTCCATGTGAAAAGGCAAAAATCCCCCAGTGGTTTTCAGAGCAAAGCTAGAGAATACATTTCAGTGCCGTGTATATGTATGCCCAATTGCTGGTTTCTCTGCGTGACCGTGAATTTCAGTTTTTGTTAAGCAGATGTAGATGCTTAAACTCACCTTCAGAAGATAAAGGGAAACACTAGACCCGGATATTCTGCCTAAATGGGATGTTTGGCATTCTTGCACGTGGACATAAAGTATTGGGGTTTTATAACGTTGCCTGTGCAGGAGTCCTGACTAAAGGCTGAAATGATCGTGGAAAGAACAAAGTGAACCTTGAGTGAAGGTGGCCTACTTGTTCAGATTTTGCCGAGCACTCTAAGCTTTTACAGTTCAGTAATTGTTACTTTTCATCATGGCAATCTAGTAATAGAAGCAATGCTAATATAAGCTAAAAGGAAACAGGATTTTAAATACCAGTGGAAAAAACTGATGTGATGGACTCTCTTTAAGATGCTGGGGAGGCAAAATGGATGGTTGGGACCTATTTTAAAAGGTGCGGGGGGGTGTGGGGGGGTGTCCTCTTCCATGCTTACTGCAGAGGCAAGTTCTATAAAGGCAGAATTCCCTTCAAAAAGCCTATACTCAAGAATGATGCATTTAAACTTGCCTCCTTTTAATTTGATCTGGATTTCTTGACCTGTCTTTTACAATAGATGTTCTCACAATATAGTGGAAGAACTGCAAACTCCAGAACTGAGGTTTCTTGAGTACTCTTGCCTGCCCTGTAACATTCTGACTCCAAACACTTGGAGAATGTGCTATTCTGCTTATCAGGCAAAATTAAAACCCAAACAAAACAAACATGACACTCTGGACTGGTCTTAATCTGGTGATTTGTGGTCTGGACCAGAAGGAATACTCCGTATGACTCCGTTCAGCAGGTAGAAACAGCTGCTTTCGGCTTCCAGAACTGCAGCTGGCGTGATCTACCATTGTTTGTCTGGGCATCAGTGCTGTTTCCATTGAAATGCAAAGCACTGAGCAGCTGAGAAGTGTGGTTGTTGATGGATTAAGCCCCAAGAAGTAGGCAGCCATGGCAGGCTCTCTTCTGTGTTCTGTCAGTCTGGAGCACTAGCAGCACAGGTGAAGCGTTTTCAGTTAAGAGCTATGAAAGCGACGGCGCAGAGTTTTCGTGCTTTAGCTAAGTGCCTGGTTTGCTGCAGGGCAAGCTAGGCAGGCTTTAGAATCTGGTTTATGCAGGTGAGACTTTGCTGTGGTTTGTTTTTCTCCAGAGGTCTATTGGTTTTGTAGCCTAACGGAAGCCAAAGCAACCTAAGCTAGATGAGGAAAGAACCTCGTGCATTAGCAGACTCTCCTTTAGTGACCTTTGAGACCATTTTGCTGTTGGCATTCAAACTATTTTAAAAAATGAGGGAGATTTTGCTGCTTGTGTTTGATTCTCAAACCTGAATTTATGTTGGTATATGTCTGTCTTTATGTTGTTTTCAGAATACACAGATGATCATGCCCTGATTCCTAAGAACTCATCGGTAATTGTTAGAAGAATCCCTGTGGGAGGAGTTAAAGCTACCAGCAAAACCTTTGTTCTGTAAGTATCCATAAAGCATTGTATTCTTTGTTAGGGGTTTCAGTGTGTTGACTTTTTTTACAGATACTAGTTTACAGAGGCATTCCGCTTGTATCTTTCTTGTTAAAGCTGCTGTTAAGTTTTGTTGTCAGGGGGTAGATTTTAGCGCATCTGTCCCAAAGTAGACTTACATTTTTTGGCCTGCTGGGGCACGGGGTTCGAACTCCAACAATGGTAACTTGTAAGATGATTCTGTGGGGTTTGTTCCTGGGGTTGACTGTTCTGAGATCCAAGTTGTAGATCCTGTTCCCTCTAGGTGGAGAGATTCCTTATTATATGTGTTTGCTTTTATTGCTTTTATAGTAAAGAGAGATACGCACTGTAGTGTAAACTTGTAATTTGTTCCCGTCTCAGAAGAGTCTGATTCTGAGTGTTTAACTATTTCTTGCATTTGGGGGAGGGGGGCGGGATATGGCAGGTATTCTTACGCCCCAAATCTGGGGGTTCTGCATACTAGCTATAGAGGAAAGACCAAGGGTTGCCAGCTGGCCAGCCAGGCAAACAAGAATTTCCATTCACAAGTGATTCCTATTCGTTTCCTAAAGACAGTGCCTGTTTCAGGCAAGAGAAGAACAACAATATCCTAAAGTGTATTGCCTTTTGTGCGAGCACGATGAAGGAACAGTTAATCCTTTCCAAACTTGAAACTCAGTAAGCAGTTCCGCACGTTCCTAAATGTTACTGGTTGTCTTTCTTTGTCTGTTTTTACCCTAAGCTGGTATCTGTGCTCCAGGTTTTAATTCTGTGTTCCTAAGATTTACGGAGGACAGAGAATCGGGTGTACTGATTAAAATTACAGCTCTTCAAATGCATGTCATGTATGTATTCATACAGTCCCGTTCTGTATCAGCTGCATTAGCATTGTTTGAATGGCCATGTTTTCCAGCCGCCTTAAAGGTACGCCTCTCCACCACAATCAGTAGCTATTATTAGCTTGTGGTTTTGCCATGTCTTTCTAACGTTGGTTCTCATAAATCAAGTAGACTGATGAGTTACAGTGTGTCTTGAAGAAACACTGCAGCAGCGTGCTGGTGCCCATGAAGCATTTGCAAGCAAAAACCCCTGATTTTATGTGGCTCTGCATGTAAACTTTGGGCATATTACTGCAGTAGCTGCTGCAGTGCTTTCAGGCACTGCCTAGTAATTCGGGACGCCACAGCGTTGTGCTTATAAACGTGGCCTTGTTTGGGGGGGGTTAATCGAAATACGGATGCTTAGTGCTGTCTTGTCAGTGCATCCTCCCTTACTGGTTGGATGTCACCCTCTCCTGCTATTGTAACGCTGCCCTAAAACGAGAGGATAGGTGCTGCTAGCCTCAAAGATTAAATAAGTAGCTGGATGTGGGGGTAAGGAAGGAATGGCACTGCTGTTCTAACGTTGAAAATTAACCAGGCAGATTAGCTTTCTATTCCTTCAGCTGGAAACATTGCAGAAACAACTGGTAGAGTGGTTAACGTTTGGGAATGATGAATGTGTGCTGTAATGGTGGAGAGGCCTTCAAAATGCGTTACTCGCCTTGGAGTATGTTCTTCAGGGTCAGTGGATGAAGAAACCCTTGTGTGGCAATCTAAAGTATCTCCTCGAACTTGCTCATCTTCAGGAGGTACATGGCTCTAACTGCGAGCCCGGTGGTGGTCTAGCAGTGGCAGGAAGCATGAGCCTTTCTATTTGGACATCAGTTCCACAGCAGCCTTTGAATTGCCTCTGCTCATGGGACACTTTGGATGATGTGTGAATGGTTTGTTAACGATATCAGTGGTTGCATGTCTGATTCCTGATGAGCAGCATGCAGATACAGATCAAGGAGTATGTGGAAGCTCAGCAAGGTTTCAAATGTAATAAGTATTTCCCAAGATATTGTAGCATTTTCAAGATTTTCTTAAAGCAAATTCTGGCAATTAAGACCTTTTTTTTTTTTTTGTCACAGGGCTCCTAAAGCGCACAAAACCCTGGGAACTGCTTTCAGGTGACATTTCTACTACTATTTTTAGTCAATGTAGCATATGTAACCCATGTAGTATTTTGGCACTTTCATGGCTAAGTACGGTAGATATCTGAACACAGTGCTTGGGCTGCCACAAAGAAACACTGTTCTAAAGACTGTGCTGCTGACACTGTTGTTATTTCTTTGTCAGATGACTGATTTTTTCTCTTAAGTAAACTAGCACTTCAAAGGGTCTCGACTACCCCTGTTCTTTCTTAGAAACTAAAGTACTCTCTCTGGTAGCTATTTGTAAGACTAGGGCGGGATATAGGGATTGGCTAAAGTTACCTTCATTATCTTGAGGGTTGAGCATTTAAGAACACAAAACTTAACGCAGCAGAGACAAAATGTCTGAAGACTTCCTCTTGCACTGTTGTGTTCTCGATCTCTAAGTCTTAGAGTGATTTCAGACAAAGTAGACGTGGGATTTGGGGGGTGGGGGGGTGGTGTTTAATGCATTGAATGTGATCAAAAGAGAGAGACGAGTTTATGTATAGGAAGAAATTTCCCCATTCACTAGCCTATCAGAACATAATGTTTTGATGTTCAGGTTTTATAACGTGTTTTCACTGCTTGATGTTGGGTACAAGTGCTTTAAGTTCTCATCTCCTTGATTTCTTCTTCTAGAAGTCGAACTGAGCCAGTGAGTGGAACACCAAAAGCAGTATGTAAAAACACCATCTCAGACTTTTTTCTCCACACTGCACTTAATTCTCAACAATGTAGCCTTGTATTAATTTTCCAAACATTAACTTAATATCTTTTCCAGTAGACCATAGTATATGTTGTGAATACCATGTATTGGATTCAGCATAGTAATAACTGAGTCATGCCATCGTTTGCACAGTTCTAATGTGAATCTTGCTATTTGTGCCTAGTAATGCATTGTGTTTCACATTGAATATGCCAGAATATTTCCTGAATGACTGTGTACTGTGCAGGTAAGGTCTAAAACCACTACGTCTAAATCTGACATCCATAATTCTATCACTGATTGGTTCAAATTCCTTTTTGGACATGAATGCCTCTCATTGTGATTTTGAGTTAGTTTAACTGGCTCAGTGACCCTAGCAGTTAAAGTAATGCATTTATGTAAACCATGTTTAGAGTATTTGGTCTAATTCTGATGGGGTTTTATTTCCTGAAAACAGTTGTTTTCCTCTTTGCTTACTAGCATGTGTATAAACACAACTCTCATGTTCAAACATTATTATTATTATTGTTGTTGTTGTTGTTGTTGTTATTGTTATTGTTATAAACATTAGCCTCGTGTGCTCCCTGGCATGTCTGTGTTACCTTTCTAAGTAGCATCTTACCATAAGCTAACATAGATGTCTCAAAAAAAAAAAAAACCCAAACCAAAAAAACACAGAAGAAGGAAGACTCCTGGAGTGGGAGGGAAGACTTAGTGTTTGTTAGAACTAATTAAAGTAAATGAAAGACCAGGCAAAAACATTCCCTTCTTGTTTGCTCTGACTGTACCTGACATGGGTTGTGGGTAGCCACAGGGAGGGTGGAAGCTTGCATCTCTCTTTACAAGTCCTCTCTCTCTCTCTCACTGTCAAAGCACGGCAGCCTCAGGTGCTTCTAGGCTTGGAGGCACAATGAGCTTTATTCTTAAAGCTAGCTCAGGTCTTGGTCTGAAGGGTGGGGGGTTTGTTTTGTTTGGTTGGTTTTTTAATACACGTATTTCTGTAGGTATTTCAAAGCAGAGCCTGGATCTTACTGTGGTGGGAATAAATCACTGGAAAGCTTGCCAATTATTGTTGAACAGTAAGGCAGCAAAATGAAGTTTAGTTAAGATATTTTTAAAAAGGCTGCACAAAAGCTGATACTTTAACTCTTCCTTCATTGTCTTGCTGTTATGTTAGCTGTTGTTGTTGTACACTTCCAAATTTGTGCTGCTGGCCTACTGTTACTACAGCCAAGGCAAGAAAGGGGATCCTTTTTGGTTTAGCATTACTATGTCAGTAACTGCAAGGATCTCTAGTTGGTATTTGTCCTTAGAGGCTGCAGAAATGCAGAGAGTCGTGCCCGTCGTTTTAGCGCTGTTGAGCACAACTGGGATCCTTCCTGGCTGAATTTTTAGTTTAGCCAAGCTGTCGGGTTTTAGGAAACCACTGTAATTTAAATGTAGCACCCCAGCAGTGAAATTAGCCTTTTCATCCTCTGTTCTGTCCCCTTTCCCACTTGCTTTGTGTTAGTTTCTGTTTAGTCTTCTGTTTGAAATGGGAGTTAATACATTGACTGTCGAGTCTGGGGTTTTGGGTTTAGTTTTTGGTGTGTGGGGTTTTTTCCCCCCCAGTTCTTCTGCAGTATTACCTTAGGGCTGTATACACGTTTCATGGAGATGTTGTTTCTACTTGACTGACTGGAGGGACTGGCAGGAAATACTCCAGTAGACATTTAAAGGGAAAAAAAAAAGACACAAGAATGTCGGCTGATTGGAAGGTGGCCGTTGGGCAAACGTACTAAATAGTACATTAATTATCTATTTGCTGCTTTTGATAGCTGTTTAGTAGAAAGGAGTGCTATCACCTCCGTTAAGAAATGAGACTGTTGCCTGCAGGCCATATAATAACCGCTTCCTAAAAACCAGAAGAACTAATTAATAGTTTATCAACTGCTCTGTTTCAGTTACTGGTCAATATTAGACTGTTTAATGCTAGACTCCAGTCGAGAGCTTTCCTCATTTCTTGTTTGCTGCTGAAAAAGCACCACGTGACAGTGGTTGTGCCTGCCAGGAGAGAACATAGGCCTGTTTTCCCACAAGTAAAGAAGAGTGGCATGCGGAGCTGTTCAGTTTACATGGTGAAATTTTTTCCATGTTTTTGAACAACTTCAGACATCGTAAGCAGTGATTCCGGTGTCTTTCTGATAATGTTTTACTAGTGTAAGTTGAAGTGCTGTTGGTGGCAGAATGTAATTCAATATGCTGGAAAAGGAACAAGAGAAGAGTTACCCTTTTCACTTGTGGCAAAACTGCCCTTCGGTATTAGTTCTCACTAGACACTGCAATCCATTACTACCCCGTGGCCTGAGGACTTCATTCCTGCAAGCTGTTCCAGTAGGCAGCAGGGAGGGAGGAGTGTGGCTGCAATGGAGAAAAAAATTAGAGGATTGTGCTCTGAGTCCATGTTTTCATCATCCTTAGAAATTGCTTTTGGACTGGTAGCAAGGAGAATAATATTAAATTCTCACAGTTCCATAACCAATTTGGAGGGTATGGCCTGTGGTCTAATAAAATACAAGAAATCAGTTTTTATAGGCTACTCTGTCATGGTAAACACCTTTATTTCAATACTTTGAGCAGTTCCTTTTTTTCCTAGACAAAGTGGTGGGTTACTGCTATGGCTGATGTTTTGGGTTGGCATTTTTATTGGGGTTTTGTGGGGTATGGTGAGTTTGGCGTTTCTAAACTTACTGACAGGAGGGGCAGAGTTCGTGTTTCAGGGCTGATATGCCTGTGCTTCATTTTCACCGGCAACTAGACTGCGTTCATAAAAAGCATAACCATGTGCATTTGTAAGTGAGGAGACGTTCACTGATTAATTTCCAAACTACCCTGAAAATAAGTTTCCTGTAGTGATGCTTCCTTCTCAAATAAACTTAAATTTTTTTTCAAATCCTTTTTTTTGCTGAAAATTGGCAGCTTCCTTAGCCCTTTGACTTCTAAGCAGTTGTAAGCATTTGACAAGGGTCCCTCTCTGAGATACTCTGGAGCAGTAAGTTGATCTCCAGCAGGTTTGGTTATTGTTGTTTCTCCTCATTAACCACATAGGCACTCTTAAGCTGTCATAGGTTTGGACTTTGTTTGGAACAAATACAAATTACACTAGGTTGGAAATGCCTCTTTCTGTGACACTCAGAGGATATAGTGCAGACTTTCAGGCTACAGTAGAGGTTAACTATTGCTATGTTTTGATTGTAGAACTTGAACGTGTGTTTAATTTTTTCTGAACAGATTGATGACTCTTCCGCACCGATTCCTCTGGCCCAGCTTATTAAGGTATCTCGAGAGTCTTGTCAAATACTTTAAAAAAAAAGGGGGTTGCTTCGTCTTTTTAAATCTTATGCTGTGATCTGTAGCTGGATAACTGTTGTAATGTGAGCAAAGCTTGAATGTAGTTTTTAAGAATTTAAAGTATTTCTTTTAACTTTAAAGTGTGTGTGTATTTTGATACTATCCTGTGAAGAGTAGTCGCCAGTTTGGGAAGATAGAAGGGGAGTACCTTAGCAGCCTCAACGTAATGTTGCAGTATTACTCGTCTTCAAGACACAAAGAAGCAGCACTTCAGAAGCTGTTTACCATTTTTCATACCTTTCGTTAATTTTGCACTGGAAACTCACACAATTTTCACAGAAGAGTTTAGTTGGCTCTGAGTTACGGACATTTCAGGGGGTTTGCAGCAGCCAAATTAGAGGCGTTTCTGGAACGTGGACAATTGCATGGCTATTTTTCAATTTCTAGTCATTATAGTTATAGATCCATTCTTTGAATGCTGCACGATTTCATAAATCATAGTAGCTAGAGAGTGGACAACACAATAGACTTTGTTTGAACGCAGGCTGTGTCAATTGTGTAAATATACCTAACTGTTTATAGGACTAGACCAAGGTGTACGTGTGGCATATTAGCAGATGTGACCTTCTGAAACTGTTGTAATGCCATGTTTTGCCATGGAACTGCCTGCATTTTTTGCTCAACAATGTGTAACTTTCTCTGGGAAAGCACTAGTGGTTGCACTTTGTGAAAAGGCACAGTGCTAGCCAATGAAATGACTAGTCTTTAAAGTTACAAAGATGAGAGAAGGCAGGGCCTAATGCAGAGGAGCTAGTTCTTTGTTCTGAAAAGAAAGGCTGGAGTTCATTTCCGAGAAGGAGAAAGCTCTTCCCACTGCTACCTTCTTCCATCTCTCACTGCAGAAATTAAGTTGTGTCCATTTGGCAAAAAAAACCAACAAACCAAACACAAACAAGAAAATTCCTTGGGAAGGTAGCCAGCAAAAGAAATTGGTCTCCATTAGTGCTGTCCCTAAACGTGTCCTTGTTTCCGTAAACTCCTGTGAAGTTTTACTCTAAAATGTGGAAAACTGTCCAAGTGGTGTACACATGTAAGCTTTTGAGAAAATTTAAGTATATCAGAAAAATGCAGGGACATAGCATAAAGCAGCTCCAGACTGTTACTTCCTCTAACCTCTTTTGTGCAGACGGGCTTAGCATGGAGGCAATGTGTTGTAAAAAGTTTTCTTTTTGACTCTTACTATGTATTAAATGCCATCTTTGACTTTTGCTCTATTCCTGGGAACGTTTTGTGGGGTTTGGATGTGTTTTGTAAACCGTTTGGGTTCACACAAACTAGTCAAGTATCTGTAAAGTTTTCTGTAAACGTTAATGGAAGTGCTCTCAGAGATGTCGATCTGGACAATGTTACTGTCTGTATGAAACACCCATTTAATAAAATGGACTAGTGTGTGATAAAAACATTTGAACAAATACTACTTAAAAACAATCAGCTGCCATCAATAATTGGAAGATCTAGTTCTGCATAAGGTTTGGATTACAATTTGTACGTTAAAAGGACACAGTCAGCTGGAAAAAACTGCAGGTTCTGCTTACTGTAGTTTAATCATTTAACATAGAGAAGTTAGAGAAGAATCTTTTGTCTTGCTGAGGGGTTATAAAAAGCTTGATTCCTTCTAAGGCTTCTGTGTCTGAAGCTGGCTTTCAGCAAGGAGAAGCAACCTCTCCGGCTCTTCAGTTGTGTGTTGCAAAATGTAAATAGTGATGCAAAATGTAACTAGTGATATTTGCATACATCTTTCTCAATTAAATGTACAGTGGACATCTTCTCCTTCAAATAGTCTGGAGCTTAAAAATCAGTTTAAAGGCAGTGGATAGTCTAATTTTTTCTACACATAGCTTCAGTCCACTTGGAAGAAAATGGGATCGATTAGACAGGTCTTTAGGTAAGGTCCAAACAGAGCCTAAGCAGCTGTTTTCATGCGACCTCAGCGAGCGTTGTGCTGCTCTTTACAGGACTGGGTGAGTGGTGCTGTCTTTGGCTGTGTGGGCTTAAATGTGGTTCTAATGTGTGCATCCAATAATTACCTCTTAAACAGACCACCAATCTGGCTGAAGCCAATGCTTCCGAAGAAGACAAAATAAAAGCTATGATGATGCAGTCTTGCTGTGGATATGATCCAACCAGGTAAGTGCTGGTAATGTCAAATGTGTTCTTTGAAGCTGATGGGAAAATGGTAGAGATGTTTGTTTTAACACAAGAGACACATGCATATCTTCTTTTTCTCCCCAAAAACGTTTAGTTACATGAAGAAACCCTTGGGTCCACCTCCACCGTCATATACTTGCTTTCGTTGTGGAAACCCTGGCCACTATATAAAGGACTGCCCGACAAATGGGGTAAGATTGTGGGGGACTTCTGGTCTTAGTTTTGTTTTTTTTTTACCTTGGCAGTTAGGTAACAAATACATGACCACGCATATGAAGAGTTGTTTCTCTTGGGGTGAAATGCACTTTATATGGCAATGTTGCAAAGCCCTTCAAAATTCAAGGGAGACCTGGAATTACAAATGTGAAATTTTCTTTTTTCTAGGTCATAGACATTAAATATGTCCATAGATCTTTCTCTGTGAACTTTCATGCATATTTTTATGTATTTCAATATTACTGGGAATTTTTGTGGTTTTAACTGTGGTTTTAATGACAGTTCACCATTTTTTGTATTTAGTATAAAACCAAGATGTTTCTGTTGACCCCATCTATTGAATATTTGCGTGTGTTAATTGCACGAGTCTCTGGTTGAGCTGAGGGATATTTCACCCTGAAGGAACCTGAAGTTAAGCCAAAGAATGTCGACTGAGTTCAAAACACTGCTCCAGCCTTTGGAACATGCTGACGATACTCATTTAGGAAAATCAGTATTTCAGCTGAGCAACCCTTACGCTAGGCAAAAGGAGAGGATGAAAGGCTTTGCTGCGTAAAATAATCACTGAAATGTCATTTTAAGTGCGGGTCATCAGATGAGATATGTCTGCATGGCTTTTCTTAACAGAACAAAAATTTTGAGTCTGCTCCCAGACTTAAAAAGAGCACAGGAATTCCAAGGAGTTTCATGATGGAGGTGCAAGATCCCAACACAAAGGGTGCTATGCTGACAAGCACTGGGAAATACGCAATACCAACTATTAATGCGTAAGTATGGCATTAGTTGGACTGACCAAAAAGTGAACGAGCGAAACCATGCGTAAATGCCTGAGTGGCAATGCAACCAAGTTGGCCAGCCTCTGTAGTTACGGGGGAGGAAGCATTGTCATTGTGTCTTAACCTTAAAATCGGTGATACTTTCTAGAACTCACATAGAGTGGTCCTACTGTTCGTGCCCCTGGAAGTTGGTTCAACTTGTGGTGTGCTAAGAATCTGTATTTCTGCAAAACATTTCAGTCGTGTTCACAGCGGAGTCGTTCTCTTGGAAAGCTCGTTTTGCTTCTCTTTTATGTTTCAAAGGCTTCTTGCAAAATTTAACACAGAGCTGCTGGACTGAGATTTCCTCCCCCTCTGACTCTTGTCAAATGCCATGTGTGAAACAGACTGAGGTTTTCCTGTTGCTCTAAACTAAGAAAATACTGCTGTGTGCTGACAAGAGTGGCTGTTTGAAAATGCACTTGGTCGCACTTCTGCTTTTCTGTCGTGGATCTCCTTTTGTAGAAGCTGCACCGTAGACTTCTTCCATTTATAAAACGTAATTATTCGGAGACTAACTTCATCCTGAGCCTGCCATTTACATTTAGCCTCTGGCAAAGGAGTGGTGGGGTTCACTTCACCTGATTTCTAGCTGTCAAAAAATGATTTTTCTAGTCTGAGCTCATCTCTTAGTTGATCCCAATGAATGGGAGAGTTCTGCAGAAGGAAAAGTGTTCCCCCCTCCCTCTTCCAGTATTGTGGCTATAGGAAAGTAGTTTAAACTAAATGCCGACTTTTTAGAAGCCAAATGTGGAGTGAGCAGAGTTCCATCTATCATCTGCCCTTTGATAAAAGCTTGGAAGAGTTTTCCTTTACCCATCTCTGACTGGTTTCTTTTTCCTTCCCCACCTGCCCTCTAGGGAAGCTTATGCTAGAGGAAAGAAGGAAAAGCCTCCCTTTTCACCAGAGGAGCCCTCCTCCTCCTCCTCCTCCTCAGGTGATCCCATTCCAGATGAGTTGTCATGTCCCGTTTGTAAAGAGCTAATGACTGATGCAGCTGTTATTCCCTGCTGTGGAAACAGTTTTTGTGACGAATGTAAGTGTTACTCCCATGTTTGTTATTTCAAAACATCACGTCTGATCTTCTGAAAGCAGAAGTAGGAGATAACGCCATTACTTTGTTGCCAGTTCTACTTAACACTTGAGTATCCCCTGAATAGGAAAGGACTCCTCTTGCATAAAGGGAAAAAAAAAAGGCAGAAACCTTTTTTCCCTTTTTACATATCCAGTTAAATCCTCTTTACATGCGGAAGGACGAGTATGAGAAGAGTGCGTAATTGTGCAGGTGGTCTGCCACAAAGGGCATTTAGTTAGGCATTTAATCCACATTCTTCTCCACGGGACAGTTGCTTAAGACCTTCAGAACTCAAACCTCCTAATGCTTTTTTGAGATGTGTTTTATTCAGGAGCCTTGAGGTTGGTGACTTCTCATTGTACTAGGTAGCGGAACAAAGACTAGTTGAAACATCAAGACACAGCCTACTCTACGACTTCAAATGTTACAACAGTGAAATTTCAAAACTCTGGAGTGATTTGCTGCATACTAGAAGTTCTTTACATTACTGAACATGGAGAGCTTCATGCTCTCAATTCAAGACCATATTCACCCATTAATCATATACGTGTTTTTATACTTGGCTAGAACCCCCAAAATTGCCTTAGTTTGGCTAAAACTATTCTGATGATTCTAATGATTCACAGGTATTAGAACAGCATTACTGGACTCTGAGGAGCATACCTGCCCAGCGTGTCATCAAACCGATGTTTCTCCTGACGCTTTAATTGCCAACCTGTTCCTACGCAAGGTAACACGATGCCTTTCACAGAAACTGTTTGTAAGAAAAGGCTACTTGTAAAAAGCTGAAAGGGAAGAAAAAGAGCTTAAAAGCTGAAAGGGAAGAGACAATCTGGCAAGTTCAGGTCCCACTTTTGTTTAACATGATTGCCTCACTTTCAAGTTTGGAGCTAACACTGAAGTACTTTAAATACAGATACTCCGAGTTACCAATCATTAGTATCAGGGTTTAATGTGATGTGTTCATATATCTGTACGTCCATTTCTTTTAGGCTTGATAGCATTTACAGGAAGACACAAGCAATTTTACTCTGTGCAGGCCTTTGTTCGTCCCTCTACTGAAGTTTCCTATTAGCTTTTTGTCAATGTTTTTCTGCCTCTAGGCTGTGAACAACTTCAAAAATGGAACTGGCTACACAAAGAGGCTCCGTCAGCAGATTCAGGAGCCACAGCAGCCGCCACCACCTCCACCACCGCTCCTGACTGTTACACCTCCTGCTGCTCTGGTGAGTGCCGCTGAACTTTCTAAATCTTCCTCTCTGTCAGCCAGCAGTTTGTTGGAAGAGAACGTGAGTTTTATTTCAAGATATGCAGTGATTCTTGTATTTTAGTAGAGCTTATTTTCCGACTGTTTGCATTGATTCACAAGGGCTATCAGGTTCCTGTACCAAGGCAACCAGCATTACCAAGCCTTCTGGGCCCCCAAGGACAATCAATACCCACCACCGGTAAGTAACTATAACTGTAGAATTTCTTTAAAAAGATGATCTTCAGAGAAACTGAGTGGGATTTTTTTTCTTTTCCCTCTCCCCACTCCAAAAGGTCGCCCAATGAGTGCCAGTACAATTCGCTCAGCAGGAGGCAGACCGGGCTGGGAACTGTAAGTATTCCACAGAAATTCAATATATTACGACTTGTAACCTGTTAAATGAGGCCGTAAAACATAGCTTACACAACAGCTGGTTTATAATGCAAAATGTATGCACAGGTCGTTGTGGAGAGTACAAGTGGTAATTCATTTTTAAATGGCTTCATTTGAATTGGCTTTAACAAAGGGGATCTGTGCTTGCGGTAAGATGATTGAAAATAGAACTCCAGTACGTGACCGAAAAGAGGACTCTGAAAAATCAACGCTTTTTGAGGAAACCATAATTACATATGAAAATGAAATACAATTAAAGGGTCAGGTGGAAAGCCAGCATTTTGATTACTAGCTGAACAGGGATGAAGAACTTGATTTCCCAATAGAAGTCACCCTCCAACGTTCTTTTTTTTAACAACTTAGTTGATACTGATTGAGCAAAGTACTGGAAGAGTCAACGCTGTCATTTTATGGCAATTTTGAATTTCTTCTATTTAGTCATCTCAAATAGCCAAGCTGCTTTCTCTCAGTTGGAGAGAGAGGAGTCTGTGGTATCTATTATTGCAGTGTCAAGTTGCATCTTACTGCAACAAAAATGATTTGCACTGCATGTAGCTGCGGAGTAGTGAAAAATGTGCGCGTTCACGTGCCAGTAGAGGCCCGGCTACACCACCGTAAATCAATCAATATCTGTGGGAGAGTGATCATGTGATAGAAGTGAGTGGAAATAGACTTACCCTTCCTGTATGATTTTACACTAACAAAGCAGCAGCTGCTCTGTCTTGTAAGCAGAAACTTTTGCAAGTTCTGCAATTTGCAGTAGCGTTATGCCAGCAGCTGAAAGAACCTTTGACGTAAGCATGTGGAGAGGAAAAAAGAAAACAAACCAAATTTGGGAGGAAAAAAAATGGGGAGAGTGACTGTTTTGAATTAACTTATCTTTTTTGTCTGTGTGTGTTGTGGTGTTTTTAAGGCCCAAGTCTCCCTGTAGTGCTTCATCTTCCTCTACAAGTTTGTATACCTACTCCAAGTCAAGATCCGGTTCTTCCCGCTCTCGCTCCTACTCTCGGTCATTTAGTCGTTCCCCTTCTCGCTCCTACTCACGATCGCCGCCGTATGCAAGAAGAGGCTACTTTTCTCCAGACAGGTTTGGTCCACCTGGGACCAGACGAGAGAATTCACCATATGCTCGGGGACGGAGGCAGGATTATCCTGGTGGGCAGAGCCACCAGAAGTGTAATACAGCTGGAAATTACCCTGGAAAAACTTCTGGAAGAGAGAGGCATGGCATCAAAGATCCTACAAAATCAAAAGAGAAGGAGGTGGAACATCGACTGGGAGGTGACAAAGGAAATAAAGACAAAAAGCACCGGAAGAGAAGAAAAGGGGATGAGAATGGAGGATTTCCCAATGCTGAGTGGTTAGAAGGAATGAGAAAACCAAGAGAGCCACTTACAGCAGAAGACGTGAAAATGGACTCTCTGTTCATGCTCCCAAGCAGAGATGATGCCACCCCTGTGCGAGATGAGCCTATGGAAGCAGGTTCTATGGCTTTCAAAGCAGCACCTGAAAAGGAGAAAAAAGAGAAGGATAGGCCAGAAGCAAAAACTGACAAGACAAAGCGGAAAGTAGAGGTGGCTGTTCCTCCTAAGACAGACAATATAAGAAAACCAGCAAAAGCCTCCCAGGAGAAGGTGAACACCGATGGTGACAAATCCCCTCCAATGGAACCTGCTGTGAAAAAAGTGAAGGAGGAGCAGCCAACCTTAATGCGTTTCTGTTCTTAATTCATCTTCATATTCTCTCTTGCAAAACATTTTTGAACTTGTGCATGCTCTTCATGTTGGAAAAAAGCACACAGCATCAATTAGCTTTTCTCAGTGTTTAGCTAGAGCTGCCAGCCTTTCCAGAGCAGCGCTCTGCTGTAAAACTTATTTTTTGTAAAGAGAGCAAGAGAAATCACACGAAAACATCTGCCCCGTAACAGTCCAATTAAGTAGAAGCACCAAGGACTGCAACTGTGACTTTCAAGTAGCTCAGCTGGGCTAACAGCGAGATGTTCAGATAAGCTTAGTGCGCTGACTGAGACCATGTATAATTAAAAGGGCAGCTTTCTCTCCAGATTTCTTATTTGGGAATCCATAAGCGTTGATTATGGATTAATGGAATGGTTTAGTTGTAGTCCAACACTATTTGTTAATTCTGATCTGGGGATTTGCTGTATTAGATAGTACTTCGACAGTGCCGTTTAATTCTAGTTTGACTGAGTTTAGAATGGCTTTAATCTTAGTAATACAAGTCACTTTGGTTTTTACATGTAATAAAAATACTCAGACATGATTTCAAACAATAAAACAACATACAATAGAAAGAAACCTGATTTGTTATGTTTTGAGTTAGATGTGTTGTCTATTACAAGGCATGTCAGGTCACTGGAAGTGAACTTGATTGGTCCATACAGTAGACAGCCCCCTTTTACATTTGCTTTCTCTCTTGTATTGAATGCATCAAAGAGCTCCAGAAGGTAAAGATCAGAAAAAAGCTGGGAAGGTAAAAATAAAAAGAAACAATAGTTATTCAAGACATAAACCTTAGAAAATATGCAACAGTTTAGTTGCAGGAGTATAGCATATTGGCGTGTTTGACTAAGAAAGAGCAGAAGGTGGCTGACAAACTCAGGGCGCAGCAAGGATGTTCCCTCTCCATGTTTTAAGGTTTCTCAATCCTTGGAATGAGACTTGAGAGTCCTCTATGGTTTTTTCCTCCTCTAGCTCCAAAGTAAGCTCTTTATCACTTCATCGTAACATGGCTGCCATACAGCTTTGAAGAAGGAAGGATTAAGGGTGAAGAGTGAATGAGAATTTTCTTTTTTTTTTGGGGGGGGGGAGTGGGGAGTTGGGAGTGGAGGGTGGGTGTTGAAGGGAAGAGCTTCTTTTTTCTTCTCCAGCAGTCTTAGCGGACGTTGGCAGGAGAAATCCTTTCATTGACTTCTTTATGGGTTATTATTGAAGCTGATGTAAAACCTAAATTGGAGGAAATCATACAAACGCTTCACCCACGCGACCCGTTGCACTGAACTCCAGAGGAGAACGGAGTCCATGCTTCAACAACCATATAGCTCAGCTGGGTGCTGATAGGGGTCCTCCTGCACCTCCTTCAAGAGGAACAGCACCCCATTGCTTCCACTGACAAGGTATAGCCATACGGATGCTCCAAGCCAGGCCTTGGTTCTGCTGTGCAAAGGGACAGGGCTAAACTAGTTTAATTCCCTGCATTTGTCTTTAATAATACCTTTAATTCATTTCATATCCCTTCTGTTTCCTCCCAGTCCTGTGTTCAAGAGCTGTCCCAGGTAACGCTCAGCTCATTTTCAGGAGAACGCTGGCTAGAAATGAAATGAGGTTCTGCAGCTACTGTGCAGTCCTGCAAACAGGTATTTACGTGGTTAGCTTTCTGCATGACAGTAGCACACACAGAACTACAGGGCTATTTTTGCAAGCAGCAGAATACGATATGAAGATGTGGGCCTTTTGGCATGCTTACACCACAGTCACAAAAATGGCTTTGAGAGAAAACATCTAGAGCTCCATGCCAGCTGGTTTCCTGAGCTCAATTTGCTAAAAGTTAGCATGGGCAGTATGGGAAAATAACGGAAGATTGGCGAGGAGGATTGTAAACACGCTCAAGTGACCTGCAGCTGGGCTGCAGAAAACTGCATAGATCATAGTAATTGTTGTTTAGCCTTGTGTGTTGTTGCACCCTGGCTAACAGAGGGTGCAGATAAGGAGGGGGCCCTGTGGAGCCAGGACAGCCCTGCTTGTGGTCAGCAAAGATAGCAAGATAACAAAAACATGAATGGTTCTTTGTTTCTTCAAAAGGCTTCGTGTCCAATAACTGACTTTTGCCTCATTACCGGTGAAATGCACATTACAACTCACCCCCCTGCATATGCTAGTGAAGATTATAGAGGTCATGCTAAACATATGTACGACTATAGCACTCGTCTCTCCACCCACATCATGCTACACGTCACATATGCGGGGTGGGGGGGGAACCTCGTAGTTTTGGGGATAAAAGACGGAGAAAGTGATTGTTAAAGTGGGAGAGAAGAACCTCGATACCTGACGGACCAGTCGACGGACTGCATTCTCTTCCTCCACCCCAGGCAGGGACGCCTCTCTGGGTACACGCTACGCCTCTCACCCTCTGGGTGAAAGTTATCCCCGGGTTGTTGTATCACTATCAAGTTTTCTAGCAATATTAACCTTAACTAGGAGCACTACTGTAGTTAGTGAATTTATCAACGGCAATTTCGAATCTGTTTCTGTCGCTCTCAATAAAATAACTGATTTCAATTTTTGTGGATCTGCTCAGTGAAAGTCCTGGGACTCTGACAGACAAATTTTGAAAGTACATTCCCTTAAACGCAACAAAGCTGAGGGCCAGCAACAGCTTTCAGTGCTGGCACCTTTAGAGTAGGAGCAATGGCTGGACTTTTGCAATTTCAGTGATGGGCTCTGGAGAGAGTGAGCAGGAGAGCGAGAGGATATTGGGACCTTTAAGAGTCCAGGCAAGCACAGAGCCCAAGAGTTGGTGGTTCATTTAAGAGGTTACCAGAGGAAGGTGAGGGCCAGCAACAGCTTTCAGTGCTGGCACCTTCTACGTGGGAGCAGTTGCTGGACATTTTCAGTTTCAGGGCTGGGCTCTTGTAAGATTGAGAGAGAGAGAGAGAGAGAGCACCTTGTGACTGTTAGGAGGCAAAGCAAGCGCTGAACCGCAGTGTTGGTTGGCTGTGAAAGGGCTACCCAGGGAAGGTGAGGGCCAGCAACAGCTTTCTGTCCTGCAACATTCCGTGTGAGAGAAGTCACGGGACATTTTCAATTTCGGATCTGTGCACTTGCAAGAGTGCGAGATTGTTTTGGGACAACTATGTGGCTAGGCACGTGAAAAGACCCAGTTTTGATGGGGCTCTGAAAGGGCTGCCAAAGAAAGGTAAGCATCAGCAACAGCTTTTATTCCTGACACCTTCATGTGGGAGGAGTCGCTCGTCATTTCCTGTTTTGGAATCCGCCTTCGCTATAGTGAGAGAATGTTGGGAACGTGAAGTGGCTAGGTAAGAGCAGAGCCCCAGCGTTGTTGGGCTGTGAAAGGGCTGCCAAGGGATGGAGATGCCCAGAACATTTTCAGTGCTGGCACCTTCCATATGTAAACATTCTCCTGACATTTTTCATTACAGAGCTGGGCTCAAACATGTTTGGGAGAGAATGTTGGAACCCTGAAGAGCGAAGGTAAGGGCAGAGCCCCAGTGTTGGTGGGCCTGTGAAAGGGCTGCCAAGGGAAGGTGAGGGCCAGCAACAGCTTTCATTCCTGGCACCTGCCATGTGGGAGCAGTGCCTGGACGTTTTCAATTCAGCTGACGGACTCTGGTGAGAGTGGAGAGAGTTTTGGTGTTGGAGTGGGAGACGGACCCGGAGTAACAATGGAATCTCAATATGAGTATAGTCGTTCTCCCCTTTATTCAAGCTTACAGAGTATATATAGACAGATGCCAAGAACACGCGTCCGCAACAATTGTATAATTGGCTTACAGCCTCTGTTCACGCGCCAAGGCGGCAAGTGTGATTGGTACTTCTCCTCTTCGCAGATGTAGTTCCTTCTTCTTGTTTACCATTCCACTGTCTCTTATCACAACAGGTTTTCAAGGACAGTTAACAGTTTCCTCTGAGCCTTCCCCCTCATCAAAGACTGGGTTGCTCATGGGAATCAGATCATGTCCCTTGTTACTAAGCCATTCCTCCACATTTTGGGACAATTAAAGGGTAAGCAAGCACAGAGCCCGAATGTTGGTGGGGCTGTGAAAGGGCTGCCAAGGGAAGGTGAGGGCCAGCAACAGCTTTTCAGTCCTGGCACCATCCGTGACAGGACAGTCGCTGGACTTTTTGAATTTAGTTGATGGGGTCTGGAGAGAGTGCGAGAGAATGTTGGGAACATTATAAACATTTTCAATTTAGGTGACAGACTGGTCTGCCAAGGGAAGATGAAGGCCAGAAACCGCTTGCAGAGCTGGCACCTTCTGTGTTGGAGCAGTCGCTGGACATTTTGAATTTCGGTGATGGACTCTGGCGAGAGAGATCGAGAGTGTGTTGGGACCTTTCGGTGGCTAGGCAAGTGCTGAGCCAATGGAGACTGTGGTCCACTAATGCCCAAATAACTCCCGCAGGGTTTGGATCAAAGGGGTGGCAAGGTTCCCGGTCACGGTATATACTCTTGGAAAAATCACTACTGGCTACTTACACAGCCCTATTAGATACTGAACCCATGGCATCAGACACAACCTTTGAAATTCAGACCCCGTTGCCTGTCCTCAAAATAATGAGGGAGCCTGCTCCCCTTACCCAGGGAATGGCACACTCCAGTACAATTCAGGAGATGACAATGTACATAGCATGTGAATATGAGCCGGCACAGCTGAATATGAGCTGGCAGTGTGCCCAGGTGGCCAAGAAGGCCAACGGCATCCTGGCCTGTATCAGAAATAGTGTGGCCAGCAGGAGTAGAGAGGTGATCGTGCCCCTGTACTCAGCGCTGGTGAGGCCGCACCTCGAATACTGTGTTCACTTTTGGGCCCCTCACTACAAGAAGGACATTGAGGTGCTGGAGCATGTCCAGAGAAGGGCGACGGAGCTGGTGAGGGATCTGGAGCACAAGCCTGATGAGGAGTGGCTGAGGGAACTGGAGTTGTTCAGTCTGGAGAAGAGGAGGCTGAGGGGAGACCTTATAGCTCTCTCCAATGACCTGAAAGGGGGTTGTGGTGAGGTGGGTGTTGGTCTCTTCTCCCAAGTGACTAGCGACAGGACAAGATGAAATGGCCTCAAGTTGCGCCAGGGGAGGTTTAGGCTGGATATTAGGAAAAATTGCTTTACTGAGAGTGGTGAAGCACTGGAACAGGCTGCCCAGGGAGATGGCGGAGTCACCATGGCTGGAGGCGTTCAAGGGACGTGTGGGCGTGGCATTGCGGGACATGGTTTAGTGGGCATGGTGGTCTTGGGTTGATGGTTGGACTTGATGGTCTTACAGGTCTTTTCCAACCTTAGTGATTCTGCGATTCTGTGATTCTGTGATGTCAGGCCTGGATCGTGGTGGAAACGGGGCGTACAGGGAGCTTGACAGAGTACAATATCCAATGGCAACGGGGTGCCATGCCACCCCCTGATATGCTGCCCTCACCCATTCAGTGTGCACCACCCCCATCCGACTTGCAAAAATAAAAATATACACAGGTTGTCTGAAGCCCAAGGAATTTGATGCCTTTTCCACATTCCGTACCATCCCCAGTCTAATGGTATTATTGAACACAGCAATGGACTTCGTAAGACTCAAGTACCACTTTGCACTTGGACCGGTGAGTCCAAAGCCTCGACTAGTACCTCCTCATTTCACGGGTGGCCACGTCACCTTAACAACGCAGTCACTGCCCGAAACAATTGACGGACCATGACTGGCAGTCCGATCTGGAAAGCTTTTGATAGCAGCCCCTGTGTAACTTTCACTTTGGGCAAAAAAGATAATCATCAATTATCTGTAGGACAAACTGTCCAGGTTAACCACCTGCAAAAAGGAAGTTTTCCTTGCTTATTACAAACACTCCTTCAAAGTGCCATGTGGAAGGTGCTTTGACCACCAGGGTAATGAACATCTCGTTTCCGAGCAGTGGATATCCAAAATATCTAATAGCCAAAGGGAATGAAGCTGGATTTGTCTTTTCTTTCAGGTTACCTACCCTAACTGCAACATGGCCAACTGGGAACTCAGATTATCTTCCTGGGATCCTTGGTCCCATGCATATTGAGGAATTTGACAACTTGCAGTGAGGAATGGATGTGAGTCATAACTACTCACAAAAGGGCGAAATGAAGGGGAAAGTCAAATTGCAACAGAAAATAGAGGTGGATGTAACTTAACACAGCATTAAAGTATATTTTGTTGGGGGATTGTTTGGATTACGAACTTTGGTGGTTATGTTCAGCTGATACTATGTTGTAGTGAAACTGGTATGTGAGAGGATGGAACGAGGAAGAAGAGAGCAAGAGAAATAAAATGAGTTGAAACAAATGGTTTTGGAAAGAAAAAAGATAAAATGTCATGAGCAACCGGGAATAGCAGAGTTGAAAAAGAAAAAGAAGCAAAGACTGGATTATAGCTAGTAATTACAATAATGGGGAACGTCCTTATCCCAGGGATGGAATAGCAATCGCATTATTTAATTTATGAATAAATGAATAAATTATGACAAACTGCCAGAGAGCTCATCAAAAAAAAGCTGTCTTTGCTGCACGTCAGCCCAAGTTTTTTACATCCAGACCATTCACCAAAATCTTGTCTTGAAAGAACAGATGGCTGCGGAGAGGTCCGAATACTTCAGTCCTCCTACTCTGGGCTGTCAGAGCTGAGCGATGCCTCAGTCCCCTAATCTTCCTGCTGCCCAGCTGGGTCTTTGTGGAGAAGTGCGTGGACAGCGCATCAGGGCTGTGATTGACAGGCAGCTCAATGAAGGTGCAGGAGGGGCAGCAGTTTTTGCTCTGGCTTCTCAGTCTGTCCCCCAGCATAACATCCAGCTGGCTGAAAATAGAGGCCAGTGGGTAATTCATGAGACCCACAGCCTCACCAGCTCCAAGGTTTGACTGGCAGCTTTTACAATCTTGCAGCACAGGTACAGAAGGGTATTGTTCGGATCTATGCAATCTTCCCCATTCCCAGCTATGAAAAAGTGCCGGGGCACAGAGATGCAACTCCACGGTCACCTTCCGAAAGTGAAATAAGGCGTGCTTGTTCTGGCCAGTCTTTATTTCAAGGCTGATTGTGCCAATGTGCTGGCAATTTATCAGCATGTTAGTGTGGCTTACCCTACATCACTGTCATGATCTGGCCATTATTATTAGTAGCTAGTATGGGGCTATGTTTTGGATTTGTGCGGGAAACAGTGTTGATAACACAGGGATGTTTTCCTGAGTAAGCACTGAGCAGTGCTTACACGGAGTCAAGGCTTTTTCTGTTTCTCACACCACCCCACCAGCGAGTAGGCTGGGGGTGCGCAAGAAATTGGGAAGGGACACAGCCAGGAAAGCTGACCCCAACTGACCAAAGGGATATTCCACACCACATGACATAATGCTCAGCAATAAAACTAGGGGGGAGGGTGGCAGGGGGGCCACTGCTCGGGGACTGGCTGGGCATCGGTCTTTTGGTGCTGAGCAATTGTTTTCATTTGCATCACTTGGCTTTCCTGGGGTCTGTTTCTCTCTGTTATTTTCCTTTTCATTACAACTTCTGTATTTATTTATTTCCATTATTTAACTGCTTTTATCTCATCCCATGAGTTTTCTCACTTTTACCCTTCCAACTCTCTTCCCCCATCCCGTTGTGGGGGGAGTGAGTGAATGGCTGTGTGGTGCTTAGTTGCCCACTGGGGTTAAAGCATGACAAGCTCTTTATAAACTCTGACAGCACGTCAATGTAGCAAAAGGTGTTCTGGGCTGTAAAATAGCTCCACATCTTGGTTTTCAGCATCCCGTTAAGACACTCCCTGGCAGAGGATTTTGCTTCATTATTAGTAACAAAATGGTGAACATTACCCTGCTTTAACATCTTCCTCAAAGGCTGGTTTAAGCATTCCTTTTCCCGGTCAGTCTGCAATTTCTGGGCCTTGTGCTTGCTCATTCTTTCTGTCAAAGACTTCTTTTAACATCAAAATTATCAGAATGGGAGAGTGTCGCTTGCATCATGATTTGCTTGAAAAAGACCCAGGCTGTTAAGTATTGGCTTTGGATTCATTCACAGTGCCCTAAGCACCGCCCCAACACAGTCACACAATCCCAGAAGCTACAAGACTTCATGTATTTCCATCAAGAAACACAAACTCACCGCCACCGATAGCAAATACACCTTGCAAAAGTTCTGAGTGGCCTCATTGTCTTTACACGTTCCTGAAAGGTTCATTTCTTGCATTACTGCCAGAAGAGTCATCGCTGTATTCCCCTGAGCCGGGGAGCAGGCCAGGGCCAGGGTCTCTGGAGGGGCAGCAAGGGAGCGGGTACCTGGGTGCCTGAGGGGGTCGGAGGAGTCTGGGAGAAGGGAGGGGATGGGAGTGTCTGCGGGGGAAGTGAGGGCGTCAGGGCTGTTGGTGAGGGGAACTGCGGGGAGCGAGGGTGTATGTGGGAGAGCTGAGGTAATCGGTGGTGCCTGGCTGGGAACTGAGGGGGTCGGGGGAGTCTGAGGGCAACTGAGGGGGTCGGCGGTGTCTACTCAGAAATGATCTCCCCAAACCCACAAAGTCAGTGCCGTCTCGCAAGGCAGCTACGAGGTACTGCTTGCCAATGTCAGGGCTCCTCAGGAAGCCCCAGAGGCGGCCAGGACTTTCACTTTGCTATTTAACTTAAAACCAGCCTGCATTTAAACACCTATGCAGGTCCAATACACAGCTATTGTTGCAAATCAACTCTCAGCTTTATTTGCTGTGAGGGGTTTTCAGCCCATGAACCTGCATCAGTGGGCGAAGGCGGTTATTCCTGACTGGGTCATGGCTCAGTTGACGAATACTGGAATAGAATTTCTTCCCTTCCCTGAGACTCAGCAGATACAGAGGCTTTCATGGTCTCGGCCATTTCTTTCGTATGCTTTTAGTGGGTTTCCTTTCTAAAACCAAGCCATTGGATTTTGACATCTTTTTAACCTCCAGGGAATAGTTCTGCTTCTATGCTGCTCTTTGTTCCTTCCTCAGGGTAAAGACCTTCTGCAGGTATCACCACAGGGACAAGTAAAGGACATGTCATGAAGCATACATTTAGTTCCTGGTAATTCACTGCTTCAGAAGGACCACAGAAACAGGAAATGGACAAAAAAGGGGGAAATTCTCCTCTAAGGATATCCTGGTTTACATGCTTTTAAATGAAATGCTAAACACGGTGCAGGCATTACCGTATTCACATATGCTTCCGTCTTCTAACGGCATGAGCATTTTCCTGACTTGCTTAAACCTCTACCATGAGTCACTCCTGAGGGCCAAGGAGCAGAATGGCAAATGGACAGAGCATAGTTCAAAGCGGAGTAAAAGTACCATTGAACAATGTACAAGCATCAAGGCTTTCGTTGTCTAAATATAGCATTGATGACTCTCGTGTATGCAATTATTTCATGATTCTTAACATGAAAATGAGGCACATCCAAGTCCTGGTGGGGATCATCTCACCTGACCTGGATCCCTCTTGCTGGGCACTCCCTAGTTCTTTCCAAGACTAAGAAGCTACAGATACATTACTTAGGCAACAACTATTCTTCGGGAAGAACGGAGAGCCCCTACAGTACTCAGGAGAAAGGCTGTTATATTTGTTTCACAGGGAATAAAACAGCAGTCTTTAAAACCTGCCACTGCCTTGGATAGCAAACCCCCAAACTCAAGTACTTAGAAATTTCAATAAACAGAATTAGTATACCTGACATTCGGATGCCATTTATATATATTTAAACTAACATATAGAGATAGCTGTTATGATGGCTTAATTAACCATTTGAAGATCACTACTCTGTGAAGTATTCCGGTTATTTACCCATGCAGGTTCCCGTAAGCAGATAGGGAGATGATCGCCTCTGTTCCTGCCACTGATAAAAATCACAGTTAAAACCTGTCAAAACACATTGATTTATAATTCAGGGATTTGAAACCTAATCGAAAACAAAACGTTGAGGTGAGGATACATTTCTCGCCCTTCTGTGGTTCAAAGGAAACTCCTCTGCTTTCATGCTTGAGAGATTTATTGGCAAGCGCTAACTGCCTTCACAAAATACTGCACGCAGAAGCATGAGTGAGTTAGCTCCACATGATGTGAGTGAAGGTGAATGGAACCAGGTCAGCTATGCCATCTGTCTTCAGAGCTCTAATTTTTAAATCAAGAATTTCTGATGACTTGGGATGAACAGTGCGGTATTGTACTCATGGCAGTAAGAACTTTCTCAGACGTTTCCAACTCAAGCCATATTTCAATCACCTTTTATCAGATGATAATTGCTGTACCACGAACCCAGCCTTTGGAAATGCCAAGTGTTCATTTGAAACCATGTGAAATTCCCCCCAAATTAGGTAGCAAATATCCTCTCTTCATTGACTTGCCAAGAAACAAAAGAAAAGCCAGATAGACATTCAACCGCACCTAACAAGCACAAGGAATCAATATGAAAAAAAAAAAAAAAAAAGAGTAATAACGCTCAGTGAAATCAACTCAAAACAATACGAAAGTTAATCAGGAATCTGAAAATTATTTATTTTTGTGGCGCCCCATACAGTCTACATGTCTGTAGATATGTCCTAAGTCTCACGGAATATGCTAAGGGTGCGAATGGAGGAAATGTGCATCGTGGAAATGATCAGCAGCCAGGGGAGGCGTGGTCTCTCTCAAGTCCTGCTGCTGTCCTGGCCTCACTCCCTGCCTCCCTGCCTCCCTCCTCCCTCCTCCCAGTGCTGGGGCCACCTGCTGTCCCCAGGCCAGGAAGAGCTGCTGCAGGCACCCAGAGCGTTCCCCGGTGAGCCCTGTACCACCTCCTCTGCCTTCCTGGCTGCCCAGGGATGTTCCTTAGCCCATGGCTGTCTGGGCACCAAGGGAGTGTGCTACTCCTGGCCAGCAGCTGGGTAGGGGCTGCTCCAGGTCATCGAATCATAGAATGGTTTGCGTTGGAAGGGACCTTTAAAGATCATCTAGTCCAACCCTCCTGACATGGGCAGAGACATCTTTCACTAGATCAGGTTGCTCAAAGCCCCATCCAACCTGGCCTTGAACACTTCCAGTGATGGGGCAGCCAAAACTCCTCTGGGCAACCTGTTCCAGTCTCTCACCACCCTCATCGTAAAACATTGCTTCCCTATGTCCAAGCTAAACCTACGCTCTTTCAGTTCAAAACCATTGCCCCTTGTCCTGTCACTACAGGCCTTGGTAAAAAGTCTCCCTCCATCTTTCTTCCAAGCCCCCTTTAGATATTGAAAAGACACAGGAAAATCTGCCCAGAGCCTTCTCTTCTCCAGGCTGAACAACCCCAACTCTCTCAGCCTTTCTTCACAGCAGAGGTCTTCCAGACCTTGCATGATTTTTGTGGCCCTCCTCTGGATCCGCTCTAACAGGACCGTGTCTTTCTTGTACTGGGGACCCCAGAGCTGGATGCAGTACTGCAGGTGGGGTCTCACGACAGTGGAGCGGAGGTCAGAGAATCCCCTCCCTCCACCTGCTGGCCACGCTTCTTTGGATGCAGCCCAGGTTACGATTGGCTTTGTGGGCTGCAAGTGCACATGGCCGGCTCAAGTCCAAGGTTTCGTCCACCAGGATTCCCAAGTCTTTCTCCGCACGGCTGCTCTCAGTCCATTTTGGCTCCTGTCTGTCCGATTTGCCCCTGGTGAAGCCATGTTGGCTGGCTGTAAGCACCTCCCTGTCTTCAATATGTCTTCATAAGTCTTCCAGGAGGATGTGCTCCATGATCTTATCAGGCACGGATGCCCTGGAGGAGTCTGCAGCCCTCCTCAGCAGTGAGCCTCTGCAGGAGCATGGCAGACGTCTGCTGCCTGCAGACTTGACCAGTACAGCAGAAGCCCAGGACGAAAGGGCCAAACCTGAGCTGATGCTTCTCCAGGCTTTCAGCTTGACAGAAGAACTGTCAAGGGCCAGTTCTGCATCTCCTCGTATGACCCTGAGCTCTTCTACCACCTGTTGTTGCGTGTGCTGTGTGAGGAGACCTACACCCACCTGGCATATGTACTGGCAAAGATCCTCCCCACGGTCAGTGAGGGGCTGCTGCCCTTTTGACAGCCGCCCCCAATAAAGCCTTTTCTATCTCCACCTCCATGTGCTCGGGCGTCTTTGTTGGGGTGCAGGGACAGGGGCTTGCCCTGCGTGCCAGTCCCTGCAGCCCCTGGAGGCCAGGCCCAGTCTCATCTGCTAGGCACTGGGCACTGCCAGCCTGCCTGATGCAAGCCAGGGCCTTGTGTGCCAGCCTCACCTGCCCTCCCGCCCTCTGTCCCCGCAGTATTTATGATGCTGTGTAATCAGCTGGAACCACCGTCTTCTCAGGCCATGGTAGTTTTTTTACTCCACCTTTTCGGCAAACATTTAGCTACGTGCCGGCCAACCCCTGTAAGCGTGTCTGAAACTACTCCAGCTCCAGCAGCCGGGGATACATTTACACGCAGGCCGGCAAATCTTAGCACCCACAGCCCCCTAGACCCATCCCAAACCCCCTCCCTTCCTCCCTGCAGATCCCCATGACCCCACAGCTGCCCGCCTACTCTAGTGTCCCACAGCCCCTATGGCCCCCACACCCCTCCTCTCACACCACAGCTGCCCAGCCAGTGCCCTTCTCCCTCCCCATAGCCCCACGGCCCCGGTCTCCCGCACTCCCCATGCTCCCATCTCTGGTGGCCCCACTGCCCCGTGCACCCCTGTCCCCATCCCAAGCGATGCTGTCCCCATGGACCCGCTGCAGGTTGCACCCCATCCCGTGGGCTCCGTGCTGCAGGTTGCACCCCATCCCGTGGGCTCCGTCTAGCAATGTCGTAGCCAGTCATTTTGTCTCCAAAGCCCTATCCCTGCTGACCCCACAGCCACCTTCCATCACAGCCCCGGCTGCTCCCTGACAGCTTCTCCAGCCGCTCGCAGGTTTTGCTACCGAGGGGAAAGGCCCTGCAGAATGGAGGCCGGAGTGACCCAGCCTGCCAGCTCCTGAATGCAGTGCCACTGCAAGCAGCCACTCACAGGTTTTGCTGAAGCATGTGGGTCACTGCTTCCTGCCACGTGGCCACAACCTTTCCTCCTGGTGTCCTGTCATGTGCCGGCAGCCGCGGGACTATGAGCAAGTGAGAGACCACAATCGTCTTGGGAGCCTACAAGAACAGTGTCTGCCCGGGCTAGAGCAGAGAACGTGTCTTTATTTTTTTCCCTTCCCAAGCTGAAGTAGGCAGGAAGCCTACATATCTTGAATGATGGTTTTCTGCAATCTAATTTTAAAAGACCTGATTGGAAAGATATTGAGGCCATTACGCAAGTATTGTTTGATAGTACTGAAAGGGAAATGATTCGCAAAGCGGACAGGACCCAGGTAGAAGCACAAGTTGCTTCCGGGAATCTGCAGGGAATGGTGGAAAATCACCTCCCCTCCACAGACCCGAACTGGGATCCAAACATGGATGGGCATAGACGGCTTCTGACAAAGTCTCGGAAATGGATCTTGTTTAGTATTCAAAATGCATCACCAAAAGCTATCAGTTGGTCTAAATGATACGAAATTAAACAGGATCGGAAAGAATCCCCCACTGATTTGATGCATAAACTAAAGGAAGCCGCCCGAAAATATACTACTATTGATCCCGAGTCAGAGGAAGGTAGAAATCAGTTAGCTCCCCTGTTTATAGGGCAGTCCGCGGATGACGTAAGAAGAAAATTACAAAAACGACAAGGAAATGATGCCTGTCATTTGGGAAAATTATTAGATGTGGCTTGGGTTGCATACAGAAACAGGGATAGTCAGAAGGAAAGAACAAACAGCAGATTAATAGCAGTGTTAGAAGAAAATGCTCGGGGTAAAGAAAAAGGATTATACCAAAGAAGGGGACAAGGATGAGGAGAATCTCCCGGGGACGTTTTGCAGGCTAGACCCCGTTTGGGAAGGAATCAGTGTGCCAACTGAAAAAAAGGAGGGGCATTGGAAACGCGAGCGCCCTTTCCGGAAACAAAATTCCCCTCCGAACCCTCTATTCTCAATCAGTGAAGACTGAAGGGAACCGCAGGAATCTCTCCCAGAGGAACCTCGGGTTAAAGCAAAGCTAGCGAACGAGAAAACTCAATTTTTGGTGGACACGGGGGCTACTTACTCTGTTTTAAATACACTAGAGAGAGAATTAAGTATTAAAACCAGAAATGTTATTGGCGCAACTGGGATTCCTGAAACTCGGCCACTCTTTAAACCCCTACAAACGAAATTAGGAAAACAATGGGTCACCCACCCATTTTTATACTTGCCAGATTCTCCAAAACTGTTACTGGGGAGGGTTTTACTTGAAAAACTAGAAGCAGATATTAAATTTAAGGGAGGTGAAATAGAGATTTTAATTCCAGAAGCTAAATATGTGGAGGCGGCAGCCTTGTTGTTACAGGATATAGATCCCAAGAAGGAAAAGATACCTCGAGAAGCGGAAGGTGCTGTGATTCCCTTGGCATGGGCTGGAGAGATCCCAGGCTTCTTCCATCTTCCATCTTCCATCGCTTCCTCATGAATTTTCATGTCCTTCCAGTTCGCCCTGGTTTAACACTTGCCCAGCTTTACTCTGCACAGAGACACAAGATGAAACCCCGTTCAGCCATGTGGCAACATGGGCTCGAATGAAAGAGCACGCGTTCATTCACAGATGAGTTGCAGCTCAACAGACTGAGAAGCAGCGAGGTGGAGAAAGGCAGTTCTGAACACACACACAGACACACAGACACACACAGACACAAACACAAACACACACAGACACAGACACACACACAGACACACACACACACACACATACACAGACACAGAGGCAGCAGGGCTGCAGCACTTGGGCAGCTCTTCCCATCCAGTCACTTTTCAGAGTGGAGCGGATCAGAGCAGCCCCAAGTGAAAACTGCCCTTCTTCAGCACTTTCAGGAGAAAATGGCATCCATTTGCTCACCTTTAGAAGGCAATTTGCACAACTCAACATTGTCTTATTCTTACTGACTACAGCTTTCAGGCCATTTGCATTAACTAATGGCCCTCAAAGCAGCAGCTTAGGAATTCAGGATCTCATGGGCAGGTTTGAGTATGCAAATCTGACCAAACTCACTAACTGACTTCAGACACAAGCAGGAGCAACTGACACAATTTCAATTAGAAATTGGA